>NC_088244.1:21105738-21429904 GCF_036934945.1 Oncorhynchus masou masou
AGCACTGGTCTGAGTTCAGTGGATAGAGCTGTGTGGTACACTACACAGATATTAGCGATGTTACAGGAACAGTAGGGAGGCTTTAATGTTCTCTCTCCCTCCCTCTCTCCCTCTCTCCCTCTCTCCCTCTCTACCTCTCTCCCTCTCTACCTCTCTCCCTCCCTCCCTCCCTCCCTCCCTCTCTCCCTCCTCCCAGTGGCCCTTCTCTGTGACGCTGCCGTGGCAAATCAATTGTTAATAAACCATCGGAATACTTCCCCCATCGTACCTTTTCATTTCCCCTCCAAGCAGCTGCACAGCAAATTAGCCTGCTGCCACTAAGGAAGAGTGGGAACAAGAGGAAGAAGAAAGCGAGGGAACAAGAGGAGGGGTGGGGGGGTGACCCAACACCTACAATTAAATGAACAAATCACTGTTCTTAATTAATCAGGGAATTACAAGCTGAGCTGTGGTGGGTTTGAGACGTGACTGACACCCACTCTGTCTGCTTGTGTTAGAGAGGAGAGACGGAGCAGCTTGTGTTAGAGAGGAGAGATGGAGCAGCTTGTGTTAGAGAGGAGAGACGGAGCAGCTTGTGTTAGAGAGGAGAGACGGAGCAGCTTGTGTTAGAGAGGAGAGACGGAGCAGCTTGTGTTAGAGAGGAGAGACGGAGCAGCTTGTGTTAGAGAGGAGAGACGGAGCAGCTTGTGTTAGAGAGGAGAGACGGAGCAGCTTGTGTTAGAGAGGAGAGACGGAGCAGCTTGTGTTAGAGAGGAGAGACGGAGCAGCTTGTGTTAGTGGAGGAGAGACGGAGCAGCTTGTGTTAGTGGAGGAGAGACGGAGCAGCTTGTGTTAGTGGAGGAGACGGAGCAGCTTGTGTTAGAGAGGAGAGATGGAGCAGCTTGTGTTAGAGAGGAGAGATGGAGCAGCTTGTGTTAGAGAGGAGAGACGGAGCAGCTTGTGTTAGAGGAGAGAAGGAGCAGCTTGTGTTAGTGGAGGAGATGGAGCAGCTTGTGTTAGTGGAGGAGAGACGGAGCAGCTTGTGTTAGTGGAGGAGAGACGGAGCAGCTTGTGTTAGTGGAGGAGAGACGGAGCAGCTTGTGTTAGTGGAGGAGACGGAGCAGCTTGTGTTAGTGGAGGAGAGACGGAGCAGCTTGTGTTAGTGGAGGAGAGAAGGAGCAGCTTGTGTTAGTGGAGGAGAGACGGAGCAGCTTGTGTTAGTGGAGGAGACGGAGCAGCTTGTGTTAGAGAGGAGAGACGGAGCAGCTTGTGTTAGTGGAGGAGACGGAGCAGCTTGTGTTAGAGAGGAGAGACGGAGCAGCTTGTGTTAGTGGAGGAGACGGAGCAGCTTGTGTTAGTGGAGAGACGGAGCAGCTTGTGTTAGTGGAGGAGAGAGAGACGGCGCAGAAGAGGAGAGACAGATGAGACCTTAACTCATAAAAGCTCTCCAAAGACCCCCCTGAGCTAAACCCAGGGGCTGCTCTCTCTCTCTCTCTCTCTTACCCTGCCTCTCTCCCTCACTTTAACCTCCCCTCCAGTTCCTGTTCCTCCCACCACCTCTCCTTCTTGCAGTCCTTGTTTGTTAATGAGGTGTGGGATTGACAGCTGGATTACACCGTCATTTTGTAATCCTTTAATTTCTGTGTTTAGGATAATCAACCTCTAGACCAGGGACATGCCTCCTGCCTATAGGTCCTCCCTCTGCAGCACCCAATGAGTGAGTGTCTGTCTGTCTGTCTGTCTGTCTGTCTGTCTGTCTGTCTGTCTGTCTGTCTGTCTGTCTGTCTGTCTGTCTGTGTGTGTGTGTGTGTGTGTGTGTGTGTGTGTGCACATGTGGAAAAAAACAATCAAACCGTTCCCTCTGCACATGATAATAGCCTCATTCAGCAGCCTGTCTATACGTCTGCCTTCAGTCCTAAAACCTCACTACATATAGTACCTCCCTGCAGGACACCAAATAAAGGAGAGACAGTGTATCTATATCCATCCCATTCATCACTCACTCAACATGGAAGAGCAAATTCCTGTCTTTCGGTTTCTACTCCTCCATCCCTTTCTTGCTCTCTCACAGAAGAGCAAATACACTGTCTGTGCTGAGGGCAACTTTCATCCCTCCTCCCTCCTCTCCTCCTCCTTCGCTCCTTCACTCTCACAGGGGTTTGTTCTCCCAGCAGCATCAGGATCCACTCTGGTTTTGATCATTCTCAGACAGAGCAAGCCAACTCCTCTCCTTCGCTCTGCTCGCTCCCTCCGCTCCCAAGCCCAAAGGAGAAAAAGCTAGGCCTTTTATTCTCTCTACCTCTCTGATGTTTGAGAAAAATAAAAGACAAAGTGAGGGAGAAGAAGAAGAAAGGGATTATGACTGGGGTGCTGTTAAAAGCTTGTTGAACCCAGGGCTTGAAAGGGTGGTTCACTAGCCTACATTTAGACACATCTTGGTTGACCTGAGCCAACCCCATGAGACAGAGCTGTGGAATACTGCACTGTATTACAAGCACATACTGTTATGCACTGAGCCATAGTTCAAGTATTCACATGTTATACATCAGAATGCGCCACTATTATCAGATACTCCGGTAAAATGGAGCCATTTTTATCTCAATATCAAATTATTTATTTGTAACAATGTAACAAACCTTACTGTGATTGCTTTCAATACAAATGGTTAAAAATAAACAAAAATAGCTGCTTAGCAAAAGGTAATTTCCCAAGTAAGAATTTTGATAAGACTGTCTGAGAGTGGTCTGAGAGAGGCCTAATTGGAGGAGCCTAATATGCATTACCATAATGTTCACAATTTCACAGTATTATTCCAACCTCATAGCGTGGAAATATATATATATATATATATATATATAAAAACACAGGAAATCATTTTTTTGACTGCACTGCACCTTTAAGATGTGCATGGGATGTATGTAATACAGTCTTTTTCCAGTTACTAGGCTATATGTTCAAGGTTCAGTCAAATGTATATATTTTTTACTTACAGTATTTGGCTTGTGGCTGTCATGGAGAGTGAGAGTGGGCTGGAAATGACACACAGCATACCATTGAGAGTTACCCAAGGGCAAACACACACAAACACACACACCTTTTGAAGAGTGTCCGCCAGTATGTGTGCGTGCGTGAGTGCATGTGTGTCTGCGTTTTCACGTGCACGCCTGCATGTGTGTGTGAAGGTGCAGTATGTAAATAAGAAAAAGAGAGAGCACTGTGAATGTTTACTTGTGCAGGCAGTCAACACAGCAGTCAACACAGCAGTCAACACTAACCCAGAAGAGTCTGAGAGAAGAGATAGAGAAGACCCTTCAGGGCACTGAAACCCCCCATCCAGACCTCCCATCATAGACATTTGTTTTCTAATTACAAACAAAAGCTCAAATCCTGTTCATTAATCAAGCAGCGATACGATGCAGTCCTTTTTCACTTGTAGCCAAAACCCTCTCCAGAGGAGCTGCCTCCTCTTTCCCTTCTTCCATCTCCTCCCTTGCTCTCCGGGTTCTATCACTCTGCTCGGCCATCTCCTTTTCTCTTGTTCTCTTATTTGAATCTTCTATCAGACAAAAGATGGTACACTCAGCTCTATCATTTATTGATCATCTAAATTTGTTTGTGTTTGTGTTTTTCACTGAGGCCGACATGACAGGAGACACAAAGAGGGAACAAAGAAATCAATTACAAAACATTGTCTCCTTTTGATTGATTTCTTTGGTTCGATCTGTCTTTCTCCATTCTTTACTAACTACACAATCTCTGTTAGAGAAAGCCAAATGTATATTTTTATTATGTGGTCAGCCCTTACGGTGAGCTCTTTTATTGAGGGCCCCTAGAAAATCCCTCCGTAGGTGAGTGCAACATCAATATCAGTGGAATAGTGGCATTTTTAGGGGGGAAGGAGAATGTCTCTGGAAGGTGAAATGTAGCTCTTCTCTCTCTCTTATTCACACCATATTAATGATTCTGGCGTCTATCTCACATGAACTGGGTCATTTATTGATTTCTTGTTTAGATTTTTGATTATTTGTGTATTTGTTAGACAATCTACTGCCCTGTTGGAGCTAGTAACACAAGACATTCTACTGCCCGGTTGGAGCTAGTAACACAAGACATTCTACTGCCCTGTTGGAGCTAGTACCACAAGACATTCTACTGCCCTGTTGGAGCTAGTACCACAAGACATTCTACTGCCCTGTTGGAGCTAGTAACACAAGACATTCTACTGCCCTGTTGGAGCTAGTAACACAAGACATTCTACTGCCCTGTTGGAGCTAGTAACACAAGACATTCTACTGCCCTGTTGGAGCTAGTAACACAAGACATTCTACTGCCCTGTTGGAGAAAGTAACACAAGACATTCTACTGCCCTGTTGGAGCTAGTAACACAAGACATTCTACTGCCCTGTTGGAGCTAGTAACACAAGACATTCTACTGCCCTGTTGGAGCTAGTAACACAAGACATTCTACTGCCCTGTTGGAGAAAGTAACACAAGACATTCTACTGTCCTGTTGGAGCTAGCAACACAAGACATTCTACTGTCCTGTTGGAGCTAGTAACACAAGACATTCTACTGTCCTGTTGGAGCTAGTAACACAATACATTCTACTGCCCTGTTGGAGCTAGTAACACAAGACATTCTACTGCCCTGTTGGAGCTAGTAACACAAGACATTCTACTGCCCTGTTGGAGCTAGTAACACAAGACATTCTACTGCCCTGTTGGAGCTAGTAACACAAGACATTCTACTGTCCTGTTGGAGCTAGTAACACAAGACATTCTACTGCCCTGTTGGAGCTAATAACACAAGACATTCTACTGCCCTGTTGGAGCTAGTAACACAAGCATGTCGCTGTAACTGCTATAACACCTGCAAATGTGTGGAAACTTTGATTTGTTTTAATCAATAATGTAAATACATAATGATTTTCACCTGTTGTATTCCGATAGTGAGAACAGCCTTGGTCCCGTGGTTCTCTACTAGAGGTCGACCGATTATGATTTTGCAATGCCGATACCGATTATTTGAGGACCAAAAAAGCCGATACCGATTAATCTGCCGATATTGATTTATTTCTTTGTATTAATGACAATTACAACAATACTGAATGAACACTTATTTTAACACATCAATAAAATCAATTTAGCCTCGATTTAGCCGTGATTAACTGAATCAAGCAATTATTAACTCATGAACCTGGGGCACCATGGGAAAATATGTTTTTATTGAGTTTCGATTTCCCAAATTAACTCAAAGAATATCTGAATATCGATTTTACAACAGCCGCTAATTAACCTGTTACATCTATGGGGGCGCTATTTCATTATTGGATTAAAAAACGTGCCCGTTTTAAGCACAATATTTTGTCAAAAAAGATGCTCGACTATGCATATACAGTGCCTTGCGAAAGTATTCGGCACCCTTGAACTTTGCAACCTTTTGCCACATTTCAGGCTTCAAACATAAAGATATAAAACTGTATTTTTTTGTGAAGAATCAACAACAAGTGGGACACAATCATGAAGTGGAACGACATTTATTGGATATTTCAAACTTTTTTAACAAATCAAAAACTGAAAAATTGGGCGTGCAGAATTATTCAGCCCCTTTACTTTCAGTGCAGCAAACTCTCTCCAGAAGTTCAGTGAGGATCTCTGAATGATCCAATGTTGACCTAAATGACTAATGATGATAAATACAATCCACCTGTGTGTAATCAACTCTCCGTATAAATGCACCTGCACTGTGATAGTCTCAGAGGTCCGTTAAAAGCGCAGAGAACAAGGAATGAAGAACAAGGAACACACCAGGCAGGTCCGAGATACTGTTGTGAAGAAGTTTAAAGCTGGATTTGGATACAAAAAGATTTCCCAAGCTTTAAACATCCCAAGGAGCACTGTGCAAGCGATAATATTGAAATGGAAGGAGTATCAGACCACTGCAAATCTACCAAGACCTGGCCGTCCCTCTAAACTTTCAGCTCATACAAGGAGAAGACTGATCAGAGACTCTGTCCATAGGACAACAATCAGTCGTATGTTGCACAAATCTGGCCTTTATGGAAGAGTGGAAAGAAGAAAGCGATTTCTTAAAGATATCCATAAAAAGTGTCGTTTAAAGTTTGTCACAAGCCACCTGGGAGACACACCAAACATGTGGAAGAAGGTGCTCTGGTCAGATGAAACCAAAATTGAACTTTTTGGCAACAATGCAAAACGTTATGTTTGGCGTAAAAGCAACACAGCTCATCACTCTGAACACACCATCCCCACTGTCAAACATGGTGGTGGCAGCATCATGGTTTGGGCCTGCTTTTCTTCAGCAGGGACAGGGAAGATGGTTAACATTGATGGGAAGATGGATGGAGCCAAACACAGGACCATTCTGGAAGAAAACCTGATGGAGTCTGCAAAAGACCTGAAACTGGGACAGAGATTTGTCTTCCAACAAGACACTGATCCAAAACATAAAGCAAAATCTACAATGGAATGGTTCAAAAATAAACATATCCAGGTGTTAGAATGGCCAAGTCAAAGTCCAGACGTGAATCCAATCGAGAATCTGTGGAAAGAACTGAAAACTGCTGTTCACAAATGCTCTCCATCCAACCTCACTGAGCTCGAGCTGTTTTGCAAGGAGGAATGAGAAAAAAATTCAGTCTCTCGATGTGCAACACTGATAGAGACATACCTCAAGCAACTTACAGCTGTAATCGCAACAAAAGGTGGCGCTACAAAGTATTAACTTAAGGGGGCTGAATAATTTTGCACGCCCAATTTTTCAGTTTTTGATTTGTTAAAAAAGTTTGAAATATCCAATAAATGTCGTTCCACTTCATGATTGTGTCCCACTTGTTGTTGATTCTTCACAAAAAAATACAGTTTTATATCTTTATGTTTGAAGCCTGAAATGTGGCAAAAGGTCGCAAAGTTCAAGGGGGCCGAATACTTTCGCAAGGCACTGTAATTGACAGCTTTGGAAAGAGAAAACTCTGACATTTCCAAAACTGCAAAGATAGTCTGTGAGTGCCCCAGAACTGATGCTACAGGCGAAAACAAGATGAAACTTCAAACAGGAAATGAGCAGGATTTTTGAGGCTCTGTTTTTCATTGTCTCCTTATATGGCTGTGAATGCGCAAGGAATGAGCCTGCCCGATCTATCGTTTTCCCCAAGGTGTCTGCAGCATTGTGACGTATTTGTAGGCATATCATTGGAAGATTGACCATAAGAGGCTACATTTGCCAGGTGTCCGCCCGGTGTCCTCCGTCGAAATTGGTGCGTCATCTTCAACTGCACGTCTTTTTCCAAGCGATTCACAGGAGAAAGTAGACATTCACGAACGATATTTCAATGAAGAGATATGTGAAAAACACCTTGAGGATTGATTCTAAACAGCGTTTGCCGTGTTTCAGTCAATATTATGGAGTTAATTTGGAAAACAGTTCGCCGTTTTGATGACTAAATGTTCGTTTTTTTTTGGTACCCAAACGTGATGTACAAAACGGAGCGATTTCTTCTACACAAAAAATCTTTCAGGAAAAACTGAATATTCGCTATGTAACTGAGAGTCTCCTCAATGAAAACATCCGAAGTTCTTCAAAGGTAAATGATTTTATTTGAATCCTTTTCTGTTTTTTTTGCAAATGTTGCCCGCTAAATGCTACGCTAAATGCTACGCTAGCTATCAATACTCTCACACAAATGCTTGTTTTGCTAAGGTTCAAAAGCATATTTTGAAAATCTGAGATGACAGTGTTGTTAAGAAAAGGCTAAGCTTGAGAGCTAGCACATTAATTTCATTTCATTTGCGATTTTCATAAATAGTTAACATTACGTTATGCTAATGAGCTTGAGGCTATAACTGGATACAGGTTTTTTTCATAGCCAAACGTGAACAAAACGGAGCGATTTGTCCTACACAAATAATATTTTTTTGAAAAACTGAACATTTGCTATCTAACTGAGAGTCTCCTCATTGAAAACATCTGAAGTTCTTCAAAGGTAAATGATTTTATTTGAATGATTTTCTTGTTTTTGTGAAAATGTTGCTGGCTGAATTCTAGGCTTATAGCTATGCTAGCTATCAATACTCTTACACAAATGCTTGTTTAGCTATGGTTGAAAAGCATATTTTGAAAATCTGAGATGACAGTGTTGTTAACAAAAGTCTAAGCTTGAGAGCAAATATATTTATTTCATTTCATTTGCGATTTTCATGAATAGTTAACGTTGCATTATGCTAATGAGCTTGAGGCTATAAATAGGATCCCGGATCCGGGATTGCTCGACGCAAGAAGTTAATCAGTTACCTCTACAATCTCGTTCTGAACGTCGCATAATCCGAGAATCTGCACGGACCTGGGTCTCACCAATGAGTTCGTACCACACCAAATCTTAGTTGAGTTTCCTAGAGAGCTAAAATGATGATAAAAGATACACAAAAACACAATCTAGGCTATTGATTAGAACTTAGTATAACGGGCCAACACACTGTGGCACGTTACCCAAAATGGGGATTTAAAAGAGAGAGAAAAAGACAAAGTACACGACAGAAATATACATTCGGGTGAATTTGTCTGCTATGCTTATTCTAATCCTAGCCTTGCCCAAAACTGCCGCTCTTATGGGTCAGAATATAATGATGTAATTACATGGGGAAGGTCTCTGTGGATTCTCCGCGTGGACCGTCCAGGCTGCTCAATGACGCACGTCTCCGGCGCACCTCTCTGGTCGTCCTCACGATGACAGTGTTCTTTTGGCTTAGGAGTCTGTTCCCTCGCCCTTGTTCTGGAAGGGCTCTTCTGAGGACAGACAGCTCTGTAGCTCAGAGCTCACAGCATAGGAATTAATCAGTGTAGATACCGCGATTCGATGGGAGATGGAGGCTAGGTGGTTCGACTTGAATTCACCCGCTTCTCCCCGCTGGGTAGAAAAATATTTCTTTGTCTTCAAACTTGCGTTGCGTTTTGGGTTTGTTGACTTTTTAGACCTCGGCTGCAGCTTGGATAACAGTCTAATCTGTAAATTCTTTACTCACAGGTTTTATACCCTCTTGTCAGAAGTGGGCGTAACCACCTTTAGGGCCTTTCTCTGGGGGTACCAAGTTATGGGCAAGGTCTATATTTTATTCAAATCCAATTTTAGACAACTAACTTCACATTTCATCTTTACCAAAACATTCTCTTTGATTTTGACATTTTCCAGACAATGTACAAACATCAAACATATACTAGGTAAAATGTTGACGTTACAATGTTATCTATTAACCTTTAATAACAAAACAAAAATGACATACATGTTCATATTCCATCTACCGTCATGACCACCATTGTGGCTGACGGAAACCATTGTTCCAAAGTCCCTTTATTTCATGTTTAATGTTCTGAAGCTGGTTCTCCATAGTAACAGGACAAAAGGAATTTGTCTGTGGCCTAAGGTTTACCAGGGGCATGAGGGGTCATAAAACCCCCACATCTTCAGACCCCTAGATCGCTCCTCCTCTGTTGAGGTTGAGAGATAATCTTTAGGATTGTGGTCTCCTGTAACCTGACCTGATCAGGACAGTCATGATCCCTGGCACAAAGCATCCATTGATGATCCCTGGCACAAAGCCTCCAGTGATGATCCCTGGCACAAAGCCTTCAGTGATGATCCATGGCACAAAGCCTCCAGTGATGATCCATGGCACAAAGCCTCCAGTGATGATCCATGGCACAAAGCCTCCAGTGATGATCCATGGCACAAAGCCTCCAGTGATGTACGGGGCCCGCAGCGATGGTGCCCAGTCCGGGGCCCGCAGCAAGGGTGCCCAGTCCGGGGCCCGCAGCAAGGGTGCCCAGTCCGGGGCCCGCAGCGAGGGTGCCCAGCCCTGGGCCCCCAGCGAGGGTCCCCAGTCCGGGGCCCGCAGAGAGGGTCCCCACACCGGAGGCGCCACCACAGCAGGGTGAGCCAGAGGTGGAGTGGGGTCTACGTCCCGCACCAGAGCCACCACCGCGGATAGATACCCACCCGGACCCTCCCCTATAGGTTCAGGTTTTGCGGCCGGAGTCCGCACCTTTGGGGGGGGGGGGGTCACGCCCTGACCTTACAGAGCCATTTTATTTCTCTATTTGGTTAGGCCAGGGTGTGATGTGTGGCGGGCATTCTATGCTTTGTTTTTCTATGATTTTGTATTTCTATGTTTTGGCCGGGTATGGTTCACAATCAGGGACAGGTGTCTATCGTTGTCTCTGATTGGGAACCATACTTAGGTAGCCCTTTCCCTCCTTTCTTGGTGGGAAGTTGTCTTTGTTTGTTGGCACTATAGCATTTAGCTTCACGGTTGTTTTGGATTGTTTATTGTTTTTGTCGGCGTCATATAAATAAAGGAATATGTACGCTCACCACGCTACACCTTGGTCTCCTCCTTTTGACGGCCGTAACAAGGTATTTTTTTCAGAGTTGCATATGCTCAATTTAGTGTTGATATTTAACTCTGCATCATTGTGTTTCACTCTGTACAGTATTAATTGAAAATAACACCCTCTGCAATGTTGTTCAGTATTCTAGAGGTAATTATTTTGAGTAATTTTTACTCTCACAATATAATAGCAATAGTTAATTCAATGTCACGGCTGGCTGAAGAACTGGACCAAGGTGCAGCATGGTAAGCGTACATTTTCTTTTTATTAAAAATGACGCCAACAAAACAAAGAACAAAACCAAACCGTGAAGCTTTGGGCTATGTGCCCTGAAAAAAGTCAAAGTTAACTTCCCACAAAACAGGTGGGGAAAAGGGTACCCAAGTATGGTTCTCAATCAGAGACAACGATAGACAGCTGTCCTTGATTGAGAAACGCACCCGGCCAAACACAGAAAATCATAGAAAAAAGGACATAGAATGCCCACCCTAGTCACGCCCTGGCTTTTTATTCTCTATTTTGGTTAGGCCAGGGACATTAAACTCCTATTCAAATTCAAGTCAAATTCAACACTTTTCTGGGGTTTATATGGTCCCATTTGAGGTTTAAGGGTTTAAAGCCTAATTTACATAAACTACCATTCAAATGTTTTTGTCCGTTAAAATAACACAAAATTGATCAGGAAAACAGTGTAGACACTGGTAATGTTGTAAATGACTATTGTAATTGGAAATATGATATTTTTTATGGAATATAATAAAAATATGGAATATTGAAAACTCCATGTTCCATAGCCGCACGGAGGCCCATTATCAGCAGCCATCATCCCTGTGTTCCAATGGCACGTCGTGTTAGCTAATCCAAGTTTATTATTTGAAAAGCTAATTGATCAGAGATCGGGCTACTTTTTTCAACATTCTGTTAAAAATCGCGCAACATTTCAACGTCCTGCTACTCATGCCAGGAATACAGTATATGCATATGATTAGTATGTGTGCATAGAAAACACTCTGAAGTTTCTAGAACTGGTTCAATGGTGTCTGTGACTATAACAGAACGAGTTCCGTGGTCAAAATCGCAAGGAAACCTGATCACAAAATCGACGGAGAAAAAATCAATCCGCCAGTCTATGTATTGTCTATTGGAAGGAAAAATACTTAAGGGTGGGTTTACAGTTCCTACAGCTTCCACGCGATGTCGCCAGTGTTGTGATTTCGATTCAACTAAATCCTTGGTCATCTGAGTAATAGCCACATCCGGTTTTCAGGTCCACAGCTGTGAAAAATGGAACCGGAAAAGTTGGCTATGTTTTCCAAACTTGTGCCTATTGAATACAGATCGCTCCGTGATCAATTTGATCATTTATTAATTAACGTTTACTAATACCTAAAGTTGGATTACAGAAGTAGTTTGAAGTGTTTTGTCAAAGTTTATAGGCAACTTTTTTTATTAAAAAAAATAGCGTTGCGTTTAAAAACAGCGTTTTTCCTTTTTGGGTATACAAGGACCGAATTAATCGAAAAAAATACCCAATTGTGATGTTTATGGGACATATAGGAGAGCCAACAAAGAAGCTCGTCAAAGGTAATGAATGTTTTATATTTTATTTCTGCGTTTTGTGTAGCGCCGGCTACGCGAATTCCTTTGTTTACGTCCCCTTCTGGTATTTCGGGGTGTTGCATGCTATCAGATAATAGCTTCTCATGCTTTCGCCGAAAAGCATTTTACAAATCTGACTCGTTGGCTAGATTCACAACGAGTGGAGCTTGAATTGAGTACCCTGCATGTGAGTTTTAATGAACGTTTGAGTTTTAACGAGTGCTATTAGCATTTGGCGTAGCGCATTTGCATTTATTGTTGGCAAGGTGGGACGCTAGCGTGTCGGGTGGGCCAGAGAGGTTAATATCATTAATAAAACCCTTTTCTAATTATGTTAGCACAGATGAAAACTGTTGTCCTGATTAAAGAGGCAATAAAACTGGCCTTCTTTAGACTAGTTGAGTATCTGGAGCATTTGTGGGTTCGATTACAAGCTCAAAATGGCTAGAAACAAAGAATTTTCTTCTGAAACTCGTCAGTCTATTCTTGTTCTGAGAAATTTATGCTATTCCATGCGCGAAATTGCCAAGAAACTGAAGATCTCGTACAATGCGGTGTACTACTCCCTTCACAGAACAGCGCAAACTGGCTTTAATTTTTATGGCTACAGGGGCAGTATTGAGTAGCTTGGATGAAAAGGTGCCCATTGTAAACGGACAGCTCCTCAGTCTTAGTTGCTAATATAAGCATAGTATTAGTAGTATTGGATAGAAAACACTCTAAAGTTTCCAAAACTGACAAAATATTGTCTGTGAGTATAACAGAACTGATATTGCAGGCGAAACCCTGAGGAAAATCAAAACAGGAAGTGGCTTCTATTTTGAAAACTCCATGTTCGATAGCCTCCCTTTGCTGGATTTAAAGGGATATGAACCAGATTCGCTTCCTCAAGGTGTCAACAGTCTTCAGACATAGTTTCAGGCTTTTATTTTGAACAATGAGCCAGAAAGATAACATGTAAAGTGGTCACATGAGTTTTGCTTGCGCAACAGAGTTTGGGCTGCCATTGCTTTTCCCTCTCCTACTGTTAACTTCTTGCATCGAGCAATCCCGGATCCGGGATTCTATTTATAGCCTCAAGCTCATTAGCATAACGCAACGTTAACTATTCATGAAAATCGCAAATGAAATGAAATAAATATATTTGCTCTCAAGCTTAGACTTTTGTTAACAACACTGTCATCTCAGATTTTCAAAATATGCTTTTCAACCATAGCTAAACAAGCATTTGTGTAAGAGTGTTGATAGCTAGCATAGCTATAAGCCTAGAATTCAGCCAGCAACATTTTCACAAAAACAAGAAAATCATTCAAATAAAATCATTTACCTTTGAAGAACTTCAGATGTTTTCAATGAGGAGACTCTCAGTTAGATAGCAAATGTTCAGTTTTTCAAAAAAATATTATTTGTGTAGGACAAATTGCTCCGTTTTGTTCACGTTTGGCTAAGACAAAAAAATGAAAATTCAGACATTACAACGCAAACCTTTTTCCAAATTAACTCCATAATATCGACAGAAACATGGTAAACGTTGTTTAGAATCAATCCTCAAGGTGTTTTTCACATATCTATTCGATGATAAATCACTCGTTGCAGTTTGGTTGGAAAAATGGAAAAATGCACGCACCTGGAGATTACGCAATAGTTTCGACGGAGGACACCGAGCGGACACCTGGTAAATGTAGTCTCTTATGGTCAATTTTCCAATTATATGCCTACAAATATGTCACAATGCTGCAAACACCTTGGGGAAACGACAGAAAGTGTAGGCTCATTCCTTGCGCATTCACAGCCATATAAGGAGACATTAGAACACAGCGCCTCCAAAATCTGGCTCACTTCCTGAATGAAATTTCATCTTGGTTTCGCCTGTAGCATTAGTTCTGTGGCACTCACAGACAATATCTTTGCAGTTTTGGAAACGTCAGAGTGTTTTCTTTCCAAAGCTGTCAATTATATGCATAGTCGAACATCTTTTCGTGACAAAATATCTTGTTTAAAACGGGAATGTTTTTCATCCAAAAATGAAATACTGCCCCAAGAGGTTCAAGAGGTTAACCAGAATAGGAAGAGGAGTGGGAGACCCTGGTGCCCAACTGAGCAAGAGGACAATTAGTATATTAGTGTGTCTAGTTTGAGAAACAGACGCCTCACAATTCCTCAACTGGCAGTATTCATTAAATAGTACCCTCAAAACACCAGTCTCAATGTCAACAGTGAAGAGGCGACTCCGGGATGCTGGCCTTCAGAGCATGCTGGGAAGTATGACAAAGATACCCCGCCCACAATTCTGGATACTACATTGTTTTAACTCTCTGCCTCTGGTTCCTCTTAATGAATGTAAGAGTACTGCCCCAATCAACCCCAGTTATCAACACTAACTCCAGGTAGCGTATCACTCTGTTGAGGGTTAAGATAACTCCAGTAGAGTAATTGTAACAATTTTTCTTTAATCTGTGATTTCAACTCTCCTTGATTTATTGTGTACCATGATCCGTTCAATCCTCTCCTCAGTTTATATATTAAATGTCTGTCCAACTAAAGTAACACATCAACCAATTGACTAACTAATCAACCAATCCCTCTATCAACCTGTCACTATCAACCACAAAATATGGATAACAGGGAAGACCAATCAATCACAAAGTCAATAAGTCAAGCTGTATCTTGTACAGGAGTCAGACAGCACTTGTGGGTTCAGAAGAGCAACAATCTCCAGTGGGGATCCCCGTTTGTTAATCCCTAATTAACTTTTAGCCTGTTGAATGAATCATGCCACAGAGGGACCAATCATTGTCTTTTGATTAATGAACATTACCAGGGCTTTGTTTGTCTCATCTCCCTTTTCTATTTTTTCCTCCTCTGTGTTCCCTGCGCAGTTCCCTTCTTTTAGAGAGTGTGTTACGCTTCCTGGCTTTGAACTTAAGAACCTAATAGGAAGAACATTCACAGGGAGTTCAGGACAAAATCAGAGATTAGGAGAAAAGTCTGTCTTCTGAGGTTCCCCTCTTCTGTTTCATCCTCTCTTAACAAAGATGAAGAGTCTCTCTGCAGAGGGAATAGCATATGAAGCTCTAATGCGCTCGGATTCGTCCTGCCCACATTCTCATAAAGATCATATACTTCTGCAGGATGATTAGGGGGGAAAAAAAGAGTGTGAAAAGTCTCTTTAATGAACAATACAATGTATTCTCCGGGCTTTGGGAAGGAGGGATGAATAGGGCCTGTGTGGAGGGAGAGTAGGGAGAGATAGAGTTGAGCTAAGTTGTTTCTCTTCAACTCTATCATTACACCTACTACTATTATCCTCATAACACTCATTCTAGGAGAATTTCCATATGCAATATGAAAGTTTGCAAATTCAGTATCCTCAGGTCCCTTTTCATCTATTATTTTATATTTTCATTTCTCACTTGCACATGAAATGAAAAAATGAAAAATCGAAGATTTCATGGAAGACAGGAGAATATTACCAATGGAACTCATGCATTTTTAATGTCTGGTGATTAGAGCGCTAATACGAATCGAAAGATAAAAAGCGATGGATAAAGCATTTTGATTGACCCTGCAACCACATAATTGTCTCTCCACATTCCCCTCTCTCTCCATCTCTTTCTTTCTTCAGCTCTCCATCCCTCTCAGAGCTGACAGTTGATGGAGCTGTAATGGCTGTTTCACAGTGCCTTCTCTTCTAACTGAATCCATTAGTGTGTAATTAACATGCTGCTCTGGTCACACAGAGGGAGTGGCTGGACCAAGGAGAGGAGGGGAGGGTATGGGCCAGGGAGGGGAAGGACTGGTTCAGGGAGGGGAAGGACTGGTTCAGGGAGGGGAAGGACTGTGTCAGGGAGGGGAAGGACTGGTTCAGGGAGGGGAAGGACTGGTTCAGGGAGGGGAAGGACTGTGTCAGGGAGGGGAAGGACTGTGTCAGGGAGGGGAAGGACTGGTTCAGGGAGGGGAAGGACTGGTTCAGGGAGGGGAAGGACTGGTTCAGGGAGGGGAAGGACTGGTTCAGGGAGGGGAAAGGGAGGGGAAAGGACTGGTTCAGGGAGGGGAAGGACTGGTTCAGGGAGGGGAAAGGACTGGTTCAGGGAGGGGAAAGGACTGTGTCAGGGAGGGGAAAGGGAGGGGAAAGGACTGGTTCAGGGAGGGGAAGGACTGGTTCAGGGAGGGGAAGGACTGGTTCAGGGAGGGGAAGGACTGGTTCAGGGAGGGGAAAGGACTGGTTCAGGGAGGGGAAAGGACTGGTTCAGGGAGGGAAAGGACTGGTTTAGGGAGGGGAAGGACTGGTTCAGGGAGGGGAAGGACTGTGTCAGGGAGGGAAAGGACTGGTTCAGGGAAGGAAAGGACTGGTTCAGGGAGGGGAAGGACTGTGTCAGGGAGGGGAAGACTGTGTCAGGGAGGGGAAAGACTGGGCCAGGGAGGGGAAAGACTGGGCCAGGGAGGGGAAAGACTGGGCCAGGGAGGGGAAGGACTGGGCCAGGGAGGGGAAGGACTGGGCCAGGGAGGGGAGGGTATAGGCCATGGAGGGGAAGGACTGGGCCATGGAGGGGAAGGACTGGGCCAGGGAGGGGAAGGACTGGGCCATGGAGGGGAAAGACTGGGCCAGGGAGGGGAAGGACTGGGCCAGGGAGGGGAAGGACTGGGCCATGGAGGGGAAAGACTGTGTCAGGGAGGGGAAAGACTGGGCCATGGAGGGGAAGGACTGGGCCAGGGAGGGGAAAGACTGGGCCAGGGAGGGGAAAGACTGGGCCAGGGAGGGGAAGGACTGGGCCATGGAGGGGAAGGACTGGGCCATGGAGGGGAAGGACTGGGCAAGGGAGGGGAAGGACTGGGCAAGGGAGGGGAAGGGCTGGGCCAGGGAGGGGAAGGGCTGGGCCAGGGAGGGGAAAGGCTGGGCCAGAGAGGGAACGGTATGAGCCAGGGAGGGGAAGGACTGGGCCAGGGAGGGGAAGGACTGGGCCAGGGAGGGGAGGGTATAGGCCAGAGAGGGGAGGGTATAGACCAGAGAGGGGAGGGTATGAGCCAGGGAGGGGAAGGACTGGGCAAGGGAGGGGAAGGACTGGGCCAGGGAGGGGAAGGACTGGGCCAGGGAGGGGAAGGACTGGGCCAGGGAGGGGAAGGACTGGGCCAGGGAGGGGAAGGACTGGGCCAGGGAGGGGAGGGTATGAGCCAGGGAGGGGAGGGTATAGGCCAGAGAGGGGAGGGTATGGGCCAGGGAGGGGAAGGACTGGGCCAGGGAGGGGAAGGACTGGGCCAGGGAGGGGAAGGACTGGGCCAGGGAGGGGAAGGACTGGGCCAGGGAGGGGAGGGTATGAGCCAGGGAGGGGAGGGTTTGAGCCAGGGAGGGGAGGGTATAGGCCAGAGAGGGGAGGGTATGAGCCAGGGAGGGGAAGGACTGGGCCAGGGAGGGGAGGGTATAGGCCAGAGAGGGGAGGGTATAGGCCAGAGAGGGGAGGGTATGAGCCAGGGAGGGGAAGGACTGGGCCAGGGAGGGGAAGGACTGGGCCAGGGAGGGGAAGGACTGGGCCAGGGAGGGGAGGGTATGAGCCAGGGAGGGGAGGGTTTGAGCCAGGGAGGGGAGGGTATAGGCCAGAGAGGGGAGGGTATGAGCCAGGGAGGGGAAGGACTGGGCCAGGGAGGGGAGGGTATAGGCCAGAGAGGGGAGGGTATGAGCCAGGGAGGGGTAGGACTGGGCCAGGGAGGGGAAGGACTGGGCCAGGGAGGGGAAGGACTGGTTCAGGGAGGGGAAGGACTGTGTCAGGGAGGGGAAGGACTGGTTCAGGGAGGGGAAGGACTGGTTCAGGGAGGGGAAGGACTGTGTCAGGGAGGGGAAGGACTGGTTTAGGGAGGGGAAGGACTGTGTCAGGGAGGGGAAGGACTGTGTCAGGGAGGGGAAGGACTGTGTCAGGGAGGGGAAGGACTGGTTCAGGGAGGGGAAGGACTGGTTCAGGGAGTGGAAGGACTGGTTCAGGGAGGGGAAGGACTGGTTCAGGGAGGGGAAGGACTGGTTCAGGGAGGGGAAAGGACTGGTTCAGGGAGGGGAAGGACTGGTTCAGGGAGGGGAAGGACTGGTTCAGGGAGGGGAAGGACTGGTTCAGGGAGGGAAAGGGAGGGGAAAGGACTGGTTCAGGGAGGGGAAAGGACTGGTTCAGGGAGGGAAAGGACTGTGTCAGGGAGGGGAAGGACTGTGTCAGGGAGGGAAAGGACTGGTTCAGGGAGGGGAAGGACTGTGTCAGGGAGGGGAAAGACTGTGTCAGGGAGGGGAAAGACTGGGCCAGGGAGGGGAAAGACTGGGCCAGGGAGGGGAAAGACTGGGCCAGGGAGGGGAAGGACTGGGCCATGGAGGGGAAGGACTGGGCCAGGGAGGGGAAGGACTGGGCCATGGAGGGGAAGGGCTGGGCCAGGGAGGGGAAGGGCTGGGCCAGAGAGGGAACGGTATGAGCCAGGGAGGGGAAGGACTGGGCCAGGGAGGGGAAGCACTGGGCCAGGGAGGGGAGGGTATAGGCCAGAGAGGGGAGGGTATAGACCAGAGAGGGGAGGGTATGAGCCAGGGAGGGGAAGGACTGGGCCAGGGAGGGGAAGGACTGGGCCAGGGAGGGGAAGGACTGGGCCAGGGAGGGGAAGGGTATAGGCCAGAGAGGGGAGGGTATGAGCCAGGGAGGGGAAGGACTGGGTCAGGGAGGGGAAGGACTGGGCCAGGGAGGGGAAGGACTGGGCCAGGGAGGGGAAGGACTGGGCCAGGGAGGGGAAGGACTGGGCCAGGGAGGGGAGGGTATAGGCCAGGGAGGGGAGGGTATGAGCCAGGGAGGGGAGGGTATAGGCCAGGGAGGGGAGGGTATAGGCCAGAGAGGGGAGGGTATAGGCCAGAGAGGGGAGGGTATTAGCCAGGGAGGGGAGGGTATGAGCCAGGGAGGGGAGGGTATGAGCCAGGGAGGGGAGGGTATGAGCCAGGGAGGGGAAGGACTGGGTCAGGGACTGGGCCATGGTTTTTTATTTGATTTATTAGGATCCCCATTAGCCGACGCCAATGGTGACAGCTAGTCTTACTGGGGTCCGACACATAACAAAAACTACATTGCAAACAAAATACATTAACATTTACATACAGTGCCTTGCGAAAGTATTTGGCCCCCTTGAACTTTGCGACCTTTTGCCACATTTCAGGCTTCAAACATAAAGATATAAAACTGTATTTTTTTGTGAAGAATCAACAACAAGTGGGACACAATCATGAAGTGGAACGATATTTATTGGATATTTCAAACTGTTTTAACAACTCAAAAACTGAAAAATTGGGCGTGCAAAATTATTCAGGCCCTTTACTTTCAGTGCAGCAAACTCTCTCCAGAAGTTCAGTGAGGATCTCTGAATGATCCAATGTTGACCTAAATGACTAATGATGTTAAATACAATCCACCTGTGTGTAATCAAGTCTCCGTATAAATGCACCTGCACTGTGATAGTCTCAGAGGTCCGTTAAAAGCGCATCATGAAGAACAAGGAACACACCAGGCAGGTCCGAGATACTGTTGTGAAGAAGTTTAAAGCCGGATTTGGATTCAAAAAGATTTCCCAAGCTTTAAACATCCCAAGGAGCACCGTGCAAGCGATAATATTGAAATGGAAGGAGTATCAGACCACTGCAAATCTACCAAGACCTGGCCGTCTCTCTAAACTTTCAGCTCATACAAGGAGAAGACTGATCAGAGATGCAGCCAAGAGGCCCATGATCACTCTGAATGAACTGCAGAGATCTACAGCTGAGGTGGGAGACTCTGTCCATAGGACAACAATCAGTCGTATATTGCACAAATCTGGCCTTTATGGAAGAGTGGCAAGAAGAAAGCCATTTCTTAAAGATATCCATAAAAAGTTTTGTTTAAAGTTTGCCACAAGCCACCTGGGAGACACACCAAACATGTGGAAGAATGTGCTCTGTTCAGATGAAACCAAAATTGAACTTTTTGGCAACAATGCAAAACGTTATGTTTGGCGTAAAAGCAACACAGCTCATCACCCTGAACACACCATACCCACTGTCAAACATGGTGGTGGCAGCATCATGGTTTGTGCCTGCTTTTCTTCAGCAGGGACAGGGAAGATGGTTAAAATTGATGGGAAGATGGATGGAGCCAAATACAGGACCATTCTGGAAGAAAACCTGATGGAGTCTGCAAAAGACCTGAGACTGGGATGGAGATTTGTCTTCCAACAAGACAATGATCCAAAACATAAAGCAAAACCTACAATGGAATGGTTCAAAAATAAACATATCCAGGTGTTAGAATGGCCAAGTCAAAGTCCAGACCTGAATCCAATCGAGAATCTGTGGAAAGAACTGAAAACTGCTGTTCACAAATGCTCTCCATCCAACCTCACTGAGCTCGAGCTGTTTTGCAAGGAGGAATGGGAAAAAATTTCAGTCTCTCGATGTGCAAAACTGATAGAGACATACCCCAAGCGACTTACAGCTGTAATCGCAGCAAAAGGTGGCGCTACAAAGTATTAACTTAAGGGGGCTGAATAATTTTGCACGCCCAATTTTTCCGTTTTTGATTTGTTAAAAAAGTTTGAAATATCCAATAAATGTCGTTCCACTTCATGATTGTGTCCCACTTGTTGTTGATTCTTCACAAAAAAATACAGTTGTATATCTTTATGTTTGAAGCCTGAAATGTGGAAAAAGGTCGCAAAGTTCAAGGGGGCCGAAAACTTTCGCAAGGCACTGTACATTTAAAAACATGAACGCGTAGTGTGTGTGTGTGTGTGTGTGTGCGCGTCTATCAGTTACACATACATGTCAGTACATACACACAACAAGTATGTCACATGGCAGAGAGGTGTTGTGCCGTGAGATGTTGCTTTATTTGTTTTTTAAACCAGGTTTGCTGTTCACTTACGCTAAATAACATGTATTGGAGTTCCATGCACTTTCCATTCATTTATTCTGGACCTGGGGACTGTGAAAAGACCCCCTGGTAGCATGTCTTGTGGGGTAAGTGTGTGTGTCAGTGCGTGTGTAAGTTCACTATGCAAAAAATGTGGAATTTCCAACACATTAATAAAGTCAAGTGACGCTGTCAGTCTTCCTCAACTCTTAGCCAAGAGAGACTGACATGCATTGTATAATATTAGCCCTATGATTAAAATGAAGATCAAACTGTGCAGCTCTGTTCTGAGCCAGATGCTGCTGAACTAGGTCTTTCTTTGCAGCACTTGACCACATGACTGGACAACAATCAAGATAAGATAAAACTAGAGCCTGCAGGACTTGCTTTGTGTGTGGTGTCAAAAAAGCAGAGCATCTCTTTATTACAGGCAGACCTCTCCCCATCTTTACAACCATTGAATCAATATGTTTTGACCATAACAATGTAAGGTAACACCAAGTAATTTCATCTCCTCAACTTGTTGGACAGCCACACCATTCATTACCAGATTCAGCTGAGGTCAAGAACTTAGGGAATGATTTGTACCAACACAATGCTCTTAGTTTTAGAGATGTTTAGGACCAGTTTAAAATGGGAATTTTGAAACATTTCAGCCTTATTCTAAAATGTATTAAATAATTTTTCCCCCATCATCAATCTACACACACCACCCCATAATGACAAAGCAAAAACAGGTTTAGACATTTTTGCAAATGTATTAAAAATAAAACAA
The DNA here is from genome assembly GCF_036934945.1 of Oncorhynchus masou masou. Taxonomy (NCBI): domain Eukaryota; kingdom Metazoa; phylum Chordata; class Actinopteri; order Salmoniformes; family Salmonidae; genus Oncorhynchus; species Oncorhynchus masou. The sequence goes on from NC_088244.1 coordinate 21,127,384, forward strand.
TGAAATATCACATTTACATAAGTATTCAGACCCTTAACTCGGTACTGTGTTGAAGCACCTTTGGCAGAGATTATAGCCTCGAGTCCTCTTGGGTATGATGCTACAAGCTTGGCACACCTGTATTTGGGGAATTTCACCCATTCTGCTCTAGATCCTCTCAAGCTCTGTCAGGTTGGATGGGGAGCATCAATGCACTGCTTTTTTCAGGTCTCCCCAGAGATGTTCAATCAGGTTCAAGTCCGGGCTCTGGCTGGGCCACTCAAGGACATTCAGAGACTTGTCCCGAAGCCACTCCTGCGTTGTCTTGGCTATGTGCCTAGGGTCGTTGTTCTGTTGGAAGGTGAACCTTTGACCCAGTCTGTGGTCCTGAGTGCTCTGGAGCAGATTTTCATCAAGGATCTCTCTGTACTTTGTTCATCTTTTCCTCAACCCTGGCTAGTGTCCCTGTCCCTGCTGCTGAAAAACATTCCCACAACATGATGCTGTCATCACCAGGTTCTGAATACCTATGTAAATGAGGTATTTATTTTGTTTTATTTGTAAAGAATTTGCAAACATTTCTAAAGACCTGTTTTCGCTTTGTCATTATGGGGTATTGTGTGTAGATTGATGAGGATATGTATTTTTTTAATCCATTTTATAATAAGGCTGTAAAAGTGAAGGGGTCTGAATACTTTCTGAATGAACTGTATGGTTCAGTCATCAGCATACATGAACACACATGCTTTGTTTAATGCCAGTGGCAGGTCATTGGTAAAAATAGAAAATAGTAGAGGGGAGGGGCCAGGGAGGGGCTGGGCCAGGGAGGGGCTGGGCCAAGGGAGTGCCATAGGGGCCAGGGAGGGACTGGGCCAGGGAGGTGCTGGGCCAGGAAGCGAGTGGGCAGAATTTGGGATTAGGCAAATAGCTACTGTAGTAGACTGTCTAGGAGGCATGGGTGTGTATCCCATCTGGTTTTAGAGTAGACAATATGTGACTCGTTTCAGAAAACTAGGTATATGTCGCAAATCACTACTTCATAGGAGCACCATTTGAACGTAAAATTGTTTTTGTTTATCATGTGAACTTTCATATGTCTTAATAACAAACTTGTATGCCATCTGTAAATACAAATAAAAATTGTGGGCTGGACATGCCAAGACCTGAGTTTGGATTAGTCTGCCATGTAGCAGGCTTCTGTCTACAATACTGTCTATAATATGATCTGGTCATTATGTGTAGGTAATCCTTTCTAATGAGCCTTTTTTGAAAGACATCACGTAGTAGAACTGCGTAAGTGTTCCTCTCCACTTTCTGGAGGACCAAGTTTTGAAATCAGTGGAATTAGAGTATGATAGCTAAGGAGATGTAGAGAAAAGCCTGTCTCCAGATTACATCTTCATACTAAGGGCAACCATGGCACCCGTGAGAGAGAGGGAGAAGTATACGGGTAAGATAGTCTAGCTAGCTACACTTTCAGATATTACTCATTTCTAATTGTGTCAGAAAGTCATTTTCATTTAAAGTTAAATTGTACTGTTAGCTAGCAAGTAACATTAGCTGTCTGGCTCGCTAGCCAACGTTACATGTATGATCTGTGTAATAATAATTATTTGTATCTCAGAGCCATTTGCTTTGCTAGTTATAGCCTAATATTAACTAGCTAACATTGAACCTGGTTGGTTAGCTACCTGCAGATTCATGCAGGGTAGTAACGTCACGAGTTGGGATTATGGTTCATTGTTTAGCTAACTACATATCTTAACAAAAGACTCCACTATGCAAGTATCAATTTCAATAGAATGTTCATGATGTCACTGTGAAAGCTGTTAATAGATGTAGCTGGTAAATTTGCAGAATAACTGATGAATTTACAAATGCTTAACACCCGTTGAATATAGCTGCTATTAGTAAACATTGGCAAAAAAAGCGTAAATTGTTGCCAGCAGCACAGTTGCTGTCACCAAAGCTCTGGATAACATAAAAACAGCCTAACCAGCTCACAAGCTAGCCAATGTTAGGCTGTTAAATTGGGTGCTTGACTGCTGTTGTTAGGTCAGAACGCTCGGATCAACCCTACTTTTCGACCAGAGTGTCCAGTGTGCTCTCTGAACACTCCGAGAGTGAAACACTCTGAATTTACGAACGACCAATCTGACAACGCTCTGAGTTTACGAACACCCAGAGCACACTCTGGCACTCCAGATTAAATTTACGAACACACCCGTAGTATAAACCAGCCAATCTTTGTTTTTTTAGTACATAGCCTCACATGTCAATCCTTAAAAAGATGGGCGGGGCTAAAGCTTAAAAGGGTGTGAACGATGCTGAACGGGTGTAGAGCTCTCCAGTAGGTACCAAAACATTCAAGGGACATTTTCTCAAAATTACTTTCCCATTTCCCATTGTTTCTCAACTGTAGTCTATGATGTACCATTTTCTAGCTCTGAGTCTCTACTTTTATCCAATGTAAAAAACACAATTTCAAATTTTCCTACATAAGATCGAATCGAGCTGGTCGGTCACATGAGAAATTGTGACTAAAAAGGCACAAAGACCCTAGGATATAGACTATCTCTCTTCTCCAAATGGCTGATAATGGCATCATAATCTCTATTTAAGATTACCTTTCAGCACACAGTGAAGGATTGTCTTTGTAAAAATCATCCTGGGTGTGTGTGTTTGTGTGTGTGCATGTGTGTATGTGTACGAGCGCGTATTGGCGTGCATACATGTTGTGTGTGTGTGTCCATGTGTGCATGTGAAGAGAATACTAAATAAGGGACAGTGTGTGTTGGATCGTATAAAGCTTCATCCCTGGTCTCCTTGGCTCCAGCTCTCGTGTTGCGAGGAGAAGATTTGTTTTCTATACAATCAGCCTTGCTGAAGGACATGGTCAGTGGGACTCTTGAGGAAAGAGAAAACCGCCTTGGAGCTTATCGTTATCGTGCCAGCATAATCTCTGTCCGTCCCGAGTATTCCAGACAGAATAACAGCCCAGGGCCCAGGGAATGAGAAGCTCGCTAGCTCCTCAGAACAACTGAACTATTTCAGCACAGACCGCAGAGACAGTTTAACACAGCCACTGTACATGCCTAATCTGCCACGGCCACAACAACCTCCCGCAGTCCCACTGTTCTCACACAGACACAGCAGGATAAGGTATGTGTGTGTATGTGCTTGCGTGCATGTTTGCGTGTATGTGCATAGTGTTTGTCTCTCAAGACCAGTGCCATCTTGTCATCTCACCACCCTCCTAGAAGCACATAAGGGCCATCTGTACATTTAAGAGTCTGGAGTCCATGCAAAGTATTGAAACTGCTTTAAGGTCTTCAGTATAGCCATAACACCAGTCCTCCACATAACACCAGTCCTCCAGGACCCCATAAGGGACACCATACCAGCCAGGAGGTCTCTTAACGCACCTAGCAGATGAAAGGCACGCACACTTCTCACACACCACACAGGAACTCAATCTCTTTCTCTCCTCCTCTCGGGACCAGGGGAGAAGATGTCGAAAATCTCATTAAAAAAGAATGTCTACCACCTGCTTGCTCTCCTATCCTACAGGATGTCTTTCTAATGACCGGGTAGGGGGAATCCTCACAGGCACTGGTGGATTCCTCGCCACCAAGGTGGCAATGGACCCCTGCCCTGCTCCCTGACACACACACACACAAACACACACACACACACACAACCCAAGCTCAACCATATTCCAAACAAACCCCCCCACCCATATGCTTAACTCATCGCAGCACACATCTTTACGAGTCTCACTGGAAAATCTACATTCATCTTCTGTAACTCCTCACACATACATCACAGATGAAGTTACATGTTTAGTACATTTTTGTCGACTGGAGATTCCAAACGTCTCCCCAAGGGAGCATTAACCTTTGACCTGACTGAGCATAAACCAGGACTGCAGTGTCCATCACTACTCAACTCCAACTAAATGTAATGTCAGTCCTCATCATTAACAACCAAGGAGAACTTATGTGTCTGCAAAGCTGAGTTGTCCACAAATAGCTGAAACAGTTGGGGTGAGAGACACTGAATTTACTCCACATGATAACACAACGTTAAACACAAATTAAAAAGAGGAATTCTCATAATACTGTAACTAACAGATTTGAAACATGGCAGGATGGAGGGGTGGATGAGACATGATATAGAGGAAGTAAGTGAAATACGAGAGAAAGATCATTACTTATTAAACAAGGCAAATCAGTTAAGAACAAATTGTTATTTTCAATGACAGCCTAGGAACAGTGGGTTAGCTGCCTTGTTCAGGGGCAGAACAACAGATTTTGACCTTGTCAGCTCAGGGATTTGATCTTGCAACCTCAGTTAACAGCCCAACACTCTAACCACTAGGCTACCCTGCCACCCCAAGATGACAAGACAAAGATTGACATCAACAGACAGAGGTGACAGAGAGAGAATGAGAGAACTTGAGAGAAAGAGAGAGAACAAGAAGGGGAGAATAAATCAGATAAAGAATTTGAGGGAGAGAGAAAAAAAAAGAGCAAAAGAGAAAGAAAGCAACAGAACAAAGATTCCCACCTCGTCTGAATGGAGTGAGGTGGTCTCTAAAAGACAATAGAACCACCATGGCCTGTGGTTGTGCTGTGTATAGATTTGGGGTTTTAGATGTGTAAACAGAAAATCAAAACCATGTTAATTCAGGTTTGAGAGAGAGGAAAGAAAAGAGAGAAACCATCCCTACCTCTGGTAGCTCAGGGAAGGAAAAGAAAAACACATTTTATTTCAGACTCCTGTAAGTCTGTTTTTCAAAGCACACTTAAAGGATACTATAGAGATACATTATTTATTGCAGGTGACAACATTGGTCTGTGTTTGTATGGCTTGGAATCTACCCTCTGCAAACACTGTCATGAATGCAGTGGTCTGCTCTATCTACTTTGGGTATGGTAAGTGAATCAACAGTTGGTTGCAATAGAGGAAATTCTGGAAAACTGGTTTCAAAACTAATATGAATATTCATGGTTAATAGTAAACTGGTAACTGTACTCACACTACAGCAGAGTCACACAAGCAGCCCTTTCTATGTGATTATCGATAGGTGTGTTACATGACTACAGAGCTCCGCCTCAGAGATACAAGGAGGCCCTTTTCCAGCAAGCCTTTCGGACCGCAGCGAGAAAGACTCGTCACCGGGGGGGTTCCGAATGCAACCTGACAGGGAATTTAGGCGCTATTACCCTGGAAAAACTGCAGCTCAAATCAATTTGTTTCATTCTGAATGCTAAAGCCCTTACTGCCAGGTCTCCCAGCCTCTGAGTGAGTGGGTGGTTTAACCCTGCGGAGGGCAGCGCGGCACCAGAATATTCCACAGATACGAGAGAGCAGGCGCGAGTTAACAGCTGAGTAGGAAGGTGAAAGGGGGAGGGAAAATAGAAACACACACTAAACCAAAACCTGAATGAGATCAGTGTCACTGTTTGCCTGTCTGTTAACACCCACAATGCAGCCTCAGGAATGGAGTGTCAGGGGGTCACTGATTCAGTGCCTTGCAAAAGTATTCATCCCCCTTGGGGGGGGGGCTTTTTTCAGATTTTGTTGCATTACAACCCTTTCATTTAAATGGATGTTTATTTGGATTTCATGTAATGGACAAACACAAAATAGTCCAAATGGGTGAAGTGAAATGAAAAAAATAACTAGTTTAAAAAAATTCCCAAAATTTAAAACAGAAAAGTGGTGCGTGCATATGTATTCACCCCCTTTGCTATGAAGCCCCTAAATAAGATCTGGTGCAACCAATTACCTTCAGAAGTCACATAATAAGTTAAAGAAATTCCATCTGTGTGTAATCTAAGTGTCATATGATCTCAGTGATACACCTGTTCCTAAAGGCCCCAGAGTCTGCAACACTACTAAGCAAGCGGCACCATGAAGACCAAGGAGCTCTCCAAACAGGTCAGAGACAAAGTTGTGGAGAAGTACAGATCAGGGCTGGGTTATAAAAAAAGTATACGAAACTTTGAACATCCCCTGGAGCACCATTAAATCTATTATTAAAAAATGGAAAGAATATGGCACCACAACAAACCTGCCAAGAGAGGGCCGCCCACCAAAACTCACGGACCAGGCAATGAGGGCATTAATCAGAGGCAACAAAGAGACCAAAGATAACCCTGAAGAAGCTGCAAAGCTCCACAGCGGAGATTGGAGTATCTGTCCATAGGACCACTTTAAGCCGTACACTCCACAGAGCTGGGCTTTACGGAAGATTGGCCAGAAGAAAAGCCATTGCTTAAACACATTTGGTGTTCGCCAAGGTACTCTGGTCGGATGAGACTAAAATTTAGCTTTTCGTCAATCAAGGAAAACGCTATGTCTGGCGCAAACCCAACACCTCTCATCACCCCGAGAACAACATTCCCACGGTGAAGCATGGTGGTGGCAGCATCATGCTGTGGGGATGTATTTCATCGACTGGGAAACTGGTCAGAATTGAAGGAATGATGGATGGTGCTAAATACAGGGAAATTCTTGAGGGAACCCTGTTTCAGTCTTCCAGAGATTTGAGACTGGGACAGAGGTTCACCTTCTAGCAGGACAATGACCCTAAGCACACTGCTAAAGCAACACTCAAGTGGTTTAAGGGGAAATATTTAAATGTCTTGGAATGGCCTAGTCAAAGCCCAGACCTCAATCCAATTGAGAATCTGTGGTATGACTTAAAGATCGCTGTACACCTGCGGAACCCATCCAACTTGTAGGAGCTGGAGCAGTTTTGCCTTGAAGAATGGGCAAAAATCCTAGTGGACAGTTGTGCCAAGCTTATAGAGACATACTCCAAGAGACTTGCAGCTGTAATTGCTGCAAAAGGTGGATCAACAAAGAATTGACTTTGGGGGATGATTAGTTATGCAAGCTCAAGTTCAGTTTTTTTGGTCTTATTTCTTGTTTGCTTCAGAATAAAAAAATATTTAGCATCTTCAAAGTGGTAGGCATGTTGTGTAAATCAAATGATAATAACCCCCCAAAAATCTATTTTAAGTCCAGGTTGTAAGGCAGCAAAATAGGAAAAATGCCAAGGGGGTGAATACTTTTGCAAGCCACTGTACACTATGGAATGAACATGCAATGTGTGAGTGCATGTGTGTGGGCGTGCATGTTTGCCTGGCTGCCTACACACATGCATGTGTTTGTGTCTGGTAGTGTACTGCACTACAAGACACAAACTGTGTCTGACCTCAAACCTGACCTCAATCCCAGGACATCTCTCCTGGTTTGGGCACCCTCGTAGCTCCTTCCCCCTGAGGTAGTCTGGAGGATAACTGAGCGTGCCTATCTGTAAAGGCCTAGAGGTTCAGTCTGGCCAAGTAAGAACAGGATCATGTCCTCCAACACATTTGTTAGGCTCATATGTCAATTCAACATCTATACAACATTGGTTCAGCGTAATTTCAATGAAATGATGTGGAAACAATGTTGATTCAACCAGTGTGTGCCCAGTGGGTACTCTTGGTGATGGGGTACTGGGTCTGATTCAAACAACTGGTCAATTCAGTGAGAGTGTGTATTCCATTGGGATTGTTATAAAAAAAGAATGACGGGCTTTTGAGGCCAGAATAGTGAAGTGCACACACACACACACACAGACACATACACACTCATTCACACACCCACATATAACTGACACTGCCCAAAACCACCACCAACCCAAACAAAGGACCAGGCCCATTGGGCTGAAACCACATGACATGGCTCTCATTAGCAGTAATAGAATCAGCACAGGGACATGTAGGATGAGGTTACACCACCTAGCTCGGTTTGTCCGGTTCAATCTGGCCTGGACTCACTATAGCCCACCACACTGAGGCTGAATAAGCGGACAGAATACTTCATGCTCAAAACACTAGGAGATCACTCTGCAGAGAGCATTAAATATCAGACATACTGTGACTAAACCATTTAACACAAGAAGGCTGTGACTGATGTGAAGTTGGTTCCTGGATCCTAGATGATGAAATCCCTGTGTTGGTCTGTGGGAACAGGCGTGTTTGTCAATCAGACAGTGTTGTAGCCCCAGCTGATGGAAACCAGGTGTGGCGGTGTTCTGACTCTAAGGGTCTGTGTCTCTATGATAAAGATCATGTCATATCTGAGAGCCCTGTAATGAAGCCCAGTCACAGCAAAGAATCTGGGCACCCTCAACTGAACTCCTGACAGTCCCCCACAACGGGGGGTGAGGACCCCCACTAACCTTTCACCCCTCTGATCTTATCTCCTCGGCACCCCAACATTACAATGACTGCTCAACCTAGATTGAACCCCCAGATTGAAGCTTGAAATTTAACTCCCTAATGCTCCTCCATGGTAATCTCTCCTAGAGTCAAGTACCTAGCACCGAGTCCACTGCAACCTTCCTCTGCACCATGTTAATAACCATCTGCTCATCTTCCTATGCCTACTATGGTAAATCCAACACCCCTCCCTGTCCATCTCCCCCTGACCCTTTACCCTCCTCCCCCTCTGCCTCTCAAGACCCTGAAACCCCTGTCACGTCCCAGGCCCTTGTTCGGTCTCTCCCATTACGCCTGCCCTCATCTCTGTGTGTGTGTGTGTGTGTGTGTGTGTGTGTGTGTGTGTGTGTGTGTGTGTGTGTGTGTGTGTGTGTGTGTGTGTGTGTGTGTGTGTGTGTGTGTGTGTGTTTCCACTGTAGCTGTGTGGTCAGACACCCATATGACGGTGTGTCTCTAGTCTCCGTTAGCTGTGACCTGAAGGAAGCGGCGATGTGACTCCTACAGGGGCCTTTAAAATAACACAGAGGAACAGACAAGCCATAAACGTCAGATAAGTAAAACCATAACTGCCTCTACGCTCTCCTGTAATGGATTCCAGGGTTTATATGGATTATATGTCTGTTTCGGTGGGAGAAAACCAGTCTGGGGTTATTTTAACTGTCGATTTTAAACATCTCTGTCAAACAAGAGAAAATGGAGACAGGATTTAGAAGTGGCTGATCTTTCTAGCATACATATACTTCTGGGATTTCATATATCTCTTTCTCATTGCCTTTTGCAGATGTGAGCTTAGAAAGGTGTACTGCCTATGTACCAGTGATGGCAGGTTGGAGTTGTAGGGCCTGTGTACCAGTGATGGCAGGTTGGAGTTGTAGGGCCTGTGTACCAGTGATGGCAGGTTGGAGTTGTAGGGCCTGTGTACCAGTGATGGCAGGTTGGAGTTGTAGGGCCTGTGTACCAGTGATGGCAGGTTGGAGTTGTAGGGCCTGTGTACCAGTGATGGCAGGTTGGAGTTGTAGGGCCTGTGTACCAGTGATGGCAGGTTGGAGTTGTAGGGCCTGTGTACCAGTGATGGCAGGTTGGAGTTGTAGGGCCTGTGTACCAGTGATGGCAGGTTGGAGTTGTAGGGCCTGTGTACCAGTGATGGCAGGTTGGAGTTGTAGGGCCTGTGTACCAGTGATGGCAGGTTGGAGTTGTAGGGCCTGTGTACCAGTGATGGCAGGTTGGAGTTGTAGGGCCTGTGTACCAGTGATGGCAGGTTGGAGTTGTAGGGCCTGTGTACCAGTGATGGCAGGTTGGAGTTGTAGGGCCTGTGTACCAGTGATGGCAGGTTGGAGTTGTAGGGCCTGTGTACCAGTGATGGCAGGTTGGAGTTGTTTGGCCTGTGTACCAGTGATGGCAGGTTGGAGTTGAACTGCCTGTGTACCAGTGATGGCAGGTTGGAGTTGAACTGCCTGTGTACCAGTGATGGCACGTTGGAGTTGAACTGCCTGTGTACCAGTGATGACAGGTTGGAGTTGTAGGGCCTGTGTACCAGTGATGGCAGGTTGGAGTTGTAGGGCCTGTGTACCGGTGATGGCAGGTTGGAGTTGTAGGGCCTGTGTACCAGTGATGGCAGGTTGGAGTTGTAGGGCCTGGGTAACAGTGATGGCAGGTTGGAGTTGTAGGGCCTGTGTACCAGTGATGGCAGGTTGGAGTTGTAGGGCCTGTGTACCAGTGATGGCAGGTTGGAGTTGTAGGGCCTGTGTACCAGTGATGGCAGGTTGGAGTTGAACTGCCTGTGTACCAGTGATGGCACGTTGGAGTTGTTTGGCCTGTGTACCAGTTATGACAGGTTGGAGTTGTAGGGCCTGTGTACCAGTGATGGCAGGTTGGAGTTGTAGGGCCTGTGTACCAGTGATGACAGGTTGGAGTTGTTTGGCCTGTGTACCAGTGATGGCAGGTTGGAGTTGAACTGCCTGTGTACCAGTGATGGCACGTTGGAGTTGTTTGGCCTGTGTACCAGTGATGACAGGTTGGAGTTGTAGGGCCTGTGTACCGGTGATGGCAGGTTGGAGTTGTAGGGCCTGTGTACCGGTGATGGCAGGTTGGAGTTGTAGGGCCTGTGTACCAGTGATGGCAGGTTGGAGTTGTAGGGCCTGTGTACCAGTGATGGCAGGTTGGAGTTGTAGGGCCTGTGTACCAGTGATGGCAGGTTGGAGTTGTAGGGCCTGTGTACCAGTGATGGCAGGTTGGAGTTGTAGGGCCTGTGTACCAGTGATGGCAGGTTGGAGTTGTAGGGCCTGTGTACCAGTGATGGCAGGTTGGAGTTGTAGGGCCTGTGTACCAGTGATGGCAGGTTGGAGTTGTAGGGCCTGTGTACCAGTGATGGCAGGTTGGAGTTGTAGGGCCTGTGTACCAGTGATGGCAGGTTGGAGTTGTTTGGCCTGTGTACCAGTGATGGCAGGTTGGAGTTGAACTGCCTGTGTACCAGTGATGGCAGGTTGGAGTTGAACTGCCTGTGTACCAGTGATGGCACGTTGGAGTTGAACTGCCTGTGTACCAGTGATGACAGGTTGGAGTTGTAGGGCCTGTGTACCAGTGATGGCAGGTTGGAGTTGTAGGGCCTGTGTACCGGTGATGGCAGGTTGGAGTTGTAGGGCCTGTGTACCAGTGATGGCAGGTTGGAGTTGTAGGGCCTGGGTAACAGTGATGGCAGGTTGGAGTTGTAGGGCCTGTGTACCAGTGATGGCAGGTTGGAGTTGTAGGGCCTGTGTACCAGTGATGGCAGGTTGGAGTTGTAGGGCCTGTGTACCAGTGATGGCAGGTTGGAGTTGAACTGCCTGTGTACCAGTGATGGCACGTTGGAGTTGTTTGGCCTGTGTACCAGTTATGACAGGTTGGAGTTGTAGGGCCTGTGTACCAGTGATGGCAGGTTGGAGTTGTATGGCCTGTGTACCAGTGATGGCAGGTTGGAGTTGTAGGGCCTGTGTACCAGTGATGGCAGGTTGGAGTTGTAGGGCCTGTGTACCAGTGATGGCAGGTTGGAGTTGAACTGCCTGTGTACCAGTGATGGCACTTTGGAGTTGTTTGGCCTGTGTACCAGTGATGACAGGTTGGAGTTGTAGGGCCTCTGTACCAGTGATGGCAGGTTGGAGTTGTAGGGCCTGTGTACCAGTGATGGCAGGTTGGAGTTGTTTGGCCTGTGTACCAGTGATGGCAGGTTGGAGTTGTTTGGCCTGTGTACCAGTGATGGCAGGTTGGAGTTGTTTGGCCTGTGTACCAGTGATGGCAGTTTGGAGTTGTAGGGCCTGTGTACCAGTGATGACAGGTTGGAGTTGAACTGCCTGTGTACCAGTGATGGCACTTTGGAGTTGTTTGGCCTGTGTACCAGTGATGACAGGTTGGAGTTGTAGGGCCTCTGTACCAGTGATGGCAGGTTGGAGTTGTAGGGCCTGTGTATCAGTGATGGCAGGTTGGAGTTGTTTGGCCTGTGTACCAGTGATGGCAGGTTGGAGTTGTTTGGCCTGTGTACCAGTGATGGCAGGTTGGAGTTGTTTGGCCTGTGTACCAGTGATGGCAGGTTGGAGTTGTAGGGCCTGTGTACCAGTGATGGCAGGTTGGAGTTGTAGGGCCTGTGTACCAGTGATGGCAGGTTGGAGTTGTAGGGCCTGTGTACCAGTGATGGCAGGTTGGAGTTGTAGGGCCTGTGTACCAGTGATGGCAGGTTGGAGTTGTAGGGCCTCTGTACCAGTGATGGCAGGTTGGAGTTGTAGGGCCTGTGTACCAGTGATGGCAGGTTGGAGTTGTAGGGCCTCTGTACCAGTGATGGCAGGTTGGAGTTGTAGGGCCTGTGTACCAGTGATGGCAGGTTGGAGTTGTAGGGCCTCTGTACCAGTGATGGCAGGTTGGAGTTGTAGGGCCTGTGTACCAGTGATGGCAGGTTGGAGTTGTTTGGCCTGTGTACCAGTGATGGCAGGTTGGAGTTGTTTGGCCTGTGTACCAGTGATGGCAGGTTGGAGTTGTTTGGCCTGTGTACCAGTGATGGCAGGTTGGAGTTGTTTGGCCTGTCTACCAATGATGGCAGGTTGGAGTTGTAGGGCCTGTGTACCAGTGATGGCAGGTTGGAGTTGTTTGGCCTGTGGCTGGCTCAGTGATTGTTTGCGACTGTGTTGACACCCCCTGCTGGCATGATGACTTCACTGCTGCATACTGAACGTGTTCACAAGCAGCTCTCTCACTCGCTGACTCAGCCAGGCCTCTATGTAGCCAATACAAGACTAAATTCAGAGACCCCTTATCTAACTCACTCCCACTGTGATCACCAGCTAAAGCACACACATACCCATACTTAATAAATGCATGGACACAAACACATCGACTCCCTCCCATAACACACTCACATAACACTGTTATAACGCCATTGAGTTATTCCTCTGCCAGAAAAATGTCAAAATACCTTGAATGATAACTAAACTACACAGAACAGTATAAATCATGACACAATATTCCCTCATCGCGCCAATAAAAAAGGATGAGAAAAACATCTGTATAATTCCATCTGACATGAAAATTATGATATCTCCTTAATGATGTCTAAAGTATCACAGTGCAAGATGATATCTCCTTAATGATGTCTGAATTATCACAGTGCAAGATGATATCTCCTTAATGATGTCTGAATTATCACAGTGCAAGATGATATCTCCTTAATGATGTCTGAATTATCACAATGCATGATGATATCTACTTAATGATGTCTGAAGTATCACAGTGCAAGATGATATATACTTAATGATGTCTTAATTATCACAATGCATAATGATATGTACTTAATGATGTCTGAAGTATCACAGTGCATGTCAGAGACTGGATCCAGCTGTGACTAACAGGCCTCTAAGAGTAAAAGTTAACAGTTCAGCTGTCTAAGATACAGCACACTGACCCACAAAAGAGCTATTGTGTGGCCCCCAGCACAACAATGCAGCTTAGTGGTGCTACGAGGTAAAACCATTGGGATCAATAGAAGATTCTAATTAGCCTATATTGGCAGGAGCCCTGCGAGATTAGACACAGGATGTCGATTCGATTTCCTGCACTATCGGCTATTCAAACTAAGTTGATTCACAGAGTAATTGCTAAAATGGCTAAAAGTCAAGACAAACATGGTGGTGGTAGTGGTGGTATTGGTGATGATGGTGGTGTTGGAGGTAATGATGATGGTGGTGATGATGGGGGTGGTGCTATAGGTGGTGGTGCTGCTGATGGTGGTGGTGGTGATGGTGGTGTTGAAGAAGGTGATGGTGGTGGTGATGGTGGATGATGCACATCACCAACGTGATCATCTGCATTAAATGTCCTCATAAAAGTGAGCTAGAGGGGGGTATTGTGTTTGAATGTTCAAAAGTAAACACTACAGCAGTGAAAAGGTGATATTTGTTTCAATTCATTGACAGACAACCAGAGAAGAACAAGAGAAGATTAAAGGTGTTTTCATTTGCTAAAGCAGTGTTGAGCCCAGCATTGCAAAAGTGATACACTGACACTGCAGCTCCAGAAAATAACATCTCCACAAAGCACACTATTGCCTTTTGCAACGGAACCTGTGTGTGTATGCGTGTGTGTTTGTGTGTGGGCGTGCGTATGTGCATGTGTGCCCATATGCGTGCAATGCATGTGAATGTATTTTTATAAAATGTTGAAATAATGTAATAATGCTTGTAACAACGTAATCAACCTCAAATAAAAAGCTATTAAAATCCCTGCACATCTGTACACTCACTCCACCACTGCAAGCCTTGATGGAGTGAGGCATGCTCTGTCTCGGAAAGTGAGTCGAACTCACGAGGCACCACAAGAAACGAAGCAAACGCCATTATTCAGATTTCCTTTCACTGTCATTAAAGCGGGGAGCAGCTCGTGCGCTCGCCTTCCGCTCTCTCCGCTGAAAGAGAGAAGTGAAAAGTTAAAGAACTTACCTTGAAGTATGCTCCGGCCTTGCAGTACATCCCTTGAAATAAGCACAGAGTAAAAGCTTTGTGAGAAGCCAGGTCTGCAGGGGGCTTTGGACGCCAGCTTTCCATTAGTCCCCTGGGAGAGAAAAGAGAATACATTGTTGGTGAGACATCTAGAAACATGGAATCCATTGAATCAGTTGCTTCTCTGACCCTGGAAGTTGAAGGAAAGTGCTCATGCCTTGGCAGCAGCTATACAGGAGAGATAGAGAGATTACCATGGCTCCCCTTCCACCACTGGGCTTGTGATCTATCTGCTGCCGGGGCATTCAGGTGAAATAAATACACAGTTGTATGGCAGTGAATATCAAGACAACATAATACTTTTCAAATAATCAGGAGAGAACGAGGCTTGTTTGACCTAACACTCTCCCCATTATTCATTCCAGTCTGGGAATAGGAAAGGGGGAGCAGACATAACAGATATGGGCACTCAAGGGATTTGGAGTGTGTGGCCGACATGGATACACACACACACACACACACACACACACACACACACACACACACACACACACACACACACACAACAAAGGTATTCCCTTGGTGGCTGCAGAGCTGATCCACCCTGCTCCAGATCTCCCTCCGCCACCATCAAAAGGTCTGCCTCTATACTGGGACTCTGAGCCCTATTCAATCCAAATCAGGGATCAGTTTTTATTAACAACTTTATAGACAAATTCCAGTGCAGCATTAAAGCAAGTTGGATTGAATGTGCAGCTGAGTATTTGTGTTACACATTTTAAATGTGCTTTTAATGAATTAAACACTAATTCAACATACATTTGTCCAATACATGAAAGTCGTTTTTATTTATCCTGTAGACCCGGTAGACTAAGTACTAGCAGGCGTGGTCCTCACTACAGGGGGCAGTGGAGGTATCTACTGGAAGCAGGTGGAAGCTTATCTGATCTGAATTGTCTCTCCACTAACTGGGAATGACACTCAAACTGCCAGAGGGCACAGAAAATTTAATGAGGGCTCATTGTGTGGGATAAATTATGCTCCCTCCACACGCACACAGACGACACAAACACACCAGTTGAGTGTGTGTGATACACGTTAGTTACAGTGGAAAGCTTCAGCTCCATTTAAATAACTTTAGAGCTGTACTATGGTGATATCCATACCACACATCTGTCACTCCTGGTAGCCTAATGACGATGATAATTCAAGCGTACCATGGAAATACCAATGCATCTATCATTTTCCAACAATGCGGAATCCAGCGACCCTAGAACACGCCGCTGGGCTAGAGGAGGCAGACTGCAAGTTATGTGTGGGGAAGACAAAACCCGACTGCGCCCTACTATAAGCCGGCAACACCAAGCAAGTTTGGAACACCAAAACGGTCCTGTTTACTGGATTGCGGAGAATGTAATTAGTTATTGACGTATAGCAAATTAAACATTCACCTTTTTATACTTTAAGGCTATATTTGGAGCTGGACATAGGACATGAGTAAAATATGTGTTTTAATAAAGTTGGCTCATATAACAAACGAGTTAAGGATAGGAAATTCCTTAAAACAAAAGCTGAATATTCCTAATAGACTAAGTAGCTAACGAGTGGCATTTGTGAGGTTTCGAGTTAACGTTAGACTAATAGCTCCGTTAAAATAAGGAAATTAAAAAAGACAGCATTTCGCACCATTATCACTCGCTCAATGAATATCAAGGAAAGTAACAAGATAATACATAGCCCATGTAAGGGTATCTAGTGCACGGCATCAATTCAGTCAGAATTTGATTGAGGGGTAAAGCGGCGGTGAGAATATTCATAAATCATTTCCTCCAGCCTACGCTTTACATTATTTGTGTTAGGCTAATACAAAATGCTTTGAGACCAGGTTGAGTGTTGTGTGAGAAAACGAAAGACAGGTCTCATTCAATGGCAGATCTTGTTGGGGAATAATATTAAATATAAAGGCTGCGCTTCGAAAAGAAAGTACTTGTGTTGGAGAACAAGTCAGTCGAAATAGAATAAACAAGTTCAGGATCAACCCAAAACATTTTAACCGTCTCTAAAAATGTACGCTCCGTAACACTGTGAGCAGCATAGGAGCGAAAGACTTCCATAATGTTATAGTAAAATGGGAAATCTCACCCAAAACGTGGCCAGTTGTAAGGCTGCTGTCAGCATGAGAATGGAGACAGTTTTCATCGTTGCAAGCAAGCGGAGGCTGCTTGAGCTGGAAAAGGCTAAAAGGCTCGTATTTCTTCTCTGGTAATTGTATAATTTCCCCGCGGTGTGATAGCTGGTTTGTTCCCCCTGTGCTCCGCACTTCCAGTGGTAAGCTCTTCAGAAGTAGAAAGCCCGTCCCTACTCCCCTCGCTCTCTCATCTGCAGGTGAAGAGCGTTGCTCAGCTCAGCACCAAAGGCATCGAAGCCAGCGTCACTCCAACCCCTCCTCTCGCCCGGCGCCGGAGAATCCCACTTAAAGACACACAGTGGAGTGGTAGTTAAATCAAGCTACCTGATTCTCTGGCTTCCGCTATTGCCCTAACGTTGGATGAGAGTTCCCCCCTAATTACCGTAAAGGGGACACGCGAGTGATTTGTTCGCTAACCCTAACAATTTTCTTAACCCTTTTCCTCAGTTTCCTAACCTGCTGCGTAAATTCGAACCTGAAAGACACTTCGGTAGCGAAGTGGCGTGAAAATAGTTTTTCCGTCTGTAAAGGGTGAGGTAAGCTATTCATATTTATTATTTCAATGCTATACTATCGCAATTCTCCACTTGCATTGTGTGTGTGATATGTAATAAATAGGTAATTGCGGTAATAATTTAAAATGTTGAGACGAACAAATCATCACAGCCAACCATATTCATTGAAATGGTAATGTCACAGATATCATATGCACTGTGTCCAGTACTGTCAGTGTGTATTGGTGTTCTCAACATTCTCCTAACGTGGCATTTACCATAAAATGCCTACACGGAACACAAACCGGCTGCGCGCGTGCGCCATCGTGCGCTGTGGTGCATACATTTATTTTGTCCCCCCACACCAAACGCAGACGCTCGTTGGCGCGTGCGAGCAGTGTGGGTGCAATAATTGAATAACATTGATTTCTACATTTAATTTGCGACACACGGGACATGTCAGGTCTGGTCAGCATGTTGCAAAATAAATGTAGAAATCCTTGTTATTCAATTATTGCACCCACACTGCTCGTGCTGCGACACCATATAAGTCAAATGATGAAAAAGCGATCACCATATAAGTTAAATATGAAAAAGCCTGAAACGAGGAGAGATTACTAGAAACGATTCGGTTGGCCGTTTTATGTGTGGATTTGTTGTCGGAGTAGAGGTCCTTGTGCATTTCAGGTAAAATAACAACTCAATGTTTATATCCCAGGACAAATTAGCTAGCAACAGCAAGGGGGGGGCAAAATACATTTATAGATAGAGCACGATGGCGCGCGCGCAGCCGGTTTGGGTTCCGTGTTAGCTAGCCACTTAGGTCTGTGTGCCACTAACCACGGAGACGTTGAGCTCTCTCTGATTGACAGCTCTCTCTCCACATCGGAAAGGTGCAGGGCTATGAGCCAATGGGTTAATCCCATCAAAAGCAGAATGAATGTGTGTTAACCAACGCCTGCTCATTTCCCTCCTGACATTAGGTGTTTTACCACCTCTCCCTCTCATCTAAATCCTCTGGTGCTGGGGATGAGTTATGACACTTATATCACTGGGCCCTTTTACTATCTGCTGGTGGTGTGGTTGGAATTGGGTCCTGTCCTGTCCTGTTAGATGCCTTGATTGACAGACTTGGTTGCTGAGCTCTGTGTGTGACCGATATGCTATGGAACCAGGGTTGTCTGCTTTCAAGACTGTGTTAGCTGATGCCTAGGCATTGGCTGAGGGAGCTAATGCAACTATTTAGGTCTCAAGTACAGTCACCAAGATGGAGATGCCTCTCTTATTAGGGGTCCTGTGTGGCTCAGTCGGTAGAGCATGGCGCTTGCAACGCCAAGCGTCGTGGGTTCGATTCCCGCTGGGACCACCCATATGTAAAAGTAGTGGCCCCAGCCGACTTGTAAGTCGCTTTGGACAAAAGCGTCTGCTAAATGGGATATATTATTATATATTATTATTAAGTTCTGTTAGGATTTGATTTGATTTGAAAGCCAGTCACTGACATCCAGCAGCTGTTTTCTCCTCACAAACAACCCTTACATGCTGACCAGACCGCACACGTTGCGTGCGCGAGTGTTGCAAAATAAATGTAGAAATCCTTGTTATTCAAATATTGCACCCACACTGCTCGCGCATGCCAACGAGCGTCTGTGTTGCCACAGGCTAAAATAGAACACATTCCTATTACTGATGCAGATCGCGCTGAAAGTCCTGCCTCTACCATCTCCTCATTGGTTTATAGAAGCAGGTACCCACGTGCCATCTCCTCATTGGTTATACCCACGTGGGTGAATGAAAGACAAACTGTTTTGCCAGTAGTCGTGGTAATACAATGAAAGTTTAGATGCGATCACCATATAAGTTAAAGGATGAAAGAGCCTGGAACGAGGAGAGATTACTAGAAACGATTCGGTTGGACGTTTTATGTGTGGATTTGTTGTCGGAGTAGAGGTCCTTGTGCATTTCAGGTAAAATAGCAACTCAATGTTTATATCCCAGGACAAATTAGCTAGCAACAGCAAGCTAGCTAAATAGGACAAATTAACGTTAGCTAGCAAGTGCAAGCAACAAGCTAATTTGCCATACATGTTTAATGCTGTCCCCAAATTAATGTCATTGGTTCAGAGTTTGTTTTGATATTTTAACCTGCGTGTCGAGATCGTGTTTGGTGTGGGGGGGCAAAATAAATTTGTGCACGATGGCGCACACGCGCAGCCGGTTTCAGTTCTGTGTTACCTGCTTAACTCCCTACTTTACTGATCACGGCTGGGGTGGTTTATTATGTCACCTTATATTATTCAAAACACTCCAGTAATCTGGTAAACATGGAGACAGCCTGGGACTAATGGCAGAATGACAGAGTAGTGGAGACAGGTGGCATTGCGCTCAGACCTCAGTAAGCACTTTCTCAGGGGCCGAGTCACCCCAGCTTTACTCATAGTAATGATGCTTTCATTACCCAGGCTGCCATTGGGATGCTAGACATGTCCCACACACACACACACACACACACACACACACACACACACACACACACACACACACACACACACACACACACACACACACACACACACACACACATATACCCCCCCCACACACACGCACGTACACATAGACATACACATACACACACTCACACAAACACCTAGCTGGAATTGACTGATTAGGTAGCAATTCTGTACCCCCCTTGTGTCTCTCTCTCCACTCAGCTTGGAGCCCATTAATGCAAATCACAGCCAAAAACAAGAGACAACAAAAAAGATCATGTGAAAAAGTAGGCTTTTACAACAGGTAGATTTCTGATTAAAAAAACTACTGTGCTGCCAAATTTTTCTCTCTTTCTGTTTTTCTCTCTCGTTCTCTCGCTCACTCTTAAATTCTGCCATTAGCTACTGCTGTAGTTCTCCACTGACTCCCTCCACAGTATCTGTTAATAGGGAGAGCAAACAAGTCAACACAGTGGCACTTCCATGGAAAGGTGTATCCCTCCGGAGGAGAAAGGGGAATCAGGATATGATCCCATCTATTCCAATATCCTGTGTCACTGCCTGGGCTTGACCCAGCAGGCGCACTGCTCAGACGATGATGGATTCAGAGACTAGTGGACAGCTCTGGAACAAACACAGTGAGGGAGTAGGGATATTCCAGGCATGGGGTAACAGGGTACTCCATTGTTCGATTTTCCCACAGTAGAAACAAATGCAGCTGGATAACCTTAGCGTCAGGGAAAGGACATGGTGCCCAATCATACTGAGACAATATAAAACTTGACCTCATGAAGTTGAGAGAGTATTATGTAACCAGAAAGCATTAAAAGGTCTACATGGGAGATAAATGTGGGTTGGTAAGAGTGTGACATTGTGCCGCCGTTTTGTAGTCATATTTTCCTTAGCGTTATGGGACTTGTTTAAGTTGTATAATGACGTGTCATAAAGATCTGTCTTAACTGTCAGACTTCCTTTACTACATGTTTGCAAACACATCCTCACACAGACACATACAGACATACACTCATCAAAAAAAAGGGTTCCAAAATGGTTCTTCGCCTGTCCCCATAGCGGAACCATATATATATATATATATATATATATATATATATATATATATATATATATATATATATATATATATATATATATATATTAAAAACTTTTTTTTATGATTCTACAGATAATAGACAGAACAGGTAGAGGGCAGAACATACAGATACCCTACCAAATCAAACCCACCCCAACCCCACCACGCTCTAACAGAGCCCGACCCCAAAACCAGACTTTAAGCAGGCATGATATACAATGAGTAGTTTAATCAAATAGAAAAAAAATACAAAGCTATCATAAAACAAAAAGTAAAAAAATAGTAATAATAATGATACAAATTCTCCTTTTGGGTTGGTTTATGGAGTTGTAAAATGAACTGGGTCCATGTCTTCTACAAAAGGAAAGGTTGCCAGATATGATAAAAGGTCATTGCAGATCCCCTAAATGAGTACCTTTTTCAAAATGTATAAAACATATAAACTGAAATGTCACATTTACATGAGTATTCAGATCCTTTACTCAGTACTTTGTTGAAGCACCTTTGGCAGCGATTACAGCCTTGAGTCTTCTTCGGTATGACACTACAAGCTTGGCACACCTGTATTTGGGGAGTCTCTCCCAATCTTCTCTGCAGATCCTCTTCAAGCTCTGTCAGGTTGGAAGGGGAGCGTCGCTGCACATTTATTTTCAGGTCTCTCCAGAGATGTTTGATCGGTTTCAAGTCTGGGCTCTGGCTGGGCCACTCAAGGACATTCAGAGACACTTGTCCCGAAGCCACTCCTGTGTTGTCTTGGCTGTGTTCTTACACACTGTTGTTCTGTACTTTGCTCCGTTCATCTTTCCTTCGATCTCACAATCACTGCCACTGAAAAACATCCCCACCGCATGATGCTGCCACCACCATGCTTCACCGTAGGTGTAACCAATGTCAAATGACTAACTAGTTAGCGGTGGTGCGCGCTAATAGCGTTTCAATCGGTGACGTCACTCGCTTTGAGACCTTGAAGTAGTGGTTCCCCTTGCTCTGCAAGGGCCGTGGCTTTTGTGGAGCGATGGGTAACGATGCTTCGTGGGTGACTGTTGTTGATGTGTGCAGAAGGTCCCTGGTTCGAGCCCGGGTAGGGGCGAAGGGACGGACTAAAGTTATACTGTTACATAGGGATGGTGCCAGGCTTCCTACAGATGTGAAACTTGGCATTCAGGCCAAAAAGTTCAATCTTGGTTTCATCAGACAAGAGAGTCTTGTTTCACATGGTCTGAGAGTCTTTAGGTGCCTTTTGACAAACTCCAACCGGCCTGTCATGTGCCTTATACTGAGGAGTGGCTTCCATCTGGCCTCCATCACTCTAGTTATACCAATAGTAGGCTCTGGCATGGAGCGTTATTTCACTCATTCAGGGGAGGGTGTTTTTCCCTTACATTGCAATCAAACACATACTCACACATGTGCATTAATGCACAAATGTAGAAGCGCACACGCACACACATGCACTCAAAGGCTATTTGATTGCATTTCCTATTTGATTTGATCTTTAAGGTTTTTGTGGGGTCTGTTTTCCAGACTTGTGGACTCTAGGACCTGACTCTATCCCTTCTTCAGATGTGAAATAGTACATGGGATACTCTGTCATTCAGCGTGGGACGGTGAGTAAATTCTTCCATTCAATTATCGGAGCCTTTGCCCAATAAAAATACCATCTGGGTGCTAGCAATAGATTAGTTTAAGGCCATACAAAATTATTAAATCATTCCCAGTGAAAGTGTCTCTGTCCCCCTTCAAAAGATTCAGACTTTTTATGTTTGTTACAAAGCTAGAGAATGCTGATGCACTGGGCACCAGAGCCTGTGCCCCCTGGAACACCACGACCGGACACCTACCAAGGGTCAGGAGAGGGGGAGGGATCTCCTGTCTGACCCCCGACGACCACCCTCTCTGCCCAAATGGTTTATTCATATACCAGGCTACCAGTATGAGCACAGACACATGGCAGTGTACTATGCACAGGACTTAACTCCTAACATGGCAGCCTGTGAGGTATTGGTACTGTAGCTATGGTACATTTACTGCATAATACCACGACCTACTGGCGGGTCAGAGCACAGCGGGCAAACTGTTTGAAATGACAAACTCAGACAAATCCTCACACACATAGGTAGACCGACAGTACAGCAAAGTATTTCTCATAGTGTCGACACATGCCCTCCAGAAATCCAAACCCAGGAACATATGGCTGCATCTCATTCAGCAGACGCTGCTCACCTCCAATCCACCTTAGCACATTACTTTAGGGGCTAACACATACACAGACATGCGCATACATAGAATTGACATGAACGCGCATGCACACAAACACACACACACAATTAATTATTGATTGATTGATAAACCGATAGATAGATACCGTTGAAGTCGGAAGTTTACATACACTTAGGTTGGAGTCCTTAAAACTCGTTTTTCAACCACACCACACATTTCTTGTTAACAACTATAGTTTTGGCAAGTCGGTTAGGACATCTACTTTGTGCATAACACAAGTAATTTTTCCAACAATTGTTTACAGACAGATTATTTCACTGTATCACATTTCCAGTGGGTCAGAAGTTTACATACACTAAGTTGACTGTGCCTTTAATTAAACAGCTTGGAAAACTCCAGAAAATGATGTCATGGCTTTAGAAGCCTCTGATAGGCTAATTGACATAATTTGAGTCAATCGGAGGTGACCTGTGGATGTATGTCAAGGCCTACCTTCAAACTCGGTTCCTCTTTGCTTGACATCATGGGAAAATCAAGAGAAATCAGCCAAGATTTCAGAAAAAAATTGTAGACCTCCAAAAGTCTGGTTCATCCTTGGGAGCAATTTCCAAATTTCCTGAAGGTACCACGTTCATCTGTGCAAACAATAGTACGCAAGTATAAACACCATGGGACCACGCAGCCGTTATACCGCTCAGGAAGGAGACGTGTTATGTCTCCTAGAGGTGAATGTACTTTGGTGCGAAAAGTGCAAATCAATCCCAGAGCAATAGCAAAGGACCTTGTGAAGATGTTGGAGGAAACGTGTACAAAAGTATCTATATTCACACATTCCTCTGCTATGTCCATCAGTCATTATCTGGGTAAAGTAATAAACTAGACTCCAGCCACCCAAGCCATAGATTGTTCTCTCAGCTTCTGCATGGCAAGCGGTACCGGTGCAAGTCTGACACCAACAGGTTTCTGAACAGCTTCTATCCCCAAGTCATAAGACTGCTAAATAGCTAACAGAATGGCTACACGGACTATCTGCGTTGAACCTTGTATTTGTATTTTTGCACTGTCTCTATGCACACTCACAGGACTCTACACACTCAGGCACACTGACACGCCAACACACACATAACATGCACACACATTTATGCTGACTCTACACAAATGCACACATACTCACATGAAATCATAATTTACTCTGCTGCTACTCTGTTTATCATATATCCTGATTTCTAGTCACCTTACCCCTATAAAGTATCTATCTACTTCGAGCGATCCAGTATCCCTGCACATTGTAAATATGGTACTGGAGCTGACCCTGTATCTCGAATGCTTACTTACTTTCTCATGTTCTTCTTATTTCTTATTTTTATTTCTTGTGTGTGTGTTTGTTCTACTTTATGTTATTCTTAGTATTACATTTGTATTGATTACTGCATTGTTGAGTTTGGAGCTTGCGAGAAAGGCACTTCACTGGACTTGTGCACGTTACATTAAACTTGAAACTAGACTGCAGGCTCCACGGCTGCAGGCTCCAAGGCTGCAGGCTCCACGGCTGCAGGCTCCACGGCTGCAGGCTCCACGGCTGTCTGCTCAGGTGTCCCTGAACGATGCCACTCAACTAGAGGATCCTTCATTCATCATCGTCTGCAGAGCGTAGAAATTAAACCCCAAAAACGAAGCAGTTTTCCAGCATCTTAGATTCTGGGGCCAAGACACTTCATCAAACAACAGATCATCAAAACACACTTTGTAAGAAAAATTATTTCCGCAGATGATAAAACCAATTTTTCAAAGACCAAGTATAATGGAATTCATGAAAAGGCAATTTCACCCTTGGGTAGAAATGGGGCAGCCCAGTACGGGTATGTTTGGTTTTTTGTAAAGTTGATTTCCTTATTGTAAACACAGTGCTAGTGCATACAGTACATTGACACTCCATTGCATCTCTAGTGTGTGTGCATGGCAGTGCATGCTGCAATCATTAAAGCTTCTTTGCGAGTGTCTTAGCTGTTCAAACAGTGACCAGGGATAGACACACACATTCCTCTGCTATGTCCATCAGTCATTATCTGGGTAAAGTAATAAACTATGTGTTTTTTTTTTGTGTATGTGTGTGCATGCGTGTGTTTGTGTATGTATATGTGTGTATGTGTTTGTGAGCATTTGTGCGTGTGTGAATATGTGTGTGTGTGTATGCTCATGTGTGTACCACCCACATAGCTACAGTATACACTGACTGCACAGAGAAAGATTTAGTCATGCTGTGCTGGATCCATAGATTTACATATCTTTAGACTCAGGACCTTGACACAATAAGACAGAGAAAAGCTTCACCTTGTCCTACCTGCTAGGGATTATTTCTCCACTGTTTACACAAGTCAGAGGAGGCCTTGATTTCCTCCAGACTCAGAGGATGTACAAATCATTATGTATCTGCCCTAAAATGACCCTTGGAAAGATATCATATATACTGAGTTTATTCATATTGGAGAGACTGCATCTCAGATTGAACATGCATTTTAATTATATGAGTTCCATCTGGCCATGTATGAGTGCGCGCAACTCCAGAGATCGAGATTAAAAGCCTTGTAGCAAAGGAAAATATTGACAATGTCCCCTGTTGCATTTCATTAAGTCATTCATTAAAGCGTTCTAACATGACCATGTTTATTACAACCCGATCTCATTCAATGCCTTCTGTTCTCAGAGGGCAAATTACTCTATTCAATCCGTTTCCCCCTACATAAAGACACGCTGTGCCAGAGTCTGCCGTACTAGTTAACCTTTCCGACGTGCATTCGAGCCCCGTTTCAGCCACTTTCCTGCCCCTCTACTTTCTACTACCCCTGCCCCTCTACTTTCTACTACCCCTGCCCCTCTACTTTCTACTACACCTGCCCCTCTACTTTCTACTACCCCTGCCCCTCTACTTTCTACTACACCTGCCCCTCTACTTTCTACTACCCCTGCCCCTCTACTTTCTACTACACCTGCCCCTCTACTTTCTACTACCCCTGCCCCTCTACTTTCTACTACCCCTGCCCCTCTACTTTCTACTACCCCTGCCCCTCTACTTTCTACTACCCCTGCCCCTCTACTTTCTACTACCCCTGCCCCTCTACTTTCTACTACCCCTGCCCCTCTACTTTTTACTACCCCTGCCCCTCTACTTTCTACTACCCCTGCCCCTCTACTTTCTACTACCCCTGCCCCTCTACTTTCTACTTCCCCTGCCCCTCTACTTTCTACTACCCCTGCCCCTCTACTTTCTACTACCCCTGCCCCCCTACTTTCTACTACCCCTGCCCCTCTACTTTCTACTTCCCCTGCCCCTCTACTTTCTACTACCCCTGCCCCTCTACTTTCTACTACCCCTGCCCCTCTACTTTCTACTTCCCCTGCCCCTCTACTTTCTACTACCCCTGCCCCTCTACTTTCTACTACCCCTGCCCCTCTACTTTCTACTACCCCTGCCCCTCTACTTTTTACTACCCCTGCCCCTCTACTTTCTACTACCCCTGCCCCTCTACTTTCTACTACCCCTGCCCCTCTACTTTCTACTTCCCCTGCCCCTCTACTTTCTACTACCCCTGCCCCTCTACTTTCTACTACCCCTGCCCCCCTACTTTCTACTACCCCTGCCCCTCTACTTTCTACTTCCCTGCCCCTCTACTTTCTACTACCCCTGCCCCTCTACTTTCTACTACCCCTGCCCCTCTACTTTCTACTACCCCTGCCCCTCTACTTTCTACTACCCCTGCCCCTCTACTTTCTACTTCCCCTGCCCCTCTACTTTCTACTACCCCTGCCCCTCTACTTTCTACTACCCCTGCCCCTCTACTTTCTACTACCCCTGCCCCTCTACTTTCTACTACCCCTGCCCCTCTACTTTCTACTACGCCTGCCCCTCTACTTTCTACTACCCCTGCCCCTCTACTTTCTACTACCCCTGCCCCTCTACTTTCTACTACCCCTGCCCCTCTACTTTCCTGCCCCTCTACTTTCTACTACTCCTGCCCCTCTACTTTCTACTACCCCTGCCCCTCTACTTTCCTGCCCCTGCCCCTGCCCCACTACTTTCCTGCCTCTGCCCCACTACTTTCCTGCCCCTGCCCCTCTACTTTCTACTACCCCTGCCCCTCTACTTTCTACTACACCTGCCCCTCTACTTTCTACTACCCCTGCCCCTCTACTTTCTACTACCCCTGCCCCTCTACTTTCTACTACCCCTGCCCCTCTACTTTCTACTACCCCTGCCCCTCTACTTTCTACTACCTCGTCTACACTTTTCTACTGTTCTTACAATAAAATTAAAATAGTTAAATCGGACATCCGATCTCCTTAAAAAGACATGGCAGAAGGAATGATTCATGTCTTTCTGTTATTATGTAGAAAGATGGGGTGATGACCACTCAGTTTAAACTACTACTACATCCTTCAAGTGTATAGCACCATGGGATACATAACTCTAAACATATCTACATGTTGCGTAGGCCCACATTACACTGTCACAAGGGTTGTTAGCAAAAATAAGACTTTGAAGTTGCATTCCAAGTAAACCTGCCCAAAACCTTCAAATTTCAAAATGTTAACTCTGCAAACACTTAGTGAGTGAGTTTTCCATTAGTGTTATTCTGCACACTTGCAAATCGGTTTCATGATCGGTTACCTGGCTATATTCTCACAGGGAGAAGTGGGTTACGGCTGAATGGAAAGTAGAACAGGTTTTTTGGCAGGGTTCCATTGTGCCACAGACAGTAGTTCCATATCCTATTGATCAGTGACCAGCCTTCATCACTTCATTCATAATAACACACTGATCATTACAAACCAACATAGCTACCTTGATAAAATGCGGTGCAGACTAAACAGTCAAGCCATGCCAGAAGCAACTTCTCCTGTTTAGAACTGCCATGATTGGATATCACTGAAATGCAATATCTTTTTTTCTTAGTATGGCTTTTACCCTCTTGTATGCCTGAATATTTTTTATATAAACACCAATGATGATGGGAATTGGTACAACAGTTTAACTTGAGTCGACTGTTACTGCAGTATGGTCACCCCAATCTGCAGGTGATGTGTCTCTCCCTCTCCTGTCCAACCTTGAGTTGAGAACATATTGTTTGGATATTAACAAGAAACTTAACCTCAGTCTTAAACTGGATTTGAAATATCCCACATAAGCTCAATCGGGCTAGAACTGTGTGTGTGTGTGTATGAATGTATTTACACATATTGCAGCTAGTTCTGCATGATTTATGCATACTGTACTGTTGTGTAATTATTAGGTACATTGCGTGTTTGCTGCTTTGGTAATACAGGGTGGATGTTTATGGATGACGAGACTGTCAGGCTTTCTCACCAGCGATACCCTACATCTCCTATTCCTGTACCACAATATGCTTTACTTTTTAGATATAGTATGGAGGAGAGCCCATACTGCAGGAGTTGACTGGGTGAGGTTATAGTGCTATGTTAGATTAGATTAGTAAACATAGTTTAGCTATCTTCTATGACAAGGTATTGTTAAGTTGGCTTATGTTTCAAATGGGTTTGTTTATATCGTGCTACATTGTGTTATATCAAAATTACCCACACAGCGTAGACAAAATTAATCAAGATCAATTGAGGTCGGTCTGACAAGCCTGTGTTTAGCAGTGGATATTAGACCATCATGTGTCTACGGCTTGGAGCGTTTAAGATCTGAAGATAGATCAGTTGGACAGTTTTTAGTAGGATGCCCAGACTGTGTGAACCATTTGTGAGGCTGAACTGAGGTCACTCAGGCTGTTAGTAGTAGACTGTGAGCTGTTTCCCTCCAGTCATATCTAGACCACCTCAGGGCCTGTCAGATTCCCTCTAGCCCTCTCTGTCCTGGGAGAGGGGAGGAAAGGGCTCAGCACTCCACTGGGCCATACTGAGACTGGACCCCATGTGCAACTCAAGATAGTCCACAACAACTCCAAAAAACGACCAAAGAAAATACAAACTGTTTGTGTGTGTGTGCGTGTGTGCAGGTGAGTTAGCATGTCTTTGTTTACACAGTAGGGGGAAAGGGGATGCCTAGTCAGTTACACAAATGAATGCATTCAACCAAAATTTGTCTTACACATCTAACTCAACAGTTCTGAATCAGAGAGGTGCGGGGGGGCTGCCTTAATCGACGTTGACGGTGCCCAGGGAGTAGTTGTTGTTGTGGGTTTAACTGCCCTGCTCAAGGGCAGAATGGCAGATTTTTCCACATTGCCGGCTCAGGGATTCAACCTTTCGGTTACTGGCCCAACGCTCTTAACCGCTAGGCTACCTGCTGCCTATCAATCTTTTGGTTCTGTATCTGTGTCACACCATACACTCCCAGACTCAATATGAGACATACATCTGATGTTGGGCTATACTGAGCTAGTAAGAGAAGGAGAAATGCAGAGTCGTTGACTATGTGCGTTAAAGATTGAGGAAAATGTACTTACTATGACTGATATATGTGGTTGTCTCACCTAGCTATCTTAAGATGAATGCTGTGAGTCGCTGTATGTTTCTCTGGATAAGAGCTTCTGCTAAACGACTAAATATGCATTGCTTATTGCTTTTTAATATGACGGAGACAGACTCCATAAAACATGAGTTTGCGTCTGTAAAAGAAACAGTTTGTTTCATAATGGCAGCTGTACGCATGCACACATACAAACTACAAAACAACAATAATATACAAAACTGCTGGGTTAATAATTCATTGGCAGAATACATAAATAGAGAATCAGGAGTGATTTAATTAACAGAGGCTGAAACGAAGCTCAGTGGATTGGCTTTAATATAGAGAGAGTGTTAGAGAGAGAGAGAGAGGGGGGGGAGAAACAGTGTGATATCTGACAAGAAAGTTATTAGATTTTGTTTATTCATAGATGTATGTGACTTGAGTGAAAGTTAAGCATTAGGCCTACACAGTTCATGATAGTCCCTGTTGTCTTACAGTGTTAATTTCTCAACACTGAGGTATTGCTTTTGTTGTGGATGCCATCATGCTTTTGTTGTTGTCTGAAATGAATAGTGACAATGTCTTGGTGTTCTGTTTACATACTGTTTTACACACTTTATATGTGTATACTGTTGCTATGTATTACTGCACTGTTGGAGCTAGAAACATAAGCATTTCGCTGGACCTGCGATAACATCTGCAAATATGTGTACGCAACCAATACACTTCGATCTAATTTGTCTCGTTTACAGACCTGGAAACAAAGCAAATACAAACACAAAATCTGATGTATATATTGCATATACGCGGAGTCATGATTATTTATTTTTTACCACGCAACCTGACCAGAGAAAAAAAACATGGTTTACTGTAGTTGTTTGTGTGAATTTCTTAAAGAGATGTTTTATATTGTTTGTTTTAAGGTCCTTGAAAAAAGCTTTCATTCCTAAGGTGTTAATGACTGTGATGTTTGAGTTAATGAAAATTGATTGGCTGGCTAACCGTAGCACTCCTCCACTTGAATAACACACAACAGTAGAGATGGGGCAAAAGCAGGATTAATTCCCGACAGAAAGATGTTCAGTTAATAACACATATTGATGAATGAATTAAATACCTGAATCACATACGCTGGAACTTATTTTTCATTTGAACTACAGTTCCACCGGGTAGGCCTACAGAAACACCTTGAGGCATTTTTCTTAAGCAGTGAATCTTGGGTAGCAGACTACTACTCCATTTACATAGACCTAAGTGTTCCCTGTAGACTCCTCTCATAAACATCCTTTCACCAGTCTCCACATGGTTAACCTACTGTATGGAGAACCAATACAAAGGTTACTGACCTTATAACCTCAGTGGTCATTAGCCTAGGACTGAGTCACACCATCCGTACTGTAGGCTAGGCTACCAAGGCCCTTATTCACAAAACTTCTCAGAGTTAAAGCCTAGATTCAATCAGATCAAGTGTTAATCGACGATAGCAGGGGCCCACATAGAGGATGTTTTGGAGTGTGGGGGTGGAACTGCGTTGGAGCGATCAAATCGGTGAGTAGCTGCTCTTGCGATCATTGTCACTAAGCCACACCCACCCCACTCACATTCAAAGTTCAGAATGAGAAAGTGTCGGCTATATAGAGATAATGACGCTCAAAAGTAACAATCATTCAACTAAATAATGAGGGTTTCTATCATCCTAATGGAGGTGTAGATTACATCTCACATTCAACTGTAAACAAGGCTGCATGGGATTTATGTTAATGCGAGTCCGTGCAGCCAATGGCAATGTCCGCTTCAGGTAAAATGCCGGGAGCTACTTGTGGATTTGACAGCTCTAACAGTGGATCTGATTGAATCGAGCTGATCTCTGTCATATTGAATATGATTACACGGACAGCAGGGACCTGATCACACTGTAGATCAGCACTTCCACTACGAGATGCTTTATAAATATTGGTTGAAGTGTTATACAATTCCAGAAACCCAAATTATGACCCATAGCTGTAGCTGTTGTCAGGAAACAGGCTGGAGATAGAGAGAATACAAGACAGTGTAATACATGTGATTATCACAAATCAGGGGAATTACAACTCTCCTCCGACCAGAGACTAGAGAAAGAGCAAAAAGCAGACTGATTAGACTTTGGTTCAAAATGGCCGTCCATTTCTCTCAGACTAAAAGAAATAGAGGTTAATAATGCTTATTCTAACGCATGGAAACCAATTACACAGTAGATGACCTGCCGTGTCTGACCACTTTATCACTGTTCTGAGGGGTCCTCTGAGTTTGAATTTAGGCCATATGAGAAACAAGTCCTGGTATAACCCCTTGGCACTTCCCTATATGAATTATTAAAGTTTAGTCTTTTATCCTTCATTACAGATATGCTGAAATACTGAAATGTGACCGAGCCAGTGTACTGTGGATGGAAGTAAAGCACTAGCGTGGGATATTTCCCTGCTGAAGTTTCCCCTGTCCAGGTATAGATCGGAGATATTGACAGTACTGTAGTTGCTGTATATCTTGAGCTGGAATCTGACTACAGGATTTAACTGCTCTCCCTCTCATGATGCACATTCTCAATCACAGTGTCTGTAGAAGAGATTGATGGACAGATGAGTGAGGGAGAAAGAAGAGGATCGAGGAAAACAAAGGGTTGATGCGTAGGGGTGGAAGATGAAGAAAATAAATGAATTGAGATAAGCACAGTGAGAAGATCTAATAGTTGTATTTCTACATTTTTAATTCATGTAGAAAATTGACAGATATGAAAATATATATTAGTGATAGGATGGGTAAACCTGTACACATGGCCAAATTTGATGTTCTTTTTTATTTTACATACACGCACAGTGACTGTCGATACATGGTGAATTTTTCATTCATAAAATGAAAACTTTTCAATATTTTTCTGATTGATTTAGAATATTATATAACATCCCTGAAAGGTATAAGTGGCAAATTATTAAAGAAGTGTCTACAGTATTTGTCAAAATGTAACTTGTTTATGGTGTA
Source organism: Oncorhynchus masou masou (assembly GCF_036934945.1). NCBI lineage: Eukaryota > Metazoa > Chordata > Actinopteri > Salmoniformes > Salmonidae > Oncorhynchus > Oncorhynchus masou. The sequence continues at coordinate 21,159,570 of NC_088244.1, forward strand.
ATATACTTTTTTTGGTTTCTCCCTGGTTTTCTTTCTTTATTTACTTTTGTAATTTGTGAAATCTGTATATTGTTCTGTACAATGTTTGTGTGATGCAATTTAAAAAAAATCGAAAATATGAAAAATATTGTAAGGAAAAGACTGGTATTTGAGAAAGCTTAAGATAGGTCGTGTAGTGAAAAGAATCCATTGGGTGGTTGAGACGTGGAAGGCTAAATGACAGTGTTTAATTGAGTCAGTAGAGTACTTCTTCAGCTCTGCTCCATGAACACTATCTACTGTGGTTTCCCTGCCGAGAGGCAAAGTACGTACAGCCTCAACAGCACAGAGGAGAGAGAAAGAGAGAGAGAGAAATTATAGGGGTAGAAACAGAGAGACATCCTCTTGAAACACAGACAGATTAAATAGACCTGAACAACCCTGAACAACCCACACATATCATTAGGTTTTTTACGGTGGAGCAGAGCATTAGGAACTACCACTGAGTGTATTCAAGACACATGTACCACCTTCCCAGTGATGGCAATGGATAAGGCTAAAACACAAGCAAAGAAGACATGATGGCCTGGAAAGTGGAAAGAGTTCCAACGTAAAGTTAATTTGATTTTTTTAAGTTAACCTTTATTTAACAAGGAAGTCCTATTGAGTCAGGACTTCTTTCTCAAGGGATCATTGGCCAAGAAAGAGGGCTCAGGTTACCCACCACACCTTCCCACTAAAGGCTAAAAGCAAATACAGATGTGGCTAGTGTTGACTAAACACACATGGTGGATACAATATGTCCAGTATAATCTGTACAGAGACCCAGGAGACAGACAGACAGACATATCCAGCGTGGATCTCTGCAGGGCAGTGTAGATCTGACTTGGTGTCTGGTGGTCACAGACACTTTGACTCTTCTGGTCTCTCAGGCGGTCTACAGACATAAGCTACAGCCATCTGCTGCAGGCTCTCCAAAGGTTAAACCCTGTCTGTTTCTCAGAGGAACTCAGAGAACGAGGGATTGTACTGCAGAATGGCCTGAAAAGAAAAGGAATGAGAGAGAGGAAAAGTGTGTGTGTGTCTACTGGAGATCAGCTCTGTAAGGACTGGCTGTGAGTTTCAGCAGACTTACCTTTGTGATGTCTGATGTGCTTTAAACGCTTCTTTACCCACACCCAACACCTTCACTAGACACCCTTTCCCCGCAGTCCTTCACTAGACACCCTTTCCCCGCAGTCCTTCACTAGACACCCTTTCCCCGCAGTCCTTCACTAGACACCCTTTCCCCGCAGAGTTTCACTAGACACCCTTTCCCCGCAGTCCTTCACTAGACACCCTTTCCCCGCAGTCCTTCACTCGACACCCTTTCCCCGCAGTCCTTCACTAGGCACCCTTTCCCCGTAGTCCTTCACTCGACACCCTTTCCCTACAGTCCTTCACTAGACACCTTTTCCCGCAGTCCTTCACTCGACACCCTTTCCCCGCAGTCCTTCACTAGACACCCTTTCCCCGCAGTCCTTCACTCGACACCCTTTCCCCGCAGTCCTTCACTAGGCACCCTTTCCCCGTAGTCCTTCACTCGACACCCTTTCCCTACAGTCCTTCACTAGACACCTTTTCCCGCAGTCCTTCACTCGACACCCTTTCCCCGCAGTCCTTCACTAGACACCCTTTCCCCGCAGTCCTTCACTAGACACCCTTTCCCCGCAGTCCTTCACTAGACACCCTTTCCCGCAGTCCTTCACTAGACACCCTTTCCCCGCAGTCCTTCACTAGACACCCTTTCCCCGCAGTCCTTCACTAGACACCCTTTCCCCGCAGTCCTTCACTAGACACCCTTTCACCGCAGTCCTTCTCTCGACACTCTTTCCCGCAGTCCTTCACTAGACACCCTTTCCCCGCAGTCCTTCACTAGACACTCTTTCCCGCAGTCCTTCACTAGACACCCTTTCCCCGCAGTCCTTCACTCAACACCCTTTCCCCGCAGTCCTTCACTCGACACCCCTTCGCCACTGTAAGCGAAAATGTATCTCTCTCTTTCGCTCCCCTGTTGTGTGATCTTGCTTTCTCTTCCCCGTTCTCATCCCCCACCCCAATCAACTTCCTATTTCTCTATCTTATCTCTCCTTCCCCCTTCCCTTCTCTCTTTACTCTGTGTCAGCCCTGTACAGCAGAACAGGGATATCTGACATCTTTGGCACCAAACAGGACCCAGTACTCAGCACTCAGTGTCTGCAGACCCGGAGTCCGACACGTCTCATCTCTCACCCCACAACCAAAATAACGTCACACCTGAGACACAGGGACTATGAAGAAGCCTCAGCTCCAGTAGACGTGGTACTCAGTACGAAGTGACAGCCTGTTCTCCTTGTAGTTACAGATTCTTGGCTGGGACTATTAAATATTCATGTGCTATCGGCTAGAAAGTGCTGCAGCTCTCTCTTGCTCTCTCTCTCTCTCTCTTTCAATTTAATAACTCTGTTATTTAAAAAATGATCATGTAGAATTAACAAGAGACCTTAGTCTGTGACCCTCAAACATATACCAAGTACAGACAAGGAGCAGCAAGAAGAAAACACTCAATGTACATGAATTGTTCATTCATTCATGTTCCCCCTTATTGCATTACTTTGACTACTACCTGTTGCCGAGTTTATGCGGCATACCTACTTACTGCATTACAGAGGAAATACACTGTGACCTTGAACATGTTCCCTCCTCAACAATCCCTCTATTTTCACCAATCTCCACTAAAAGGCCTGATCTAACCCATGCAGCCCCTCTCTGCGGTGCGAGAGGCACAAGGACATTTCAACAGCACTCGGTTTTCCACACTCAAATACGGCTTCCATTGTTGTCTTTCACATGAGCAGCCTGAGTAGGCTTAGTGAAATCCAGCCTAATGCAGTTCACAACTCACTCTCTCTCCGGACCAAAGAGAGGGAAAGGAAAAGACATGTGAGAGCAGACATATTCAGGCACCATTGTGTTTGTATGTTGTATTGTTTTGTTTGATCTCGGGATGTTTAAGAGATTCGGACTAAGACCAATTCAGACGGCTTGCTTCAGTTCAGCTGTACGGAAGTAAGAATTCATTTGAAGCATTGTTGTATTGTGTAGGGAGAGTGTGCCAGCCCACAGCTGCACCGTATGGAAACATGATGTGTTCTAAAAGGGTTTCTTCATATCCAGGTTTCTGATTGAATCTTTTATTCTTTACCCAAAAACCCTTAACAGAATTGCAAGGTTGCAAGAGTAACAGTTTAAAAACCAGCCAGGTCACCCGGGATACATGTCAGTATTCAACGTCCATTTATGTCTAAGGAAGTCAGGTGATGACTTGGAAACCAGCCACTAGGGGCAACAGTGAGCGATGTTACCTTCAAGTAGGTTTCTGTTTTGCTAGGGTGACGGGGATTGTGAATGGGTGTAAACTTCTGCCTCTAATTCCAAAGGTTGCAAGTTCAAATCCAGCTGAAAACCTTAACCCTTACCTTAATCATTCAGATTTAATGCCTAAGAAGTAAAACATTTGGCAATAATGCCTAAACTTAACTTTAAACACTTCGCAATTTCACATTTGGAACAACTTAGAAATTTGAAGTTTGAGAAACATGGATGAGTGTCTAATTCTGACGTGAGACTGTGAGAGCTGGTGTACTGAAATAATAACTTTGTGTGTGTACAGAATGTGTGTGTGTGTGTCCTTGAATCACATCACTCCACCATTTCTCCATGGTGATTACCTGACAGTGGCTGGAGGGGAAATTAGCAGAAACCCACAGACTCTCTGCAGCAGCAATCTGGGAGAGATCCACTCTGAGGAAGTAGTGCTCTGCTGTGCCATTGCAGCCAGTAATAAATTGGCTGTTTATTAGGCTGCACGTTGAATTTAAGCCCCTGAAGAGAGGCAGAAGATTAAAGGAACAATAAAGCCTCTCCTCTCTCCTCTAGCGGTCCAAAGGATGGAGTGATTCCTCAGAAGAAGCCTTGCGTCGCTGATTGCCTTTCCTATATCCTTTTTTCTTTAATGTCAAATTGTCTCTCTTATTTTAATCCTCATTAACAGCAGCGATCTCCTGCTGCAGTCTGATCTGCTGTAATGACTTAAAGGAGTCTGCAGAAACACTAAGACCAGACGAGTGTTGCTGCTGGCTGCACCTCACATACTTCTCCTGTTGAAGAACAAACAAACATTAAACAAACAATTGTTGTCTGGTGATGTCAGGCTGGTCAACTGGCTACAATAGGCTCCTCTAATCAACTAAATTCAACTCAGCCCAATTGAGTTAAGGTATCAGTTCAATTCCTAATGCCAAGGTTCAGCGCTATAGCACGATTCAAATTTAAAGGACATTTTAACTCGTTGCAGGCTTGCATATGTCGGCTCAATCAGAAATGATCTTTACATTTCAAGCGCACTAGAGTGCTGGACTTCGGCGAAACGGATTGAATCGAGCCCTTAGTCCCGAACATGTTGATTTCATCATGTATCTAATTGATGACAACAACCAGGAAATGCCAGAATAAACTCCTCTCTGTGCTTGTCTATATCACATGGTTGTGACTAGATGGAGACTAGCTATGACCGGAAGTTACTTTTCGTAGCAGGTTATGAGAGCATTTTAGCTAACCCTAACCCTAAGAATATTCCTAACTTTAACCAAATTATCCTAACCTGTTACATGTATTTTCCTAAGCTGCTGCATAAGTTCTCCTAACCTGCTATGAAAAAGTAACTTCCAGTCGTAGCTTTATACCACCTAGTCTACCCCATAGGTCACACTTTATATGGATAGTCCAGATCGTCCATCTGTAGATGCTTTACAGATGGTCATACTGCTTGCAAATGTTACATTTATGGTTAGGTTTAGAATAAGGGTTAAGGTCAGGGTGAGGTCTACGGTTAGGGTAAGGGTTTAGTGTTAGATGTCTATAAGTGGGGACATTTCTGGAGTATACAGATGGAGAACCTGTTCTCCCTCCCTTCTAAAAAAAAATGTAATTCAAACTAGAATGGAATACTAAAACATGGAAGGGAGACCGCTAGTGGTGACATGAGACATGGCACGTGGATTTGTGTCAACTATGCTTACCTTACATCAGTTCCTCATTAAAAGGTTTGTTTTAGCTATTTATTAGGTGTTACGTCCTTAGCTATGACTTTAAAGGGCCAATCTGTGGTGTGAACTATAACAAACACAGCACCACTTATTTGGTAAACTCACAGACAGAATTATGGATACAGTTCATGATATCAATATTATAGTTCTAACCATGTTTTGGGGCTATACAGTGCTTGTTTACATTTACATTGTTTACAAACAAAGTAGTTATTAAGCTCATATTTGGGGTTCTGATGGGATATGACAGTTGAACTATGCTCAATCAATGGGTGTATATCATTAATTTAAAAGTCTAAATATTGATGTAGCAACTGCAGATTGCACCTTTAATGCAAGTGGTCCTAAATGCAGTAATGATGACTGATGTCTTGTCTGTCTATAAAAAAAATCCAAAATGGGAAATGACTGTTTGGTAACACTTTATGTTAAGGTCCCTTCAAGTGGAACTGACAGGGTTTTAACTACTTTGCAGGTAGACAATCATGACATCAGTCAAAAATGTCAAATTCCCACTTCATGCTACAAAACCAACTTCATGAGAGGCGTTGTTGGCTCAATAGATGGATGCAGTTCAATGCAGGATTAATATAGCTAATTTACCAATACTTTTCTTGGTAGTCCAACAAATATTGCTATCAGGTTGTAAATCACAGCAAGCCTGGTAGATTGTTGGCTGCCTCCAGCCCTTCAGGATGCACTGTTTCAGTTTCAATGACTCAATGTTTTGTACAAAAACGGACGAATGTAACTAAGGCTGGGATGTCAATACAATCAAACTATAAAGGGCAATGACCACTAGTCAGTCATAACATGGCTAATAGGCTAGCTTATCTATTTATGTAGCTATTTACTTAGCAAGCTAAAAACACAGACAAGCAAGCATTGGCAAGCTGCAGAATGGCAAGCAGGCTCTTATTCCCCATCGTTAATAATTGCAATTATTGACGGCCAACTACAAGCTAAAAAGGTTTGAGTGTTTATCTACTGTTCCCTCGTTATATTTGAGCTTATCTCGGTTTGGCTAACATTACTTCTTGATCTTGTTGTTGTTGATGTGTATAGACAACTGAGGGAGAAGGAGCCTACCTGTTCATGGTTGTTTCATCCATAGGACTGTAAAGTTATCATATGGGATATGGTATTTACATATTTGCAGAACATTTTGTGGCTTTTGGCAAATACGTTCTAATAATCTAAAGTTGTGCTGTTGCTACTGCCTGTAAACACAGTCTAGTTCAAAGTAATTGATGGCATATAGGCCTACTGGAGCTCTGATTGGCTATGGCGCACCGGTCTGTGTAGAGTCCGGTCGAGGACAAGACTGAAACGTTTTTATTAGGTTTTATTTACTGCAGTGTCTATCAATTGTCCAAACGCACAGCTTTTCCACTCTATATTTCTATCCCATTTTCACAAATGCCTTAATCTACGTCATTCCTAAACATTCTATGAAAATTCTCGTTTCTCAAAGGATAGCATTCCTCCTGGGGGTATATATGAAGAGACTTGAATAAGATTTCATGTTGCTAAAATTCTGTCAGTTCAACTTTAATAAACCATTAACAAACAGTTTGTAAGAGTTTACTTACCATTTATTAATCATTGTTCCAAAATTTGTAAATGTCAATAAGCAATCTCTAAATAATAATTTACGTAGTCATAAATACTATTTTACATGATTTAATAAGGATTTATAATATCATTAATAAGGTGTTTCGTCATAGTATTTTCACAATTTGTTCATTATTAATAAGGTACTACTAATGTACTTATACAGGAGTTAACTCAACAATATTTTTATAAGGTATTTGTAAATGGTTGATTAATGGTTTGACTCAGCATTTATATACACATTTATACCTGTATTTATATATGTCATCAATGCAGTGGTGTAACGTACTTAAGTAAAAATACTTTAAAGTACTACTTAAGTAGTTTTTTGTGGTATCTGTACTTTACATTACTATTTATATTTTTGCCTACTTTTACTTCACTACATTCCTAAAGAAAATAATGTCCTTTTTCCTCCATACATTTTCCCTGACACCCAAAAGTACTCGTTACATTTTGACAGGAAAATTGTCCAATTCACACACATCAAATATAACATCTCTGGTCCTCCCTACTGCCTCTGATCGGGTGGACTCACTAAACACAGATGCTTTGTTTGTAAATTATGTCTGAGTGTTGGAGTGTGCCCCAAACCAAATACTTTTAGACTTTTACTCAAGTAGTATTTTACTGGGACTTTCACTTTTACTTGAGTCCTTTTCTATTATGGTATCTTTACTTGTAGTCATGTATGACAAATGAGTACTTTTTCCACCACTGCATGAATGGGATACTGTCACGAACGTTGTTGTAAGAATCGGACCAAGGTGCAGCGTGGTTTGGGTTCATCATCTTTATTTAATGTGAACTGGCAAAAAACAATAAGGAAGAAAAAACGAACGTGAAGCTATGTAGTGCTAACCAGCAACTTAACACAAAACAAGATCCCACAACAAACAAGTGGGAAAAGGCTGCCTAAATATGATCCTGAATCAAAGACAATGATAGACAGCTGCCTCTGATTGGGAACCATACCAGGCCAACATAGAAATAAAAAAACTAGAATGCCCACCCTAGTCACACACCGACCTAACCCAAAATAGAGAATAAAGGATCTCTAAGGTCAGGGCGTGACATATACTTGTTAGTTGTTAATGAGTACATTTGTAGATGTGAGTACATGAACTTACTAATACCTCAAATTGATTAATGAAGATCCTTATAAACCATTTACTAATTATTAAACTATTTGCAGCCTCTAATCTAAAGTGTACACTATATATACTTTATAAATGTTTATAAATGACTTGCTACTCCCCAAAAGCTGGCCACATCAGTAACCAATACCTGACGCTCCAACAATGGCTAAAAATAAACAAAAACATGCAATGGTAAAGAAGAAGTACACAGAAGAAGGAAGTCCAATAAAATATTTGTTCAATTAAAAACAGAGCATCTCCAGAATAAATTGTATCACATGAACTTGCTTGTGAGAATGCTGTTCATCGACTACAGCTCAGCGTTCAACACCATAGTGCCCACAAAGCTCATCACTAAGCTAAGGACCCTGGGACAAAACCCCTCCCTCTGCAACTGGATCGTGGACTTCCTGACGGGCCGCCCCCAGGTGGTAAGGGTAGGCAACAACACGTCTGCCACGCTGATCCTCAACACTGGGGTCCCCCAGGGGTGTGTACTTAGTCCCTTCCTGTACTCCCTGTTCAACCACAACTGCGTGGCCAAACACGACTCCAACACCATCATTAAGTTTGCTGACGACACAACAGTGGTATGCCTGATCACCGACAACGATGAGACAGCCTATAAAGAAGAGTTCAGTGAACTGGCAGTGTTTAGTTTTGCCCAGGACAACAACCTCTCCCTCAATGTGAGCAAGACAAAGTAGCTGATCAGTGTGCCACCAGTAAGTACAGAGAGTAACGTTAGTATAAATCCCCTCGCACGGTCCCCGCAGCCGTACAACTTTATCATGGCTTCTGGGGGGAAATGCTGTAGGAATGCTCAACCGGTGTCGCTCATTCAGCTGACATAAACTTTCAACTGGTTTTCCCCATTAAGCAGCGAGTCAGAGTCTGAGGCTGAGCCTTCTCTGGTCTCTGCTCCTCCCGTTACGGGGTCTGAGACGCTGAAGCTTCCCACCATTACCTCTGACACATTGAAAACCCTAGTCATTGGCGACTCCATTACCCGCAGTATTAGACTTAAAACAAATCATCCAGCAATCATACACTGTTTACCAGGGGGCAGGGCTACCGACGTTAAGGCTAATCTGAAGATGGTGCTGACTTTAGCTAAAACTGGCGAGTGTAGAGAGTATAGAGATACTGTTATCCACGTCGGCACCAACGATGTTAGGATGAAACAGTCAGAGGTCACCAAGCGCAACATAGCTTCAGCGTGTAAATCAGCTAGAAAGATATGTTGGCATCACGTAATTGTCTCTGGCCCCCTCCCAGTTAGGGGGAGTGATGAGCTCTACAGCAGAGTCTCACAACTCAATCGCTGGTTTTCTGCCCCTCCCAAAAGATAGAATTTGTAGATAATTGGCCCTCTTTCTGGGACTCACCCACAAACAGGACCAAGCCTGGCCTGCTGAGGAGTGATGGACTCCATCCTAGCTTGAGGGGTGCTCTCATCTTATCTACCAACATAGACAGGGCTCTAACTCCTTTAGCTCCACAATGAAATAGGGTGCAGGCCAGGCAGCAGGCTGTTAGCCTGCCTGCCAGCTTAGTGGAGTCTGCCACTAGCACAGTCAGTGTAGTCAGCTCAGCTATCCCCATTGAGACTGTGTCTGTGCCTCGACCTAGGTTGGGCAAATCTAAACATGGCGGTGTTTGCCTTAGCAATCTCCCGAGAAAAAAGACCTCCTCCATTCCTGCCATTATTGAAAGAGATCATGATACCTCACGTCTCAAAATAGGGCTACTTAATGTTAGATCCCTCACTTCAAAGGCAGTTATAGTCAAAGAACTAATCACTGATCATAATCTTGATGTGATTAGCTTGACTGAAACATGGCTTCAGCCTGATGAATCTATTGTGTTAAATGAGACCTCACCTCCTGGTTACAATAGTGACAATATCCCCCGTGCATCCCGCAAAGGCCGCAAATGTGTTGCTAACATTTACGATAGCAAATTTCAATTAAAAAAAAGACATTTTCATCTTTTGAGCTTCAAGTCATGAAATCTATGCAGCCTACTCAATCACTTTTTATAGCTACTGTTTACAGGCCTCCTGGGCCATATACAGCGTTCCTCACTGAGTTCCCTGAAATCCTATCGGACCTTGTAGTCATAGCATATAATATTCTAATTTTTGGTGATTTTAATATTCACATGGAAAAGTCCACAGACCCACTCCAAAAGGCTTTCGGAGCCATCATCGACTCAGTGGGTTTTGTCCAACATGTCTTTGGACCTACTCACTGTGACAGTCATACTCTGGACCTAGTTTTGTCCCATGGAATAAATGTTGTGGATCTTAATGTTTTTCCTCATAATCCTGGACTATCGGACCACCATTTTATTATGTTTGCAATCGCAACAAATAATCAGCTCAGACCCCAACCAAGGAGTATTAAAAGTTGTGCTATAAATTATCAGACAACCTAAAGATTCCTTGATGCCCTTCCAGACTTCCTCTGCCTACCCAAGGATGTAAGAGGACAAAAACCACCTAACTGAGGAACTCAATTTAACCATGCGCAATACCGTAGATGCAGTTGCAACCCCTAAAAACTAAAAACATTTCTCATAAGAAACTAGCTCCCTGGTATACAGAAAATACCCGAGCTCTGAAGCAAGCTTCCAGAAAATTGGAGGTCTTCAAACTAGCTTGGAAAGACAGTACCGTGCAGTACAGAAGAGCCCTCACTGCTGCTTGATCATCCTATTTTTCCAACTTAATTGAGGAAAATAAGAACAAATTTATTTTTGATACTGTCGCAAAAATAACTAAAATGCAGCATTCCCCAAGAGAGGATGGCTTTCACTTCAGCAGTAATACATTCATGAACTTCTTTGAGGAAAAGATCATGATCATTAGAAAGCAAATTAGGGACTCCTCTTTATATCTGCGTATTACCCCAAAGCTCAGTTGTCCTGAGTCTGCACAACTCTGCCAGGACCTAGGATCAAGAGAGACACTCAAGTGTTTTAGTACTATATATCTTGACACAATGATGAAAATAATCATGGCCTCTAAACCTTCAAGCTGCATACTGGACCCTATTCCAACTAAACTACTGCAAGAGCTGCTTCCTGTGCTTGGCCCTCCTATGTTGAACATAATAAACGTCTCTCTATCCACCGGATGTGTACCAAACTCACTAAAAGTGGCAGTAATAAAGCCTCTCTTGAAAAAGCCAAACCTTGACCCAGAAAATGTCAAAAACCGGCCTATATCAAATCTAAAAAGCTGTTGCGCAGAAACTCACTGCCTTCCTGAAGACAAATAATGTATACGAAATGCTTCAGTCTGGTCTTAGACCCCATCATAGCACTGAGACGGCACTTGTGAAGGTGGTAAATGACCTTTTAATGGCGTCAGACAGAGTCTCTGCATCTGTCCTCGTGCTCCTAGACCTTAGTGCTGCTTTTGATACCATCGATCACCACATTCTTTTGGAGAGATTGGAAACCCAAATTGGTCTACACGGACAAGTTCTGGCCTGGTTTAGATCTTATCTGTCGGAAAGATATCAGTTTGTCTCTGTGAATGGTTTGTCCACTGACAAATCAACTGTAAATTTCAGTGTTCCTCAAGGTTCCGTTTTAGGACCACTATTGTTTTCACTATATATTTTACTTCTTGGGGATGTCATTTGAAAACATAATGTTAGCTTTCACTGCCATACGGATGACACACAGCTGTACATTGTTTTTTAATTTAAATTTTACCCCCTTTTCGTGGTGTCCAATTGTTAGTAGTTACTATCTTGTCTCATCGCTACAACTCCCGTACGGGTTCGGGAGAGACGAAGGTGGAAAGCCATGTGTCCTCCGAAACACAACCCAACCAAGCCGCACTGCTTCTTAACACAGAGCGCATCCAACCCGGAAGCCAGCTGCACCAATGTGTCAGAGGAAACACCGTGCATCTGGCAACCTTGGTTAGCGAGCACTACGCCCGGCCCGCCACAGGAGTCGCCGGTGTGCGATGAGTCAAGGATATCCCTACCGGCCAAGCCCTCCCTAACCCGGACGACGCTAGGCCAATTGTGCGTCGCCCCACGGACCCTCCCGGTCGCGGCTGGTTGCGACAGAGCCTGGGCGCGAACCCAGTCCTGTGTGAATTTAAGTATGCTCTCTCTAATTCTCTCTTTCTTTCTCTCTTTCTTTCTCCCTCTCAGAGGACCTGAGCCCTAGGACCATGCCTCAGGACTACCTGGCATGACGACTCCTTCCTGTCCCCAGTCCACCTGGCCGTGCTGCTGCTCCAGTTTCAACTGTTCCGCCTGCGGCTATGGAACCCTGACCTGTTCACCGGACATGCTACCTGTCCCAGACCTGCTGTTTTCAACTCTCTAGAGACAGCAGGAGTGGTAGAGATACTCTTAATGATCGGCTATGAAAAGCCAACTGAGATCTACTCCTGAGATGCTGACTTGTTGCACCCTCGAAAACTACTGTGATTATTATTATTTGACCATGCTGGTCATTTATTAACATTTGAACGTCTTGGCCATGTTCTGTTAAAATCTCCACCCGGCACAGCCAGAAGAGGACTGGCCACTCCTCATAGCCTGGTTCCTCTCTTAAGTTTCTTCCTAGGTTTTGGCCTTTAGGGAGTTTTTGCTACCACCGTGCTTCTACACCTGCATTGCTTGCTGTTTGGGGTTTTAGGCTGAGTTTCTGTACAGCACTTTGAGATATCAGCTGATGTAAGAAGGGCTATATAAATACATTTTATTTAATTTAATTTGATCATGGACTACAGGAAAAGGCGGGACGAACAGGCCCCCATTAATATTGACAAGGCTGTAGTGGAGCGGGTCAAGAGTTTCAAGATCCTTGGTGTCAACATCACCAACTAACTATCATGGTCCAAACACACAAAGACAGTCATGAAGAGGGTACAACAAAACATTTCTCCCCTTAAGAGACTGAAAAGATTTGGCATGGGTCCCAAGATCCTCAATAAGTCCTGCAGCTGCACCATCGAGAGCATCTTGACCGGTTGCATCCCTGTATGATATGGCAACTGTTCGGCATCTGATCGTAAGGCGCTACAGAGCGTAGTGCGTACGGCCCAGTACATCACTGGTGACAAACTTCCTGCCATCCAGGACCTATATATTAGGCGGTGTCAGAGGAATGCCCATAATGTTGTCAGAGACTCGAGTCACCAAAGTCATAGGCTTTTTTCTCTGCTATCGCACGGCAAGCAGTACCAGAGCGCCAAGTCTAGGACCAAAAGACTCCTTAACTGCTTCTACCTCCAAGCCATAAGACTGCTGAACAATGAATCAAATGGCCACTGGACTATTGACATTGACACCCCCCTCCATTTGTTTTGTATACTGCTGCTACTCATTGTTTAATATCTATGCATAATCACTTCACCCCTACCTACATGTACAAATTACCTCAACTAACCTGTACCCCTGCATACTGACTCGGTACCGGTACTCCTTGTATATAGCCTCATTATTGTTATTTTATGGTGATACTTTTTTATGATTTTTTACTTCAGTTTATTTGGGAAATATTTTCTTAACTCTTCTTGAACTGCATTGATGTTTAAGGGCTTGTAAGTAAGCATTTCACGGGAAGGTCTACACTTGTTGTATTCAGTGCATGTGACAAATACAGTTTGATTTGATTTGAACAATTTCAGTTACATATTTTATAAGCAGCCATTAACAAAAGCCTGAGAAATCACAAGTGATCATCAACTTCGGCAACTTGCACTTGAGCCAGAAGTATATGTGCAGTGCTAAACTATATACAGTACCAGTTAAAAGTTTGGACACACCTACTCATTCCAGGGTTTTTCTTTATTTGTACTATTTTATACATTGTAGAATAATAGTTAAGACATCAAAACTATGAAATGTAACATATGGAGTCATGTAGTAATCAATAAAGTGTTAAACAAAACCCAAATATATTTTATATTTGAGATTCTTCAAAGTAGCCACCCTTTGCCTTGATGACAGCTTTGCGCATTCTCGGCATTCTCAAATCAAATCAAATTGTATTGGTCACATACACATGATCAGCAGATGGGGGCGGCCCGTCAGAATGTCCAGGACCAAATTGCACAGGGCAGGGTTGAGACCCAGGGCTTCCAGCTTAATGATGAGCTTGGATGGAATCCCTAGTGAACTCACAGTTTAAAAAAAGTCTTAATTGAAAAGAACATACTGTGCGGGGTTCAGTCTGGCTTTAGATTGGGGCACAGTTATGGCAGTGGCAAATTATATCATTAATGCACTTGATAAAAAGCAACATGTGCTGCTCTGTTTGTGGATTTATCAAAGGCCTTTGATTCAGTTGACCATGAATTGTTGCTAGTTAGACTCAGAAACATTGGTCTCAGTGAAGGGACAATACATTGGTTTAGGAATTATCTTTCTGATAGAACACAATGTGTATATACTAACAATCACAAGTCTAGCTTTCTTTAGATTAATATAGGTGTGCCCCAGGGTTCCATTTTAGCTCCAGTGTTGTTCTCAATTTGTATTAATGATTTGGGAAATGGGATGCAACCAGCAAAGTTACATCTATATGCTGATGATGCAGTAATATATTCGGTGCTCCTTCTCTGGTTCAGGCTGTTGAAGAGCTCCAGACTGCTTTTCAGTCACTGCGGGGCTCCCTTTATGCTCTAAAACGGGTCTTGAATGTACAAAAAACTAAATTCATTACATTGTATATATTTCAATATATTTTCAATCTCTTTTTCCATGTTTAAATTAAATATACCTTCCGGCAACCCACCTCACTCAATGTGATACGGATCTGCTATTTTTAGACCTTATAGCCAGAATATCCATCAGAAGCTAACCAGCTAATTAGCTACTAGCTATTTAGTCATTGTTAGCCACTGCTAGCGGCCTTTACCTTTAGCACAGACTCCAGACGCTTTTACCCTGGATAATATTTGCCAGCCTGCCAGTCTGCATATCGGACTGTTTTTCTCCACTACAACACCGGATTCCTGCCGTAAGCCATGGACCATTACTCCAAAACATCGCAGCTAGCTAGCTGCCACCGAGTGGCCAAGCCCCGAAGCTAGCCTTGAGCCAGGCCCATCTCCTGGCCTGCTCAGTGGACCCTATGATCACTCGGCTACGCAGCTGATGCGTCCCAGACTCTTCACTAACACGACTAGAATCCACAACATCACCGGATTCCTGCCGTAAACTCTGGAACCTTGCATCGGATCATTGCTGCTAGCTAGCTGCTACTGAGTGGCTATAGAGGCTAACGCCCTTGTCCCGAAGCTAGCACCAGTTAGCCGCGAGCCAGGCTTATCTCCCGGCTAGCAAACAAAATTACTCCAGCTATAATACCTCTTTTGCCAACTGGCCCTTTGTCGACACGGAGCCCCGCCGATCCATCACAACTGGTATGCCAACGTAATTCCCTCCGTTGTGGCCCCGGCCTGCTAATTTTTTTTTTTTTAAAGCTGTGTCTCCCGCTTGCTAGCGTAGTAACGACTACATAGCAGCTTCCCTGTTTCATCTATTGCTGTTCACTGGACGAAAGCGCAGTGTGACATTCTTTTAATGGAAAACGAAATAACACGAAGTACTCTAATCAAACAAAATAACAAAACGAACGCGACCGCTATCAACACAGAGTGCAAACATGCAACATCCATAGACATAGATAATCACCCACGAAATACTCAAGGAATATGGCTGCCTAAATATGGTTCCCAATCAGAGACAACAATAAACAGCTGCCTCTAATTGAGAACCAATCTAGGCAACCATAGACATACAAAACCCCTAGACTGGTCACAACCCCATAAACATACAAAAGCCCTAGATAGAAAAAACATATAATCACCCATGTCACATCCTGACCTAACCAAAATAATAAAGAAAACAAAGAATACTAAGGTCAGGGCTTGACACAATATGCCTTGTATACTGGTGTTTAGGATAGTTATCATTGTTTTAGTTCCCTGCAGAGCCCCTAGTCCCACTCAACATGCCGGAGGGGGCGGAGGAACCTCCGGCACCTCAGACTCCTGGAGTGGTCCAACCACCACCGGCCTGAGGAGAGACACTTGGAATGAGGGGTTAATACGGTAATCAGGGGGAAGCTGTAACCTATAACTAACCTCGTTCACTCTCCTGAGGACTTTAAATGGCCCCACAAACTGCGGGCCCAGCTTCCAGCAAGGCAGGCGGAGGGGCAGGTTCCGGGTCGATAGCCAGACCCAGTCCCCCCGGTGCAAACAACGGGGCCTCGCTACGATGACGGTCTGCGCTGGCATTCTGGTGCAGCACGGCCCACTGGAGGTGAACATGGACGGCGTCCCATGTCTCCTCCATGCGCCTGAACCAGTCGCCCACCGCAGGAGCCTCGGTCTGACTCTGATGCCAAGGCGCCAGAACCGGCTGGTACCCCAATACGCACTGGAAGGGGGAGAGGTTAGTGGAAGAGTGGCGGAGCCATTTCGGCCCAAGGCACGAACGCTGCCCACTCCCCCGGCTGATCCTGGCAATACGATCGCAGAAACCTGCCCACATCCTGGTTCACTCTCTCCACCTGCCCATTACTCTCAGGATGAAACCCCGAGGTAAGGCGGATTGAGAACCCCAGACATTCCATGAACGCCTTCCAGACCCTCGAAGTGAACTGGGGACCTTGATCAGATACTATATCCACCGGCACCCCGTGGTGCCGGAAGACATGCGTAAACAAGGCCTCCGCAGTCTGTAGGTCCGTAGGGAGACCGGGCAGAGGGAGGAGACGGCAGGACTTAGAGAACCGATCCACAATGACCAGGATCGTGGTGTTTCCCTGTGAGGGAGAGATCGGTAAGAAAATCCACCGACAGGTGCGACCAAGGCCACCTTTGAATGGTTAAGGGGTGTAGCTTCCCTCTGGGCAGGGGCCTAGGAGCCTTACACTGAGTGCACACTGAGCAGGAGGAAACATAAACTCTCACGTCCTTTGTCAAGGTATGCCACCAGTACTTCCCAACCAAACAGCGCACCGTCTGACTGATCCCAGGATGACCAGAGGAGGGTGACATGTGGGCCCAATAGATAAACTGGTCACGGACAGCAGACGGAACGTACAGACGCCCAGCGGGACATTGGAGGAGAGCGGGCTCTGCAAGTAACGCCTGCTCAATGTCCTTGTCCAGCTCCCATACTACCGGCACCACCAGGCAGGAGGCCGGGAGTATGGGAGTGGGATCCATCGGCCACTCCTCTATGTCATACAGTCGGGACAGTGGGTCTGCTTTCACGTTTTGGGAACCTGGTCTGTAGGAAAGGGAAAAAAGAAAAGGGTTATAAACATGGCCCACCTTGCCTGGTGTGGGTTCAGTCTCCTCGCTGCCCGGATGTACTCCAGATTGCGGTGGTCAGTCCAGATGAGAAAAGGGTGTTTAGCCCCCTCAAACCAATGTCTCCACGCCTTCAGAGCCTTGACAACAGCCAACAGCTCCCGGTCCACCACGTCATAGTTTCACTCCATTGGGCTGAGCCTCTTCAAGAAGAAGGCACAGGGGCGGAGCTTTGGTGGCGTAGCCGAGCGCTGAGAGAGTACGGCTCCTATCCCAGCCTCGGAAATGTCCACCTCCACTATGTATGCCAAATAGGGATCCGGATGGGCCAGCACGGGAGCCGAAGTAAACAGAGCCCTCAGGTGACCAAAAGCCCTGCCCGCCTCAGCTGACCACTGCAAACGTACCGGGCCCCCCTTCAGCAGTGAGGTAAAGGGAGCCCCTACCTGACCAAAACCCTCCGGTAGTAATTGGCAAACCCTAGGAACCGCTGCACTTCTGTTATCGTGGTGGGAGTCAGCCAATTACGCACGGCTGAAATGCTCCACCCCCGAGTCGGAAATGCGGTACCCTGGGAAGGAGACGAACTGCTAGAAAACAGGCATTTCTCAGCCTTGATGTACAGATCATGCTCCAGTCGACCAAGCACCCTGCGCACCAGGGACACATGCTCGGCACGTGTAGCAGAGTATATCAGAATGTCATCAATATATACCACTGCCAGTGCAGGTCCCTGAAAATCTCGTCTACAAAGGCTTGGAAGACTGATGGAGCATCCATCAACCCGTACGGCATGACGAGGTACTCATAACACCCTGATGTCGTACTGAATGCCGTCTTCAACTCGTCTCCCTCCCGGATATACACCAGGTTGTAAGCACTCCTGAGATCTAGTTTGGTGAAGAAGCGCGCCCCATGCATTGACTCAATCAGCGTGGCGATAAGAGGTAGCGGGTAACTGTACCTCACCGTGATCTGATTTAGGCCTTGGTAGTCAATACACGGGCGCAGACCTCCCTCCTTCTTCTTTATAAAAAGAAACACGAGGAGGCGGGTGAAGTAGATAACCGAATGTACCCCTGACGCAGGGATTCAGAGACATATGTTTCCATAGCCGCTGTCTTCGCCTGTGAGAGGGGATACATGTGACTCCAGGGAAGTGCAGCGTCTACCAGGGATTTATCGCACAATCGCCCTGTCGATGGGGTGGTAATTGAGTCACCTTCTTTTTGGAGAAGACAAGAGCCAAATCAGCATATTCTGGGGGAATGCGCACGGTGGAGACCTGGTCTTTATAGCGGCAGCATGGAATTACAATAACAACTTTGCCATATTATGATATTGTCAAATTTACTTTAGAGAAATGGCAATGTTGCCATTACTACTACTTAAAAAAGGGCTCAGCGGTCTAAGGTTCTGCATCTCAGTGCTAGAGGCATCACTACAGATCCTGATCCGATCCTGGGCCGTATCACAACTGGCCATGATTAGGAGTCCCATAGGGGAGCGCACAATTGGCCCAGCATTGTCCAAGTTAGGGTTCGGCCGTCATTGTGAATAAGAATTTGTTCTTAACTGACTTGCCAAGTTAAATAAATAAATATAATTCAAATAAATAAAACATTTGTGAAAAATAGCTAGCAATGCTAACGTTAGCTAGCTAAAATATTGTCACATTCTGACCTTAGTTCTTTTGTTATCTCTTTGTTTTAGTATGGTCAGGGCGTGAGTTGGGTGGGTTGTCTATGTTCCCTTTTCTATGATTTGGGGTTTCTGTGTTTGGCCTGGTATGGTTCTCAATCAGAGGCAGCTGTCAATTGTTGTCCCTGATTGAGAACCATACTTACGTAGCCTGGTTTCACTTTTGAGTTGTGGGTGATTATTTTCCGTGTCAGTGTTTGTTTCCACACGGGACTGTTTTGTTTGTTTCGGTTTTTCACGTTGTTAGTTTGTAGTTTAGTGTTCATGTAAATAAAGTATCGTTATGGACACTCCTCCTCAGAGGAAGAAGAAACTCAGAGGAGGAAGAAGAAACACAAATATGGTGGTCCCCTCAATCTTAGTTAGCTGGCTAAAGTCAATCTGGCAACATCACCATGACAAAAGGTTTTCCTACTAAATATTTGCCTTCTTTTGACATGTTATTGTGTTTCCAAGCCATATCCGAGTTGTATCGAGGTAGTATTATGTTAGAAAGCTATGCTAGCAATGATAGGTCAGCTATGCTAGCAATGATAGTGATAATGACTATGAAAATATACATAACCAGCAGTCTATGGTCTAGATACAGGTATACTCGCCACCATTGGGGATCAACGAACTCAAACCACCTATTCCGCAAGGTGGAGTCCTTCAGCAAGGCATGCAAACCATAGTTGGCTGTGCATTCTGTTGGAAGCATGTATTGTCAAACCGGAGCCGGATACATGGTCAATCCCTATAGGGCTTTTCAGTCACAAACGGAGACCCATTCAGTGAAGGGAAGCGATGTGGATGGAGGGGCGATTTGCATGTGGAGCTTGGCAAAAGGAGGAATGAATTGTTGACAAACCTTAATTTACTCCCCGTGATGCACTCAGATTCCAAATTCAATTTTGACACTGGAATAAATGTTTCTGACTCATATCGATGCCACGTAGGCCATTTTCAAAGGGATTAGTTGTTGTTTTTTAACAGAAAAACATATTTTGAGGTTAATAACGTTACTTGACTCCTAATTATCCCATTATCGAAGCCGCAAAATCGAGAATATTGAAATACTGCTAGTTTTTTTTTAAACTGCCTTTTTAATCAGCATGCTATGCGAGCATATGCTAAAGAAGTTTATTGGATTCCACAACAATTCTTGCAGCAACTTTAGATTAGGGGCTGCAAAATAGTTTACTAATAACTAGTAAATGGTTTATAACATTTCTACATTAATCATCCACTGACATATTTGTAAGTGCATGTATTCACATTTATAAATGCACTAATAAAAACGTATAAATATACCATTCATGACATTTCAATACATCTATAAATATGTACAGTACATAAATAGTGAGTCATACCATTAATCGACCATAAAAAAATACCTTATGATCTTATGAGTTGACATTAACCCCTTTATAATTGGTTTATATGTACATTAGTAGTACATTATTAGTTATTTCCAAATTCTGGACATATTAAGGATCTTATACATCATTAATAATCATTTTAAATGGTGTTTATAAATGTGTCAAATACTACTAAGAGGTTTCTTACTGATATTTACAAATGTAGGAATAACTATTCATAATTGGAAATTAAAATCTGGTTTATTAATGGACCTCAATTCTTCCAATTCTGGTATTAACGTCACAGAGTAATCCAGTCCCAATATCAGACGCTTCAGTTAGTTGTTTATACTATGGTATAAATCAGATATCACTGTGATTGAAAACAATAACTGTATGTACTCTGCTCTGCGCTAGTATCTCAGATAATGAGTGTGTGAGTGAGGAGAGTAAGGAGCCGATGTGTATCTGCTGAGCTGGACTCGGTGAAACGATAACCATCATCTCCACTCTCAGGAGGCCAAAACAGCAAACAGGGACAGACACACACAATTGTTAATTTGATAATTTGTGTAAAAACTCAACAGCCTAATTGGACATACTATAATAAATACTAATTCATTTCTTTATGTTTTCCATGTCAGCATAGCTAAACTCTTGAAAGCAGGAAGCAAACTTATCCTAATTGGATGTATAGTATGAAGCTCACAATAACATCTGGACTGGTTCTGGTTTTAATATCGTTACATATATGTAAAGAGCTGCATGTACATGGAGTGTTCCACTATCTTTACCTTCTCAACCGTTGAGAAAGAGCTGTGTGTATGTGTGTATACGTGTGTGCGAGTCGAGGCCATCTCCTCATCACCCTTTCTCTCCCTCTCCCAGACATAAACAGACTTGCTTTCACTTACAAACAAGAAGAAGCAAGCACAGAGGCCACTGTACACACACACACACACACACACACACACACACACACACACACACACACACCTTAAACACACTCCTCATACATGCACACATCTCACACATACCTCACACACCAAACACGCATACGCATACACACACACACACACACATGTACACACACATACACACAGACACAAACACACACACACACACACTCTGCCACGACTGTAAACATCTCAATGCTGTGAACACATGGGGAAAGGGACAATGAGTGGAGCCATTCATTACGCTCTACCTTTCAGCCTACACAAAGCCACCCGGCGTGTCTCCATTCCCATACTCTCACCACACACAACACCTCCCTCCTCTCCCTTCTATCCAGCTCTCTGTTCTCTTGTCTGCCTCCACTCTCCGTCTCTCTCTTTCCATTTCTCTCCTTCCTCTCTCGTTTCCTCTCCCTCCTCTTTAGCATATCCTTCCCATCTCCTCTCCCTAATTTGCCTCAACAACTTCCTCTCTCTCTCCCCTCTCTCTTTTCCCACTCCCCCCTCTTCTCTCTCTTCTCTCTCCTCTCCTGTGGTGTAGAGAAAATGACCGTCTCCATGGAATGACTCCTCATATGCTTTATCATGCAGGTGAAAAAGAGACTGGCGATTCATCATCGCTCTCAGGCAGCTCCAACAGACCAAGGCAAAAATAATAATGATGATGATATTGTTATTTTTTTAGACAGAATACCAGGGACCACATTCAGTATCAATCTGTTTTTAGCTTTGCAGACGAGCATAGGCTGGCGTTGGGTACATGCAGAGCCATATGAGTTGAAGAAGAGAAGAATGTGTGGAGTTGAAAGGCTGGTCATGAATATATATGACAGTACATTTTTCCTGCTCCTTATCGAGGTGGGCCAGGGAGAGGTAGAAAGGAAACCAACTGGCTGACAGCAGATGTCTTGTTGATGAGCACGCAGCCACATGAAACCAACATACAAATCACAGTGTGGAGAGCTAAAGCACATAACATTACAGCAAACTCACTATAAACCACCCATTTGCGATCATAATGTACGTTCCTAGTCATCCCCAAGGGCTCATTGCAACCCAATATGTTTATCAAGAATTAACAGGTTTCCATCCAACCATTTCATGCAGATGAATTACCTGACGCATGAAAAAAGTCACGACCGGGCTGATGGAAACATGAAAATCCAGTACAATTTAATAAATGCAGACAGACAATTTGTTTGTTTCTACATGGTGTGATCTTTTTGTGTCGGTAAAAATAATTATGCGAGAAATGGCATTGGAAACACCTTTAGGCACCAATACTGATATAATAACCATAATATTAAAGTACATTTGGAGTCATGCGATGATATGTTATGTGGTCCTCCCATTACGACTCGGGATCCATGCAGGTTATTAGGCTACAGATGAAAAAAGTGATGATGTATTTAACAGGGTGGTGAATGTGCAAGGTGATGAGCGTGATGAGCCTTTCCAATAAATATCCAGGGTCTTATTCTGATGACATGATGATCGATGCTTGGCTGCAGTTTGACAAATACAAATAATAACGCTCTTATCCTAAAATAATCTCATAATGTAGGTAGCCTACAC
The DNA here is from genome assembly GCF_036934945.1 of Oncorhynchus masou masou. Taxonomy (NCBI): domain Eukaryota; kingdom Metazoa; phylum Chordata; class Actinopteri; order Salmoniformes; family Salmonidae; genus Oncorhynchus; species Oncorhynchus masou. The sequence goes on from NC_088244.1 coordinate 21,182,307, forward strand.
GCATTGTATTTGATGTTGATTAAAGTGCAGGTGTCAAGACCAGAGTGGGCACATCTGTTATTTAACGCTAAATGTTGTATGACAAATCATCAGTAGAGTTGAAAATGCGATTCAAACACATTTAACTACAGGGGGAATTTCAGAGAAAAAGTTATTTTGATGCATATTGTTTGATGCAGATTATTGAATGTTCGCATGACAATCTGTGGCAGATTCGATGGAAACCTAGCTATTGCTGTGGATTGCTGGATGGCATATTTTCAGAAGTTTGTCCAAATAACTTGTATTCTAGGCTAGAAGATGTTCATATATCTGTATGGTTACAGAATCTGTTAATAGGGCTGCAAGTACTGATATGGTTGGAATAATTCATGGAATATAGCAGGATATATTCTCAATCCAATAGATCTTTATTGTTCCCAAAGGCCAATCCATTTGCAACAGTCACCATTTGCACAGCCCCCCCCCTCCCTCTTTTATTCTCCTGCTCGTTTTGTTTTTATTGTAGATGACTTGTTCCCTCCCCGTTCTCTCCCAGGTAATCAAATCGCTGTCTTTAGCCAGGAGCAGCGTAGGGAGGGCTACACAGCAGTCACTATAGTGGGTGGGAGGGAGGGGAAGAGAGAGGGACTAGGGAGGGGTGTGACGGTTGTTGATGTGTTGTATGCAGTGATTTCTTTTTCCAAGAGTGGGAAGGAATGAGGAATAGTAGAGAGTGAGGATGGGGGCAGAGACTTGATGGAAACATGCAAAGCATTAAGAGACAAAAGTGTGGGCAATCCTGTGAGGATGAGTTTTAAAGATGTGGAAGTCAGATACAGAGTCTGCTTTTGACTGTGGTCCCCAAATGCAATGTGGTTAAGGGATGTGGGGAGGTTGTGTTTTTCTGTAACAGACAGACTTGAAGATGGAATCTGCAGTAGAGGGAAACAGCTCCACTGTCCACCCCACCACTGCTGTTATTGTTTTTGTTGCCAAGCTGAGGAGTTTTGCGCAGCATGGTAAAAAGTCCTTTGAGTATATATTGTGATCTTCTGTCACACATGCCATGATGTCCGAGGGGAAAAAACTATGTTCATGTTATATCCCAAATGGACGTGGCAGTTTCAGTATTAAGGATTACAGCTTTAAGCATTTCAATTTCCCTTACAATCAAGCATTTGAATACCTTTGGGAGGGGAGGGCAGAATGAATGAGACATTATTATCATATTCATAAGAAAACAAAATCCCTGAGTTTAAAATCATTCAGAATTGACTAAGAACACATGGCCCAAGAGAACATGGCAGTGCAGGGAAAATGGTTTGTAACCATGGAGCCAAGATAGGGGTGTCGATCAGAGGGGTTACACAGGGGGAAGTGCAGGGGCCAACTCAGGCAACACAGAGAGGTGAAAGATCAAAGGAGAGGGTATTGTGTGAGGTTAGTCTATGAACCAATCAATTACTCAATTACACAGGCAATCCAGTAAGATACGCAAGGGGCTTTTCTAAGGCCAACCAACACCCCAGAGTACAGAGCAAAGAGAAGTGAAATGTCAGGGAAGATGCACATATTTTCACATCAATTTCCAACTAGGAAACTGACCTATCACTTCCCAATTGAATATTTCAAGCAAAGTATCATCTTTGACTGATGCTTTGAGACATCATATCATGAGAGGCATACGAGCCAGAGCCCCAACAGCTTCTATGTATAAGTTAATACATTAAAATCAGTATTCATTTTCCTTATGCTAAATAACCTCTCTAGTGCCCGTCAGCAAGGACTGAAAGGTAAGCCCTTATCATTACAGCGCAGCTTAAATGGATAGTAATGTAGTGTATTACCGCGCCGAAACTCAAATGGGTAGTGAGAGGACGCTTCCCGTAATGAAGCGCTCATCTAAGTGCACCTGTTATATCTGTTTGATACATTTTATCTGCGCTGAGGAGGAGAGATATTCCCCCTGCCTCCCTACTGTGAATATGTGAGGTGAGATTCATCGGGTATGCATCTGTCTCTGCCTCATTAATGGCCTCACTCACAATTAGAGAGCAGACAAGCTGGATCAGACTGGACAGATAGATAGACAGAAGAGCTCCTCTATCTTCCTCTCTTTCACTCTTTTGCTGTCTCTCTCTCACTGATAGAGAGAAACTCAAGAATGAGAAGCAGTATCAACATGCCCAGATACAAAGTGTTCCTGCCTGGTCTGGGATCTGTCCTGGAGTAGGAGTGTACAAGTTTAAAGGCGTAAAGAAGAGACTGGTACACAACAGTGAAAGTCAAAAATGACAATTTTTATACTCCTAAATTCCATGTTGTCTAACAGTACATTTGTGGGTTGAAGTGCAATCTCGTGGTCTAATCTAGAGGGTTTGAGCAGCAGTGGATGTATGTTATCAAGTGTGTGGTGCATACTAAGAGAACTGCCACTGTGTGGTCTCCCCTTCCCTGCTGGACTGCAGGAACACCCTTTCTATTCACAGTGACAGTCATGTCTCACACTGTAGCCCACAGAACAGAATACAATCAAAACCCCCTCTCTTCCCCATTCTCTCATCTGCAGCTCCCCAGACTCACAGTCAGTTTGCTGATCAATCACCACTGGTGCACGGATCCATTTCTGGATCCCACACCGTTTGTCAGCCACTCCATAGCCCATGTCACCAAGGGAAACTGAGAGGACAGAGTAGATGTAAAGGAAGCAAAGTCGCAGGGAACGCTGTCACCATCCCAGCAGTGTCTCCTATGACAGGCTCATCTCACCACAGGCGTGGAAGGTGTCCCAAAACCTTGTGTCCCAAAACCTTCAGATAGTCTTAAAGCCAAGAGAGAGAGAGAGAGAGAGAGAGTGTCTTCTGACAGTGTCCCAAAAACATCAGATAGTCTTAAAGCCAAGAGAGAGAGAGAGAGAGAGAGAGAGAGAGAGAGTCCTCTGACAGTGTCCCAAAAACTTCAGAGAGTCTTAAAGCCAAGAGAGAGAGAGAGAGAGAGAGAGAGTGTCCTCTGACAGTGTCCCAAAACCTTCAGATAGTCTTAAAGCCAAGAGAGAGAGAGAGAGAGAGAGAGAGAGAGAGAGAGAGAGAGAGTGTCCTCTGACAGTGTCCCAAAAACTTCAGATAGTCTTAAAGCCAAGAGAGAGAGAGAGAGAGAGAGAGTGTCCTCTGACAGTGTCCCAAAAACTTCAGTCTTAAAGCCAAGAGAGAGAGAGAGAGAGAGAGAGAGAGAGAGAGAGAGAGAGAGAGAGAGTGTCCTCTGACAGTGTCCCAAAAACTTCAGATAGTCTTAAAGCCAAGAGAGAGAGAGAGAGAGAGAGAGAGAGAGAGAGAGAGAGAGAGTGTCCTCTGACAGTGTCCCAAAAACTTCAGATAGTCTTAAAAGTAAAATGCAGCTGTTTTTATCTGAATTGCACATCATTTTTGGGTAACAATTAAATACCTTAGTGTGATTGTTTTCAAGTAAAATGTTAACAAATAAACAAAAATAGCTTCTTAGCAAAGAGCAATTTCTAATGCAAGAATTTTGCTAGGGTCCATGCAATCCGAGATCCTTGGGACAACCCTACCCCAATGAAGTTGATGTTTAAAAAGCTAGGGTAAGGGTAGGATATAAGGTTAGGGTTAGGGTAGGGATGTCCCAAGGAACTCAGATAGCACTGACTATTTTACTAGGACTGTCTGGGAGTGGTCTGAGTGGGGAGGGGAAAACTGAATTCTAGCTGTTATTGGCAGAGAGGTTTAGACTATTAACTAACTTACCGTCTGGTGATGTTACAACTCCATCCCACCAAAACAGGTTGACATTTCAGGTAGTCCTTTCAAACAGCTCCTACATTAAAATTGCATTATTATAATTTTTACAATTTCACAGTATTATTCCAACCTCATAGTGTGGAAATATATATAAAACACAGGAAAATCTTGTTTTTGACTGTACTGGGCCTTCAATCATCCATACATTTTTTTCTTGCTATTTTTTGTTTTGTGGCAGTTCTCTTCAGTCTCGTCTCAGTGGAGCAGAAGTGGAGAGATGGAACGAGATGGAATGTGTTATCCGTGGTCTCAGGGAGGATGGACTGTATTTGAACATAACAGAAGCGCTTGGCGTAGTCAGGGGAGGTGGATCAGATTACGCTGAGCTATGTCACTTATAAAACTCTTGTCCAAAGGCTTCTTCAGACTGCTTTGTGTTGCTGTACAGGCCACCAGGGAGAAAAGGAAGAAGACCTCCACATTCTGTTATTTGTACAGAAGTACACTGTGCTGCTACCCACTGTGGTGCACTGAACTGCACACATATGAACAAAGAACAGAGAGGAAACTAGAGAGAGAAGCTTGAGTACAGTAGTGCCAGAGTAGAAGGTTACTAAACCAAAACTTTGGCTTTGTGAGCAAAATATAAAAGTTGGTCACTGAAAGGCTTACTTACAGTACAAGATGTCTTTCTGCCAGCAACTTTACTGGACTTAATCCAGTCATTTCATTTGATTTTTTTGCCATTCACAGTAAATCCAGGTCAGCTGTACATTGTACAAAAAAAGGCAAAGAAGAAATAATGTATAAAAGTTAAGGTTGAAGGCTAAAGTGAGATTCTGAACTTTTTGTGTCCAGGGCCATATGAAGCGACACCAAGCTTTTAATGAGGACAGGAGCATTGTGACTGCACTTCCCTTTCATCGACATCCATACTGGGCTGTGTTCGAGGATCAATTGGATGAGACAGAATGTCTTTCTCCATCCTCACAATCACCTATAGCATCCAACTACAGAGGAAAGTCACTGACCAGTCATTGGTCTGCCTCTCTACAGAGCACACAGGATCACTCTAAATCAATTCCCATTGTAGCTGATGGTGAGGGAGTGTTTGTGCGTGCGTGCGTGCGTGCGTGCGCGTGCGTGCGTGCGTGTGCATGCCCTGTGTGTGAGAGTGAACATGTGCGGGTGCAGATGTGTTTGTGCACGTCTAGCTCATACTTTGCAGAGGGATGTGGAAAACAGAGCTTGAGAAAGGATTGTGAGGAAGACCAAACAGTTGGATGAAAATGCACAAGAGAGATCTGAGAAAGATTGACAGAGAGAGAACAGAAAAACATTGAGTACGAACAGCTAACCTCAAACACTTCATCAAATAATTTCACGAAGCCATCCATCCGACACATTCTGGAGGAAAGGCAATGCTTTCATTGCCCAACATGATATCTCTACATGTGAAACTGGCTAATAACCAGCAGCAGCCACACAGGGGTCTTATCATGCCCTCATTCAGAGGGCTTATCAATATCCAGGCTTCAAAAGAGAAGGGGAACACAGCGGGCCAGAGAAATCTCCTCAAATCACTGTGAGCCCACAGAGAAACCACTGTCTTAATGAGACTGCTTATCACAGGAGACATAATCAGGAAGTAGAATGAAACTCGCTTTAACAACCAACATGAAAACCTTTAGCACTTTTTTTTCGGCACTGCGTACATTGTTAGAAAATAAGGTGCTATGTAGAGCCTAAAAGGGTTCTTCGTTTGTCCCCATAGGAGCACCATTTGAAGAACCATTTTTGGTTACAATTAGAACCATTTTGGTTCCAGGTAGAACCCTTTTAAGTTCCACATAGAACCATTTCCACAGAGGGTTTCTACAGTAGACAGCCGAAGAACCCTTTTGGAACCCTTTTTTCTAAGAGTGTAGTCATACATCTAGGATCATATTTATTTATTTATTTTTTATTTAACCTTTATTTAACCAGGTATGCCAGTTGAGAATAAGTTCTCAACTGTGAGCTGGCTAAGATAAAGCAAAGCAGTGTGACAAAAACAACAACACAGAGTTACACATGGGTTAAACAAACGTACAGTCAATAACACAATAGAAAAATATATATACAGTGTGTGCAAATGTAGTAAGATTAGGGAGGTAAGGCAATAAGTAGGCCATAGTGGCAAAATAATTACAATTTAGCATTAACACTGGAGCGATAGATGTGCAGATGATGATATGCAAGTAGAGATACTGGAGTACAAAAGAGCAAAAATAAAAAACAATATGGAGATGAGGTAGTTGGGTGGGCTATTTACAGATAGGCTGTGTACAGGTGCAGTGATTGGTAAGCTGCTCTGACAGCTGATGCTTAAACTGTGCTCTCGCTAAAATATGCTCTCCCTAGGACAGTCTGCAATTGATAGGGGGGACCCAAAATACCTTTCTCCCCTTACCTTTCCCCCTTCAAACTCACACACAGAAGTGTAACTATTATCAATGCTTTAGAATGCCCAACAGCACATAAATATAGAGAAATAGTTAACAAACACACTGTTTCTGACAATCAGGGAGAGATCTGAGTATCACTTAATTGAGAGAATCATGTAACATTTAGGAATCACGGGAAAAAAACAAGCTCACGTGAACCAACCATCAATGCATTCACCTCATTGTTCTGTCAGTTCCAATTGCTATTGAGTCTTCTTCATTGTCCCCTACAATTATACAGCATAACTTTGATTTGTCTTCAATGAGGCATGGATTAATATTCATATGAAACTACCACATGAGCAAATTCACTTTTTAGCCAGACTCTGTATCCAGAAGGCTGGTAAGTAGTAATGATTTTTATTTCTGATTTGAGTGTAGTTCTTGAGATGAAAGGTAAAGTATCTGTTCTTTAGCAGGAATTTCAAGCAGGAGTCTGCCTAACAATCTGCCTAATTGTGATCAGGTGTTTCTGCTGGATTTGATTCATAACAGGAAACTATTAGCATTTACTGTACTTATATGTGCAGTATACCAATACTGGATATATTAAACATATAACCTAAGGAGGACAAGGTTGTCTTTTATGATTGCAGTATGCCCTGAGGACAAAGCCATTTTATAAGAAAAATATATTTGTATAAGTGGACAATTCATTTGTTTTATTATGATTACAAATGATGGTGAAAAATCAAAGTTTTATATTTGTAAAAGAGAGAGAGAGGCACTTATAAATCTTGAAAGGTATTACAAAAGGCACCTTAGTCCGCATGCTCCTTGTTGAGACTATTCTTTATCAGTAATGACTCTCCTTGAAAAACGTACACTACTCGTGAGACCCATCAGAAGTAATTTTTTGGAACACAAGTCCTAAGACCATCAGGGAGAGAGGTGTGTGAGGTCACAATGCACACAAAGAAACAGCTGTCTCATTGGATACTTATCACAGTGACATCAGGGCATTCCGCTAAACAACGGCACTGTCACGTTGATTCCATCCGTTACGATGAAAAAGATTCTGGAAATGAGACATTAGAGAGCAGGAACCCAATGTAATACCACTATTTAAAGTTGTTATTAATGATCAAATCATGGACCATCATGGGTCTCTTCAGATATTCCCTTCCCACTTATTTATTTATGGCCTGTGCCTAACCAACTAACAGAGATGTCCCATCATCCTGCCTCCTAGATCTGCCTGTCACATCTATATATTTTTAATAGCTCATAACTCACACGGTCTTCACTTGTCAACTCACATCAGAAAGATGCAACGCTGTCTCTGACATTTATCAAGTTTCCCTTCAAACTCCATGGATTTGTGTCCCCGTAACCTTGTTCCTCTTTTTCTTAAACTCATCCCCGTCTTTCAGACTGATGGACAGTGTCCCAAATGTCCTGATATCATCACCGGGTACCATATTATTTGAAGTGCTTCATAACCTCTGAGTTAATTATTATTATTATTTTTTTATAAAGATCATTCCTTGCAATAAAACAGATATCAACAGAACAAGCCACAGAAGAAGCACAGAGAAGAAGTAGAGTTGAAGCAGAGATGAGGTAGAGATGAGGCACGTAGATTAGGTAGAGATGAGGTAGAGATGAAGGACAGAGATGAGGTGCTGTAGAGATGAGTTAGAGATGAGGCACAGAGATGAGATAGAGATGAGGTAGAAATGACGCAGAGAGATGAGGTAGCGATTAGGTAAAGATGAGGTGGATATGAGGTAGAGATGAAGAAACAGCTTGATAATAATATCTGTGAATGTCAGGTGTGTAAGTGTATATGATATGATCTTCCCCCTCACAACAGAAATATTCAAATCCATTTTAAATGTGCCATGTACTGTAATGGCAGAGAAAATACATCCCCCCCAAAAAATTATAACAACAATGACAACAACAAGAACAGGTTATTTGTTTCTAATGAAGAATTCCACTGTGTTCTTCAATGCAAGGGGACAGAAAAAATAAAGAAATGTACATAGTTGAGGCAGAGAGATGGAGAGGAGAAATAAGGATGAGAATAAATTGAGTGCGAGAGGGAGGAAGCATGAGTAAAAGAGACAAAATACAAAATGAAAACCTTAGTTGAGAATAAATTGTGTTGGGTTGCGGAGTGAGCATTGAGCCGTGAGTGATGGCTTACGTATGATATAATGTAGTCACTCTCTCTGTCTCCCTATCTCTCCATCCCTCTTGCTCTCTCTCAATACACCTTTGACTAATGTGTTCAGACTTTGAGATCAGAATGGAAACCTGTTGCCATGGAGAGACCTGGTAGACTTACTGTATGTGATGAATTGGTCCATGTTGGAGCACTATAAAAGCATTCAACAATCTTCTTAATAACCCCGTCACACAGCCCAGTTAAAACAACTATACTTTACAAAGTCACTGACTGACTGTGGGCGTATACTGTGTTTACCAGTTAGAATTGTCAAGCCACGTGGGAGGCAGGCTGTGTCCTGTCCATGCTAAAGTCTATGTGATGGATGACACTCTAATCCTGCTACACTGTGATGATTAAACCACATATTAAGACCGTTGTCCTCTTCAGTGGACGGCTATTCATTATTCTGATGAACACACACACACACACACACACACACGCACACGCACACACACACACACACACACACGCACACGCACACACACACACGCGCACACAACACACACACATGCACGCGCGCACACACGCACACACACACGCGCACGCACACGCACACACGCACGCGCACACACAGACACGCGCGCACACACACACACACACACACACACACACACACACACACACACACACACACACACACACACACACACACACACACACACGCACATGCACACACACACAAACACACACACACCTCCCCATTTTCACCACACCCTATGTATAGGAGGTACCAGCAGATCGAAGTCCTAATGTGGGTGGAGTATGCAGACCTGCCTCACTCTCTCTCTCTGTATCCCACCTTGGCTGACCTGTTGCCTTTTATCCCCCACCTCCCCTCCAGCCCAGAGGCTAAAACACACTTTTAACAGCCAGATGAATCAGGGAGGGAATGGCTTCCTGCCAGTCAATATTTACGTCCTCCGACTGAGGCAAGAAAGAACGGCAGCTAATGCAGCAAGGCTACAGCATTATTAAAGGTACACTACAGGCTGCCTCTGAAACATTGGGGAAACAGAGAGCAGCTGAATATGCAGAAAGTCAACCTTTAAGTGTTGATTCATTAATTAAGTAAGTCATCCTGTAAGTGTTCATTAATTACAAATGATATAAGTTAAACAGAGAAGTCCTTCAGGTCCTTTTCTCTTCACTTTATCACGAGCCACAGGGGTGTTCCCTCTTTCCGAGTGGAGCTGTGTGTGTGTGTGTGTGTGTGTGTGTGTGTGTGTGTGTGTGTGTGTGTGTGTGTGTGTGTGTGTGTGTGTGTGTGTGTGTGTGTGTTCATCAGAATAATGAATAGCCGTCCACTGAAGAGGACAACGGTCTTAATATGTGGTTTAATCATCACAGTGTAGCAGGATTAGAGTGTCATCCATCACATAGACTTTAGCATGGACAGGACACAGCCTGCCTCCCACGTGGCTTGACAAGTCTAACAGGTAAACACAGAATAAACTTAGTGACCTTGTAGTTGCTATAATAACTTTGTGCAGTCATCAAAGCACTAACAATGCTTTCTGTTTTATAATGTTTATAAAGCAGTTTGAGTCTCTAGCATTCAAATCAATAGTCCTGGGAAGGCAACAGAGTTTTACTCTGAAAAAGGTTCATAGGCGCCCAAACATGAAAGCACACTTTTGGGTTTATACTGATTTATATGAGTGTTTTGTGGCCACTTAAAGCCTTTGATGTGGTATTTAACAACAAAATGTCCATATAAAGCTATTTATGGGATGTAAAAACCAGTCACCCTGCAGGCAGTCAAAGATTCGAACAGCCAGAGACACTCTGTGTGAATATCCAACCATCTCTTCACTCCAATCCTCTCTCAGCCAACGACTGCCTCCTTTGTATTTTAATTCCAACAAAGACAGAACAAATAAGAGATGATATTCTCTTCAATGTGTTACAGCACCTCTGTCTACCAACCAGGGATATAAATAACCAGACGCTATCTCTCGCCCTCCTTCCTTCCCTACGTGGCACCTTGCATTGTGCATTGATGGGAGATAGTGTAATCGCTCTATCTCTGCGGTGTGCTAGCTCCGCTCACTGAACCACCCTATTTGAGGCTTGACAGGAGTGAGTTATGAGATGCTTACCGTGGCTTTAATATATCAGAACCACACAAACATTGCTTGACCTTAATTTCTGCGGTTACAAAGTGTAATGCAGGGTATTTGTCAGGTAAGCTTTCCCTCTCTCTCCCTCTCTCCCCCCTTTTCTCTCTTGCTCTCTCTCTCTGATGTTCTCAGGCTGACAGGCTCAGGTTGCCACAGTGCAGAGATGGTTGCCACAGTAACTGCCTGCTTGCTGTGGGCCATGGCCTGAGGTTGGTCTAGTAAAGAGCACTCGTTTATGGGTTAGACATGTAGTAGCTGGAGAAAAGACAGCAATTTGGTGTGTGTGTGTGTGTGTGTGTGTGTGTGTGTGTGTGTGTGTGTGTGTGTGTGTGTGTGTGTGTGTGTGTGTGTGTGTGTGTGTGTGTGTGTGTGTGTGTGTGTGTGTGTGTCAGTTAAGCTTTCATACAGCTATGTTGAAAGGAATCTTACATCCTTAGCGTGCAGCGTAATAACTGTTTCAATATCATTGCTTTACTCAATGACATGGCACAACCAATGGCCTCCACGTATGATGTGCAGATCTTTTGATGAAAATGCAATGGAAGAGATTAGTCTGAAATAAAACCTGTGATCCTTTGAAACAGCTTTTGATCTACACTATGAAAGGCATGTGAAACAAATACCACATTTCATCGGAATATGTCAATCTCTCTACAGTACCTACCGGTAGGATATTTCTCAAACGGCTCTATAATGTCTTGATAGACTTCAGCAAGATTACTGTCTAGACAGGAGAGGAAGGGAGAGGAAATTGACGGCAAACTACAGAAATAACGGGGATTTGAAACTACAGCCTATTTGAGGGTGAAATTGCAGTAGGTAAATTGCAGTTACTCCAAAACCCAATAAACAGTCACACACCTGGTCTTTTACATGAAAGCTGTGCAATAAGGTGCGGTCAATGTCCCACTCTATACAAAAACACATCAAAGGAGATAGTTTGGATCCCTGTTGTGCACCAACATGGAAAAAGTAGAAGGTTAATGGTTTTGATAATTGAGGAATATGTTGGAAGGAAATTGCCTACCAGGACAATCTGCCCCCACTGGTTATGTTGCTCTATTTTGAGCAAAACGCACAATTCTCCATGAAGCTAAGAATAAAGAACTAAGGAAAAAGGAGAAGAAAAAATTGGAATGAACAGAGAGAGACCTTGCTGCGAAACAAAAGCAATTAAAATGTGCCACACAGTAAAACTAGCAAGCATGACCTGATGCTGATAAGGAAATAAACTAAAGGATAAACATGTCCTACCAGCTAAAACAGGATATACTTAAGGTGCATTGGAGGCTGTTGCTTCATAGTAAATATACTTGACTTTCACAATACACTATTTACTCCCGTTTAATTTGTCGCAGACGTCGGAAAGTGCTATTCCTGGCAGCTGATTACATCCTTTTCCCCCCTCCTCCCTCTCTTTCTCCACCTCCACCTTGAATGCTAATAATTAGTGTATAGCCAGGACAGGCTTCAATACAGAAACATTAAAACGCCCTAGAGTCTAAGCCTGGGTTGGGGGGTGGGGTGGGGTTCTACTAGCATTGAAGTCAACATGGTCCATCATCCCTGTGGAACGTTTCGACACCTTGTAGAGTCCATGGCCTGACAAATTGAGACTGTTCTGAGGGCAAAAGTGGGTGGTGCAACTCAATATTAGGAAGGTGTTCCTAATGTTTGGTATACTCAATGTATACTTCCATTCATTTTGAAAACTGGTACTGGGCTACCTTCAAACGAGCCTTTGGAGGCGTGTGGGCATCAAAAACAACAGCATGTACGTGTTCGTGAGTCTCACCTTCCATAGAAGGGCCATATGAGTTTCGTTCTCTATTTCTTAGAGGTCACAATAGTTACATCGTTTTTCACCACAATACCGACCTGTTTCAATACGCAGAGGCAATATCCTGATCTATTGATAGTACCAAAATAAATGATCTAATGTTTCTGTCTCTTCGCAGCAAAATCTGCAGAGCTAGGATGGTTGTATCCTCCATATATATAACATTCTATTGGTTGCAAGAATTTTATATAATTTAAATTGAAAAACTCTGTTTTGAATCTAGTGTTGCTTTATGTATCCGTTTTTAAACCATGTGCAATAGAATCGGTACATCAAAAATCTCATCCAAACTATTTTGCAATCTTTATGGTACATCTGTACATTTTTGGGTCTTTAAATGAAACAGGTATACTTTTTTATCACAATTTTCTTTAGTCAATTGTGGTCAATAATGCAGGGCCGACAGACAAGTGCCTTACTTTCTCCCCTTCCATTTGCCTCTTCCATTTTATCGGTAATGCTGCTTTTAGCTGGTTGTAATTTTGTTTAGGTCAGAAATTTCCATATATTTCTGTTAGCTGCATGTGTGACATAACTTTATGATATAAACTACAAAGATTAGACCTTTTTTATACATTATTTTCCAAAAATATTGTTTTTGTTAGTTTAACCATAATATTTTTTATTTATTTTCCGGTGGATTTAACTGAAATTGCAACCAACTTTCTATGTTTTTCTTTTTTAAAAGCTATATTTTGGAGATGATTTTTCAATAACCGAAAGTGCGAGGTTCTAATCTGAATAAATCTGAATCCTTTTTTTTAAAAAGGGGGTGAGACGTTCTGCTAGAGAACCAGTTCAGATTTAAGTGTAACTTTGTATGACTGAAGCTTTTAGTGAGAGGTCCAATGCTTTAATATTGAATTATGTCTGTCCTCCGAATTTATGTTCATTATATAAATAGGCCGTTTAATTTTGTGTGGCTTAAAATTGAATATTTTTTGCTCATATAATGTTAAAAAACGAGTCCATAAGCAAATAGGCAAACTGGGAAATTACTAAAGAGTTCATCAGGGTGATTTTTCCACAAATAGACAGGTATTTTCCTTTCCAACATAGCAAGATCTTATCTGTTTTTGCTAACTTTATACTAAAATGTATTGTAATGAGATCATTTCGTTCTTTCGGAATGTCCAGTTCACCATCAGACCATTTAATTTGTAAACTGCAATCGGTAATGTAAAAGTTTTATTTTTTAGTGATCCAACACGTAATATAGTACACTTGGTTGTAATCCAGAGAGGTTAGAAAACGTATCTAGATCCTCTATGAGGCTGTGGAGGTATCCAAATTGTGGATTTAAAAGCCATAATAAATAGATATGCTGAGTACAGTGATGCTTGTTTGTAGACCAAACATTTACATTTACATTTACATTTAAGTCATTTAGCAGACGCTCTTATCCAGAGCGACTTACAAATTGGTGAATTCACCTTCTGACATCCAGTGGAACAGCCACTTACAATAGTGCATCTAAATCATTTAAGGGGGGGTGAGAAGGATTACTTATCCTATCCTAGGTATTCCTTGAAGAGGTGGGGTTTCAGGTGTCTCCGGAAGGTGGTGATTGACTCTGCTGTCCTGGCGTCGTGAGGGAGTTTGTTCCACCATTGGGGGGCCAGAGCAGCGAACAGTTTTGACTGGGCTGAGCGGGAACTGTACTTCCTCAGTGGTAGGGAGGCGAGCAGGCCAGAGGTGGATGAACGCAGTGCCCTTGTTTGGGTGTAGGGCCTGATCAGAGCCTGGAGGTACTGCGGTGCCGTTCCCCTCACAGCTCCGTAGGCAAGCACCATGGTCTTGTAGCGGATGCGAGCTTCAACTGGAAGCCAGTGGAGAGAGCGGAGGAGCGGGGTGACGTGAGAGAACTTGGGAAGGTTGAACACCAGACGGGCTGCGGCGTTCTGGATGAGTTGTAGGGGTTTAATGGCACAGGCAGGGAGCCCAGCCAACAGCGAGTTGCAGTAATCCAGACGGGAGATGACAAGTGCCTGGATTAGGACCTGCGCCGCTTGCTGTGTGAGGCAGGGTCGTACTCTGCAGATGTTGTAGAGCATGAACCTACAGGAACGGGCCACCGCCATGATGTTGGTTGAGAACGACAGGGTGTTGTCCAGGATCACGCCAAGGTTCTTAGCGCTCTGGGAGGAGGACACAATGGAGTTGTCAACCGTGATGGCGAGATCATGGAACGGGCAGTCCTTCCCCGGGAGGAAGAGCAGCTCCGTCTTGCCGAGGTTCAGCTTGAGGTGGTGATCCGTCATCCACACTGATATGTCTGCCAGACATGCAGAGATGCGATTCGCCACCTGGTCATCAGAAGGGGGAAAGGAGAAGATTAATTGTGTGTCGTCTGCATAGCAATGATAGGAGAGACCATGTGAGGTTATGACAGAGCCAAGTGACTTGGTGTATAGCGAGAATAGGAGAGGGCCTAGAACAGAGCCCTGGGGGACACCAGTGGTGAGAGCGCGTGGTGAGGAGACAGATTCTCGCCACGCCACCTGGTAGGAGCGACCTGTCAGGTAGGACGCAATCCAAGCGTGGGCCGCGCCGGAGATGCCCAACTCGGAGAGGGTGGAGAGGAGGATCTGATGGTTCACAGTATCGAAGGCAGCCGATAGGTCTAGAAGGATGAGAGCAGAGGAGAGAGAGTTAGCTTTAGCAGTGCGGAGCGCCTCCGTGATACAGAGAAGAGCAGTCTCAGTTGAATGACTAGTCTTGAAACCTGACTGATTTGGATCAAGAAGGTCATTCTGAGAGAGATAGCGGGAGAGCTGGCCAAGGACGGCACGTTCAAGAGTTTTGGAGAGAAAAGAAAGAAGGGATACTGGTCTGTAGTTGTTAATATAAAAAATAAATAATATATCCCATTTAGCAGACGCTTTTGTCCAAAGCGACTTACAAGTCGGCTGGGGCCACTACTTTTACATATGGGTGGTCCCAGCGGGAATCGAACCCACGACGCTTGGCGTTGCAAGCGCCATGCTCTACCGACTGAGCCACATAGGACCCATTGGAGGGATCGAGTGTAGGTTTTTTCAGAAGGGGTGCAACTCTCGCTCTCTTGAAGACGGAAGGGACGTAGCCAGCGGTCAGGGATGAGTTGATGAGCGAGGTGAGGTAAGGGAGAAGGTCTCCGGAAATGGTCTGGAGAAGAGAGGAGGGGATAGGGTCAAGCGGGCAGGTTGTTGGGCGGCCGGCCGTCACAAGAAGCGAGATTTCATCTGGAGAGAGAGGGGAGAAAGAGGTCAGAGCACAGGGTAGGGCAGTGTGAGCAGAACCAGCGTTGTCGTTTGACTTAGCAAACGAGGATCGGATGTCGTCGACCTTCTTTTCAAAATGGTTGACGAAGTCATCTGCAGAGAGGGAGGAGGGGGGGAGGGGGAGGAGGATTCAGGAGGGAGGGGAAGGTGGCAAAGAGCTTCCTAGGGTTAGAGGCAGATGCTTGGAATTTAGAGTGGTAGAAAGTGGCTTTAGCAGCAGAGACAGAGGAGGAAAATGTAGAGAGGAGGGAGTGAAAGGATGCCAGGTCCGCAGGGAGGCGAGTTTTCCTCCATTTCCGCTCGGCTGCCCGGAGCTCTGTTCTGTGAGCTCGCAATGAGTCGTCGAGCCACGGAGCGGGAGGGGAGGACCAAACCATTCGGACACTACAGACATTTTTTTTAAATATACCGACTTTCAGGATGATTCCTGATCTGAACACTGCTGTAACTCTGCCACCTTTCAGCACAGATGCGGAACGTCAATATGGGAGGATGCAGCGGAATGAGACGCAGCCCATGCAAAAAGACGGGAGCTTTTTATGGGGATTTTTTGATTATGAAACCAGCTTTCTGTGCTGAGGTGGCGTACTGAGTGGCTGTCTTGGCATAATCAAGCCCGGACTTAACCCCTGGGCACAAACGTCAATTCAACGTCTATTCCACATTGGTTCAATGTACTTTCATTGAAATGACGTGGAAACAACCTTAATTCAACCAATGTGTGCCAAGTGGGAAGTGAACTAAAATCAGCTTCCTCCATTCGTCAGGTCACTAGGACGTGGGCATTATTAGATTAGTCTTACTCAAGCATATTTTCTGCAGAGTCTATTTAAACCGATGGCCAGGTATGTCAAACACTGAGCCCTTGTCTGACTGTACCCTGTAACTGCAGAAACTTCTCTACATGAACAATGTTATCCAGATAAGCCACCAAACCAAAGTCCCTGTTGAACCTTTCCCTTATTGCTATCCAGTTCTGCTCTCTTTTCTCTTTAATGTGTTATATTTTGTTATTGTCTCCATACATTTTTTCTTTCTGGTTAATGAAATGGATTGATTCACTCATTCACTCTCTCAGTCACTCAGTCAGTCACTCACGCACTCTCTCCAGTACAAGCTATTGAGACATATGGTTTGGCAACACTCTTGTGCTCTCAGTCTTACCCCAAAAGTATTATAACCTAGCTACTATATGAGGGCAGCTTAGGCTGTTATTGATGGACTTTCCTCCATGGTTCATAATAAAGGTAAGTTTACGACATCTTGTCTTCATCCATCCATTCACAATCACCCCAATCTGCCTGAGATGTACTACTGTACCACGTGATAACTTTTACTATACATCAAATACAACAGCCCCGTACAGGCTACCTTCAAAGATATGGGCTCACCCTGCCCACTCACCCCCTCCAGAGGGTACATCATGAATAATCCCAACCCTCACTTCTTTGATTTTAGATCCTGTTGCCTGCCAGCTTATCGGCATCAATCAGGCAAACATTAACGGTGAGGAGCGAAGTTTGCGACTCACATGATCTATTGTGTTTCCCTTGTTTCTACTCTTGCTCAGTGGAAGGGCCAACAACTCATTCTGTTCCTAGAGAAAGGAACATTGACACAATGTTAATCATAGGAAGCCATTAATTCTCCTGACAAACCAGGAACCGAGAGACTGGAGGAATAATCGAGCACTGGTAGACCATTTCCGCGGCCTCATAATCGGAGTATTAATTGTCCGGCGATGTCCCTTTGATATCAATCTCTCCAGATCGCACTTTAATAAATAAAGACACAATTACCTCCTGGCAGTGGGCCTGCAATGGTCTCCATCATGATGTAACTGTATTGGTCTCATCAGGTGACAGCTCTGCACAGCCTGCTGGATACACTGAGAAGAGGGGAGGCAGTGTAGATGTTATTATTGGAAGACAAAGTAATTGATGGGTCTTTGAAGATTCAGTGATATCCAACATTATTCTGTTTGATTGATGAGTTTCTAATTTTAAGTTTAGGCTTTCATGGGTTTGTTTTTGACAAAACATTTAGAGATGGCCGTGTGTGTGTGTATATGTGGCTGTGTGTGTGTGGGGGGGGGGGGTGCGTGTGTGTGTGTGTGTGTGTGAGTGTGTAAACGTGATTTCAGTATGATTAAGAAAGCTGTAGCTACCTGTTATTGTGACGTGTTGAGGTTGGACCCAGGTACAGAGAAGAGACCAGATGAGGAATCAGAGGTTATGGATTAACATATAGTGTCTTGCAAAAGTATTCATCCCCCTTGGCGTTTTTCCTATGTTGTTGCATTACAACCTGTAATTTAAATGGATGTTTATTTGGATTTCATGTAATGGACATACACAAAATAGTCCAAATTGGTGAAATTGAATGGAAGAAATAACTTGTTTATGAAAAGAGGTAAAATGGTGCGTGCATATGTTCACCTCTTTGCTATGAAGCCCCTAAACAAGATCTGGTGCAACCAATTACCTTCAGAAGTCACATAATTAGTTAAATAAAGTCAACCTGTGTGCAATCTAAGTGTCACATGATCTGTCACATGATCTCAGAATATATACACCTGTTTTGAAAGGCCCCAGAGTCTGCAACACTACTAAGCAAGCGGCACCATGAAGACCAAGGAGCTCTCCAAACAGGTCAGGGACACAGTTGTGGAGTACAGATCAGGGTTGGGTTATAAAAAATATCCAAAACTTTGAATATCTCACGGAGCACCATTCAATTCTTTATTAAAAAATGGAAAGGATATGGCACCACAACAAACCTGTCAAGAGTGGCCACCCACCAAAACTCACGGACCAGGCAAGGAGGGCATTAATCAGAGGCAACTAAGAGACCAAAGATAACCTTGAAGGAGCTTCACAGCTCAACAGCGGAGATTGGAGTATCTGTCCATAGGACCACTTTAAGCCAAACACTCCACAGAGCTGGGCTTTACGGAAGAGTGGCCAGAAAAAAGCCATTGCTTAAAGAAAAAAATACTCTGGTCAGATGAGACTAAAATGTAGCTTTTTGGCCATCAAGGAAAACGCTAGGTCTGGCGCAAACCCAACACCTCTCATCACCCCGAAAAACCATCCTCACAGTGAATCATTGTGGTGGCAGCGTCATGCCGTCATGCTGGAAACTGGTCAGAATTGAAGGAATGATGGATAGTGCTAAATGCAGGGAAATTCTTGAGTGAAACCTGTTTCAGTCTTCCAGAGATTTGCGACTTGAAGACCAGCGCAACCAATCCGACTTGAAGGAGTTGGAGCAGTTTTGCCTTGAAGAATGGGCAAAAATCCCAGTGGCTAGATGTGCCAAGCTTAAAGAGACATAGAGACTTGCCAAGAGACTTGCGGCTATAATTGCTGCAAAAGGTGGCTCTGCAAAGTATTGACTTTGGGGGGTGAATAGTTATGCAAGCTCAGGTTTTCTGTTTTTTTTTGTCTTATTTATTGTTTGTTTCACAATAAAAATATATTTTGCATCTTCAAAGTGGTAGGCATGTTATGTAAATCAAATGACAAAACCCCCCAAACAATCAATTTGAATTCCATCTTGTAATACTTTCGTAAGCCACTGTAAATAGTTTACCGATAAACAGTAGCCGCAGGATCACAGGACACTGGAAGAATCAACAATCACTAAGTCTCAAACTCACTCAGGAAACAAACGCACACAGTAAACAATTCAAGCTTCTGCAAAGGAAACCAGAAAACACACCTCTTTTGACAAATCATGATGAGAAATATGACACACCTGAGTGTCATTAATGTCTCTAGGAAGACCCTCTGGTGATAGGTGGAACCCCCCTTTTAGGAGCGGCTCCAGCCGCAGAGCCTGGGTGACCACCACATAGTTGATTGAAGTCCCGAACAAGTCCCAGATCCAGGATGACCCCCCAGGCAGGCACCCACGCCTGCTCCTCAGGACCATAGCCCTCCCCTATGGACAGTGTAGGCTGGGGAGCCATCCACAAGTTGAGGGGTCGGAGGGGCAGGTGTGGGGAGAGAGAAGGGACTGGACCTAACCTAACCTGACAGGGGAGGCATGGAAGGATGGACAGACCCTCATAGACCTGGGAACGTGGAGACAATAGGTGACTGGGTTGATACGACTCAGGATCTTGAATGGTTCTATGTAGCATGGAGCGAGCTTCTGAATGTCCACCTTTCAGGGAAGATCACGGGTGGAGAGCCACACCTGTTGACCCATTCGGAGGAGCCGAAGAGGACTTCGGGGCCTGTTTGCCTGGTGTTTGTCGTCGGGCAGAGGAGCGGAGCAAGGATGATTGCACTCTGATCCAGTTGAGGTGACATCATTGAATGAACGCCTCAGCTGATGGCACCCTCGCTTCGGCCTATTGTTCAGGTAACAGGGCACGCGAACCCGAACTGAGACTCGAACAGAGACAGTTCAGTGGACAAGTTCGGCAGTGTGTTATGAGCATATTCCGCACAGATGAGGAACTTAATCCAGTTACTGGCCTGAATGGAGATGAACAGCAGAGAAACTTCTCCAGCTCCTGGTTGGCCCACTCAGTCTGCCCATTAGACTGTGGGTGGAACCCTGAGGAGAGACTCACCGATGCCCCAAACAGGGAGCAGAAAGCCTTCCAATACCGTGCAACTAACTGGGGCCCACAATCTGAGACAATGTCCTGGGAAAGACATTGTAGCTGAAAGACATGGGTAATCATGAGATCAGCGTTGTCCTTTGCTGAGGGCAACTTGCGTAAGGCGATGTAATGGGCTGCCTTGGAGAACCGATCGATGACCACCAGGATAATGGTAAGGCCTTGGGATGGAGGTAACCCTGTGATAAAGTCTTCAGAAAGGTGGGACCAGGGTAGGCTGGGGCACAGGTGGAACAGGCCGCAACAAAGGACCTCACATCCTCAATCATGTTGGGCCACCAGAATATCTGGCTCAGGAACTCCAGTGTCCGATTAACCCCTGGATACCCAGTTAATTTAGAGGAGTGTCCCCATTGTACTACTCAGGACCAGGCTGATCTCTGAACATAAAGTCTGATAGTGGTCTCGGAACATAAAGTACTTTAGTGGGACCCCCTGCCGGGGTCAGATTCTCAGGTCTGGGTTCGTCGTACCATGGTCTCAATACTCAATTTCACAGGGGCCACAATGAGGGAGCCGGGGATTATGTGCTCGGAGTCCCTCTCCTCATTGGAGACGTTGTGTTGGCAGGAAAGGGCGTCTGCTTTCTGATTCTTGGATCCCAGGTGATAGACTAGTGTGAAATCAAACCTGTTACAAAACAGATCCCGCTTAGCCTGGCAAGCGTTCAACCTTTTGGCTTCTTGAATGGAGACCAAGTTCTTATGGTCCGCCCAGATCATGGAAGGATGAGGTGCACCCTCCAACCAGTATCTCCACCCCTCAAAGGCCCACTTAACTGCCAAGAGCTCCCGGTTGCCAACATCATAGTTGCGTTCTACTGGTGAGAACTGCTTGGAGAGAAAAACGCATGGGTGCAGTTTCCTGTCCTCCTCGTTCCACTGTGAAAGGACCGCCTCTGCTCCTCTACCACAAAGGAATGAGTAGGATCAAGATGAACGAGGGTGGGTCTGGAGGTGAAACGTCCCTTGAGCTCCATGAATGCCCTGGCAGCCTCTGGAGTCCAGCTAAAATGGGTCTGGGTCTTGTAGGTTAAGACCATGAGAGGTGCTGCCACCGCACCAAAGTTGCATATAAAATCAAATCAAATCAAATGTATTTATATAGCCCTTCGTACATCAGCTGATATCTAAAAGTGCTGTACAGAAACCCAGCCTAAAACCCAAAACAGCAAGCAATACAGCAAGCAATGCACGTTGGCTAGGAAAAACTCCCTAGAAAGGCCAAACCCTAGGAAGAAACTTAGAGAGGAACCAGGCTATGAGGGGTGGCCAGTCCTCTTCTGGCTGTGCCGGGTGGAGATTATAACAGAACATGGCCAAGATGTTCAAATGTTCATAAATGACCAGCATGTTCAAATAATAGGTCTGGGACAGGTAGCACGTCCGGTGAATAGGTCAGGATTCCATAGCCGCAGGCAGAACAGTTGAAACTGGAGCAGCAGCAAGGACAGGTGGACTGGGGACAGCAGGGAGTCATCATGCCAGGTAGTCCTGAGGCATGGTCCTAGGGCTCAGGTCCTCCGAGAGAGAGAAAGAAAGAGAGAAAGAGAGAATTAGAGAGAGCATACTTAAGTTCACACAGAACACCGGATAAGACAGGAGAATAAAACGCCTGTAGAAATTGGCAAACCCGAGGAACCGCTGGATCTGCTTGAATGAGGTGGGACGCGGCCAGTTGGCGACCACCTCAACCTTTATGGGTTCCATTTGAATGCGGTAGAGATAATGTCACCCAGGAAAGAAACTTGGCATACGTGGAACTCACACTTCTCTATCTTGACATATAGTTGACTCTGCAGGAGGCATATCAGGACTTGGCGGATGTGCAGTGTCTGTTCTGGAAGGGTTTTGAAGAAGATCAAGATGTCGTCGAGGTAAACAAAGACGAACCGATTCGGGTGTCATTGGCCAATGCTTGAAAGACTGCCGGTGAGTTCAATAATTTGAAGGGCATGACTAAATACTCATAGTGACCACTAGGGGTGTTAACCTCTCTTGAGTAGAGGGCAGTATTTTCACCTCCGGATGAAAAGCGTGCCAAAAGTAAAAGTTTCTAAAACTGTTAAACTAATGTCTGTGAATATAACAGAGCTGATGGCAGGCAAAACCCAGAGGACAAACCATCCAGGAAAAGAAATTGAGGTCATAGGATTTTCCAATTATTTTCTATGGGATACCATTACTATTAGGAACCTGTTTGCAGTTCCTATGGCTTCCACTAGATGTCAACAGTCTTTAGAAATTGTTCAATGTTTTTATTTTGAGAAATGAAGAAGTAGTCCTATTCATTGTAAGTGTCACTCCAGGACATTACCGCCCCACCTACCCATAAGAAATTAAAGGCAGTTTTCCACTCATCTTCCTCCCTGATTCTCACCAGATTGCAAGCGTTGCGGAGGTCCAGTTTGGTGAGGTATCCCATGGACCAGGAGAATAGTGGGGTATGTAGCGCTAGCCAGGGGTACCCTAGGGTAAGGGGGTTCGTGGGAGCCGTGATCAAAAGAAAACTAAGAGTCTGAGAGATTCACCACAAAATGCAGTAGAATGGGATTGGTCTGATATTCCACCTGGCCAGAACCAATGGGGCCTCCATCGAGGGCTTGAATCTGCAGAGAGATGGGACATTTCACTCAGGGGATTTGTAATTCTCTTCTCTGTCTTGATCAATGAAATTCTCTGCATCCCCAGAGTCCAAGAAGGCTTGAATCTGGTGCTGACGGTTGTCCCAGTGGAAGGTTGCAGGTAGTGACAGACGTGACTGGGTAGCCGGGGGGTAACTGCATAGCTCGTCAGGGTCTCCCCTTGTCCTGGCGTTTCCCGTCAGCTCTGGGCATGTAGAGCGGAGATGGCCGAGACCTCCGCAGTAGAGGCAGCAGCCTTCGCGCATGCGCCTGTCACGCTCCTGTGGGCTCAGACATGTGCATCCAGCTGCATGGGCTCCTCAATGCTGGGTTTGGGGGGCTTGAGGTGCTCAGGAAACTAGGATACTGGGGTGGTGTCAAAAAGGTGCTGTCTCACGCGTTCTCGGAGGCGGTTGTCGATCCTGATTGCCAGTGTTATCACGGACTCGAGGCCAGTTCATCCTTGATGGAGTTAGAAAAACCCTGGTGGAAAGTGGTGACTGGGGCCACAGTATTCCACCCACACTCAGCGGCGAGGATTCGGAACTCAATGGCGAAGTCAGACACTGGTCTGGCCCCTTGGCGGATGTTGAACAGTCAGCTTTGCCGACTGGGTGGTCTAAGACTCGTTGCAGCTCGGCAGTGAAGGCTAATATGGAGCTGCAGGATGGTGCCTGCTGTTCCCACACCGCCGTTGCCCATGCCAGGTTCTTGCCAGAGAGCAGAGGCCCGATCGGTGTGGAACGAGGAGGACTGTAGCTCGAACACCAGAGAACACTGAGTGAGGAACTCCTTGCATCCTCCCTGTTGGCCGTCAAACCACTCCGGGGCTGGGATCTTGTGTTCCTGGTGTAGGTTCCCTGGAGGAACTATGGTGACGCATGTAGCACTGGGTGATGAGACTTGGGCATTGGCTCCTCCTGGGTTGAGGTTGGGCTGTGGTGTGCACCCCATGTGTATTGTGGATGCAGCTGATTGATTTGTTCCCAACTAAATTTGTTGATATTTTCTGTCAACCAGGCAACACTTAGGGAGTCCATGCAACTTAATATGTAACTTGTTAAGCACATTTTTACTCCTGTACTTATCTAGGCTTGACATAACAATGAGGTTGAATATTTATTGACTCAAGACATTTCAGCTTTTCATTTTGAAATAATTTGTAAAAGTTTCGAAAAAAAATACTCCACATTGACTATATGGGGTATTCTTTGTAGGCCAGGGATTAATTTTCAATTCAGACTACCACAACAAAATGTGGGAAAAGTCAAGGGGTATGAATAGTTTCTGAAAACACTGTATATTAGAATGAGCTATGTTAAGAATACAGTACATGCATACACAGTGAGTAAACAACAGTATATAAACAGAATATGAGGTGACCAGTGTTCAAAGACTCTATATTTAGAGTATATATATAGTTTATATATAGTTTATATATATAGTTTATATAGCAGATTGAACAGATCGTGGATCGGGTGGCTGAGATCCTTAATGATCTTCTTGGCCTTCCTTTGACACTAAGTGCTCTTAACACCAGGAATTATTTTTAAAAAGTTTGAATTTGAGTGTTTTTTTGAGATACTGAATCCTTTTATAATTTCAGAGGGGTAGAGGAATGTGAGGTGATTTCAAGTTACCAGGGCCTTAAGATTCACTATGAATCCAGTTCAGTAGAGATTGGAAGATGTAGCATAGACTACATACAGTATTTGGGAAAACAGTTTGGAGAGGACAGGCAGATTGGCAGTTTCTTTGTGTCAACCCCCGACAAAACAGTTATCTTCTTTAAACTTATTTAACTGATCTGAATGCTGTTAAGCACTCACAATGTCCAACACTTGAAGATTGAAATGACCCCAGGTCTGTACACGGCCTGAAATACATCCGACTACAAAAGAACCCATTGAAAGATTAATTTATGCCTCTCATCTATCTCCTTAGGGCTCCAGAAACAGAAATGATACAGGGGAATCCTTGGAAGCAACTTCGCATCCAGATGGTTCCATTTGTCTCTCATCCCAGGCCTTGTTTTTCATGGAAAAATCTGAATGTAGAACACCCCTAACTTTAAAGCTTCAAGTTTCACCGCTAACTTTGAAGCTTAAAGTTTTGTTTTAGTTTGTCAACTCATTTGACTGTAGGCAATCTGAAAGTGGAACACGAGCATATGGAGTAGATTTCATAAACAGGTGATGTTTACTGTTGTTCATTGCATTGTAATATTGCTATAATCATTTTAGATAGAGTGAATAAAAGGGGCACAAGCGTAAACCTCTTAGTCAGAGCCAAAATGGAATGATAGTTTGAAGGGTCAATCACATTTGCGTTTGTTATCATTCGCCCACTCAGGCCACTGTCGATCTTACATCAGGCTGGTTATCTAATGGCAACAGCACTCTGTGGTTTAACCTTACAGCAGCAACAAGCAGCAGCTCACTCATTTCCACTCTGATAAAAGCCCATTTCCATGGCCTACAGTACATGCCTATTCCTCCCACGTCTAACTCCCCTCCTTGTGCACTGCCATTAACATCATAGCATATTACCCAACATAGGCCATTAGCGCAGTAGAAAGTCAAGGAGCAGATTAGTTTACATTAGGCGCGGCAGAGTTCATTTGTTGATTTTCCGACCCCTCCTATTCACCTTGTATCCGTGGATGTCAATCATTAGGCAGGTACATTAATATCCCATGCAGCCAATCAGAGCGTAACCTTTAAATCACCCCGAGCTTGCCCTGTCATTGAACCCACCAATAAAGTTTCTTGATATACGGCATACCCCCAAGTCATGAATAAATGTGATGACCTTATCCTTCCCTGTTCTGCCGACATTCTAGCATTCTGTATTTGTGCTGAAATGTGGTCCTTCTTTCCGATTTCAGAGCAACCGTAACCACAGGGTTGTTCTTCTCTATGCATGAAGGTTTGGGAATCCAGAGAACAAGGTACAATAGACTTTAAAATAAGACCATAATGCATTAGGCACATTCTTATTCTTTGAATGGTCTTGAAATACAACTCACACCTACATGGACCACAGATTCCTGTTGAATACAGAGGACCGAGAGAAGCTAAAGAACTGAGCTGCCTCCCCTTGACGGGTCCTGACCACAGATTAGAGTTATTACTGTTATTTATCAGGGTTAAGTAGGAAGAGCCACACACACTACGTCAACTCTCACCATACAGATCAAGGGTCATTTAGGACTGTTATCAATCTGAGCTGTGAGGTGGAGGGAGTGTGTACTCGCAGCCATAGACACCAAGGTCACTGATTACAGGTTATTCTGTGTGGTTTGAAGAAGAACGACTTAACACATCTTTCTCTCTCTGCAGGTCAGGGCTGAGATGTGTGTGTGTGTGCTTGCATGCCTGAGTGTCTGTGTATGTCTGTGTGTGCCTGCGTGTGTGCCTGCGTGTGTGCACATGTGTGCCTGCGTGTGTGCCTGCATGTGTGCACGTGTGCGCACAACATCAATACGTGTCTGTCTGGGAACAAACTTACTTTTGTGTGACGTAAAGCCCTGTGCTGATTTTCCCTTGTCTCGTACAGCTCTTCCAGACAATGGGACGTGAGGCAGTCTCCCCAGGTGTTATTGGTAGTCTAATGAGATGGCACCAGGCCTGTGTATATGGCTCATTGGCCCAATGCACATTACTGTGTGTAAGTGTTTCTTCATCCCTCTATGGCCGGCCATGCAGCAGATCGTCTACCTGGAGCTGAACGTTGTGATGAATAACAACAATACCCAGCCTGATGGGATGCTGTGTGTGTCATTAAGGAAATCAAATGTTAACAGTTACCAACCATTCATCATAAAGCAATATCTAACAGTGTGGGAGGAAATGTTAGAAAATAACTGAACCATTTGTAGGTGGTAATCAGTGCATACTGTTAGATTAAATGGACTGAGTTAGACATTCATTATTCCATCTTTTTCTTTGGTAAGACAAATGTAGAAGCTACTGATTGTGTCAACTGTTTTATAGGCGTCTATTTTCTCTGCAAGTTTGAGAGAGGGACCTTCATACCCAACCGACTGCTTATTGCTGCAAAATGGGGATTAGATACAATGCCGTGAAAAAGTATTTGCCATCTTTCTGATTTACTTTATTTTTGAATATTTTTTATACTGAATGTTATCAGGGAACCTGAGTTCACAAATCACAAAAAAATGGAAACTCATTTTATTTATTTAATTAGAGATATGCAACACCTAATTTCATCCTTGTTAAAAAGTAACTGCCCCCTTACACTCAATAACTGGTTGTGACACCTTTAGCTGCAATGACCCCAACCAAATGCTTCCTGTAGTTGTTGATCAGTCTCTCACATCGCTGTGGAGGACTTTTTGGCCCACTATTGCATGTAGGACTGCTTTAACTTAGTGGCATTTGTGGGTTTTAAAGCAAGTTATTAAGTTATTAAGTTATTAAGCAAGTTATTAAGTTATTAAGTTATTCAAGTTATTAAGGCAAGTCGTTCAGGTCCTGGGGCAGCAAAGCATCCCCAAACCATCACACTACCACCACCATGCTTCACCGTTGGTATCAAGTTCTTACTCTGGAATGCAGTGTTTGGTTTTCGCCAGGCTTAATGGGACCCATGTCATCCAAAAAGCTGACTCAAGTTTGAGAAAATGCATCTGGAAGCACCTGGATGATCATCAATACTTTTGGAAGAATGCTCTACGGACAGATGATTCAAAAGTATAACTTTTTGGACAAAATGGGTCCCATTATGCCTGTGTATGTGTAGCCCATCTATCTGATGCGTTGTGGTCATAAATAGTTTGACATTGTTGCCCCCCGTAGCATTGAATGCAAGGAAAACCAGTGAGCATTTGGTCTTCCTTGCTTTAAAAAAAGTATAAAACAATAGAAAATAAGTGTTGAGCTAAACTGAGTGAGCTCAACTATGACTGGTCCTGGTGCACCAGAAAAACGTGTCAAGGGAAGCCAGTTTGAATTTAGCTTCACTCCTATCACAGAGAAATACCTCATCGATAGAAACAACTTGAATTGTTGCATCTCAATGTATTGTGGTCCAAATGTGGCTAGCTAGCTAAAATTGGCCCTTTCCAAAATTAGCCATGGATGGAGATAGGGATTTGGACTTGTGGTTTTACTTAATTCTCTGTACTGGCCAATGATTATAACGATAATTTTGATCCAACCATAACATACATTGTGCACCTTGACTGAGAGGATGGAAGTTCAACATGTAGCTACATGTAGAAGGCTAATGTTAACTAGCTAACGCTGCCCATGAAAGGAAGTTAGGCTAGCGAGCAAGCATTTTAGGCAGGTAGCCTAGGACAACAAAAAGAACAAATAGAAGTGTGTAGGCCTACTGTATGATAGTTATAGACCATTTCATCAACACGAAAGAGAGGAGGGTGGCATTGGCATTTTTATGCAAGTAGGGTGAGTCAACACGTCTCTTCTACTTGCATGAACGCACACACACACACACACACACACACACACACACACACACACACACACACACACCCACACACACACACACACACACACACACACACACACACACACACACACACACACACACACACACACACACACACACACACACACACACACACACACACACACACACACACACACACACACACACACACACACTAATCAGAACCATGGACAGCCACATCATATTTCACTTACGTTGATTGGATTAAATTGTGTTTTGGTATCTTTTAGTTGTCACTGTATATGATTATATTGGGGGGGGGGGGCAGGTTGCCTAGTGGCTAGAGCGTTAGGCCAGTAACCAAAAGGTTGCTGGATCGAATCCCCAAGATGACAAGGTAAAAATCTGTCGTTCTGCCCCTGAGCAATGCAGTTAACCCACTGTTCCCCGGTAGGTTGTCATCGTAAATAAGATTTCGTTCTTAACTGACTTGCCTAGTTAAATAAAGGTTAATAAAAACAATATGTTGTTGAAATGGTGCTGGAATAGTGGAGGCAGCTCCTTTTCTTTGGGACTTGCAGTAACTCTAAATCAATAGTTGTTTAGTAGCCCGAAAATGTTTGAAACATGAACTGTTTGTTATTTGCATCATGGATTTCACCAGACACCCAGCGCAGGACACCCAGTGAGGCTTCAAGAGAGGTAATTAATTAACAACAACAAAAAGGCCCAGACATGGTCCTCCAGAGGCCCCCCATGCCTCCTCTCTGGTTTTGTCATGAAACAAAGGTGTGGTTGAATTTATTCTGCCACTGTGTCTTCTTATTGTCTCAGCCTTAGGCCTATATACTGTATCATGGTGGCAAGGGATGTGAACTAACAGGTTATGAGCAAACAAAGCAATTGTCACAACACATAGGATGTTATATGGCTTTTTTTCTGGTTTGGCTTCCCCAGTGATTTTACTCACATACCACTGTTGTCATGGTGACCCAATTTCAATTTTTGGTCTTACTTCAAGCATCATAGAGTTTATACATTTTTTATCATGAGAGTAGTGTAATAATGTAGTACAATAATTCAATATAGGTATGTGTGAGATGATTCATATCAATCCGACCAGTATATTCTCAGACTGGCTTCCAAAATAATCAAAAGAACTTACATTCCCAGTACACTCCATCTACACATTCTACTAAATTTAAAGTGGCACTTCTCTCTTAATACAGAACGGGAACTTGAAGCTGGATCCTTGGCACAGCCAGCTGGGAAAGCAGGCCAGTTGGGGAACGGAGTGAAAGCAGGCCAGTTGGGGAACACAGGAGCAGGCCATGGTTCAGTGCAGTGCAGGACACCCAGCGAGGCTTCAGGGAGGTAATTAATTAACAACAACAACAAAAAGGTCCAGACATGGTCCTCCAGGGGCCCCCCATGCCTCCTCAGATCTTAGGCCAGGGGATGGAGGGCTGTTGTGGGCATAAGTGGGACAAGGACAGCCCCTCTGACTATCGCTGCTCTGAATACTGCACTGCTGGAATCAAACATTTGATGAAGACCAATTGAGATACTGTCATTGTTTTAAAATGAGGCATAATAGCATCTGGAAGCATCTGTGTTAGATGCCTCAGTCTCATACCCTACACTTTAAAAAAAAGTGATATCTAGAGCCTAAAAGGTCTTTGGTTGTCCCCATCGAAGAACCCTTTGAAGAAGCCTTTTAGGTTTCAGGTAGAACCCTTTTGATTCCAGGTAGAAGCCTCTGGAGTTCCATGTAGAACAGTAGCGTGCAGTGGTTCTGGGGCCTGGGCCTTCAGTGAAGTCCTACACAGTCCCACCCGAATTAATCCACCTCTTATTACCATCATTATGATGCCATGGCTCTAGACACTATACATTTAGACAGAAACGCAGTATAACCAGGCGTTGCGTCACCTTGAAATTGACATTTTTATTCAGAGAATTGCAGGGGAAGAGTACAATACCTTTTCATTGTGCAGCTTCGTTGCCCTGTGCGCTTGTTCGTTGAGCTGTAGATCCACTCGGGTGTCCACAAAAGTTTTCAAAAGCACCATTGTTTGTAAGTGCCCAGCCGTACTTTGGTGTCTCGTTGCTGCCTTGGTTAGACAACTCAGGTTTGCAAAGCCAGTGTGGCTCCAAACACCAAATCGATCACTTGCAAATAATAGGCATTCCCAGCAGTACAGTTTGCAGTGCTTCTTTGAGCCTGTGAGTCATTGATAGCGCCCCTAATTGAAAGTGGCGAACGAACCCCTTTCCCGCCTGTGACAGGCTTTGTAGCGTCGGCGTCTACCTCTCCTGACAATGTCTAACTTTTCTAGAAAAGTTTGTCTTGAGAATGACGTTATAATTATATCCTCGACCAAATCGATATCTTCTCCTTCCGCCATTGTGGGTTGAAAAAACAGCTTAGTGGTACGCGTTGATCAATTTCAGTTTCTTAGTTCTGAGACCTGCCCATATAGGACCTGCCTCTCAAGATTGGTAATCCAATCAAAAGACGTGCAGGCACTACGCCTGCTAGCTGGCTCTTGTAACACTGGAGCCAGCCAGCAGGCATACTATAGCCAACTCTAAAGCTGATTGGTTGACACTAAATTTTAATTTCCATTCACTTTATGTTATGTACTTGAGTGAAGACCCAAAAGCGGTTTTAACAGAAAACAGAGTTCTTTAATGAAAAACAGGAATGGCATAAATCCTCTTCCAACGTAGTCAATGGAACAAAAAGAACGTTAGTATAATGCAGGATGCACCTGCCAGGCGGACTCCGACAGGATAGGACAAGGTGGAAGCAAACGGGACGACAGCTTGCTTCTGGCATCAAAAACACAAACAAGAATCAGACACTGAAAGTAGCAGGAACAGAGAGAGAAATAGAGACCTAATCAGAGGGGGAAGAGAGAACAGGTGGGAAGGAGTGAATGAGCTAGTTAGGGGAGATGTAGAACAGCTGAAGAATGAGAGACAGAGAAGGTAACCTAAAAAGACCAGCAGAGAGAGACAGAGTGAAGAGAAAGGACAGGAACAGACATAACAAGACATGACAGTACCCCCCCACTCACCGAGCGCCTCCTGGCGCACTCGAGAGGAAACCTGGCGGCAACGGAGGAAATCATCGATCAGCGAACGGTCCAGCACGTCCCGAGAGGGAACCCAACTCCTCTCCTCAGGACCGTACCCCTCCCAATCCACTAGGTACTGATGACCACGGCCCCGAGGGCGCATGTCCAAAATCCTACGAACCCTGTAGATGGGTGCGCCCTCGACAAGGATGGGGGGAGGGACGAGCGGGGCGCGAAGAACGGGCTTAACACAGGAGACATGGAAGACCGGGTGAACGCGACGAAGATAGCGCGGGAGAAGAAGTCGCACTGCGACAGGATTAATGACCTGAGAAATACGGAACGGACCAATGAACCGCGGGGCCAACTTGCGAGAAGCTGTCTTAAGGGGAAGGTTCTGAGTGGAGAGCCATACTCTCTGACCGCAACAATATCTAGGACTCTTGGTCCTACGCTTATTAGCGGCCCTCACAGTCTGCGCCCTATTACGGCAAAGTGCCAACCTGACCCCCTTCCAGGTGCGCTCGCAACGCTGGACAAAAGCCTGAGCGGAGGGGACGCAGGACTCGGCGAGCTGAGATGAGAACAGCGGAGGCTGGTACCCGAGGCTACTCTGAAAAGGGGATAGACCGGTAGCAGACGAGGGAAGCGAGTTGTGGGCGTACTCTGCCCAGGGAGCTGTTCTGACCAAGACGCAGGGTTACGAAAAGAAAGACTGCGTAAAATGCGACCAACAGTCTGATTGGCCCGTTCGGCTTGACCGTTAGACTGGGGATGAAAGCCGGACGAGAGACTGACGGAAGCCCCAATCAAACGGCAAAACTCCCTCCAAAATTGAGACGTGAACTGCGGGCCTCTGTCGGAAACGACGTCAGACGGAAGGCCATGAATTCGGAAAACATTCTCGATAATGATCTGAGCCGTCTCCTTAGCAGAAGGGAGCTTATCGAGAGGAATGAAATGAGCCGCCTTAGAGAATCTATCGACAACCGTAAGAATAACTGTCTTCCCCGCTGATGAAGGCAGTCCGGTGATAAAATCTAAAGCGATGTGAGACCACGGTCGAGAGGGAATGGGAAGCGTTCTGAGACGGCCGGCAGGAGGAGAGTTCCCAGATTTAGTCTGCGCGCAGACCGAACAAGCGGCGACAAATCGACGCGCGTCACGTTCCCGAGTGGGCCACCAGAAACGCTGGCGAATGGAAGCGAGCGTACCCCGAACGCCGGGGTGGCCGGCTAACTTGGCAGAGTGGGCCCACTGAAGAACGGCCGGACGAGTAGGAACGGGAACGAACAGAAGGTTCCTAGGACAAGCTCGCGGCGACGGAGTGTGAGCGATTGCTTGCTTTACCTGCCTCTCAATTCCCCAGACAGTCAACCCGACAACACGCCCCTCAGGGAGAATCCCCTCGGGGTCGGTGGAGACCTCAGAAGAACTGAAGAGACGAGATAAAGCATCAGGCTTGGTGTTTTTGAGCCCGGACGATAAGAAATAACAAACTCGAAACGAGCGAAAAACAGAGCCCAACGAGCCTGACGCGCATTAAGTCGTTTGGCTGAACGGATGTACTCAAGGTTCCTATGGTCAGTCCAAACGACAAAAGGAACGGTCGCCCCCTCCAACCACTGTCGCCATTCGCCTAGGGCTAAGCGGATGGCGAGCAGTTCGCGATTACCAACATCATAGTTACGTTCTGACGGCGATAAGCGATGAGAGAAAAACGCGCAAGGATGGACCTTGCCGTCAGAGAGAGAGCGCTGAGAAAGAATGGCTCCCACGCCCACCTCTGACGCGTCAACCTCAACAACAAACTGACTAGAGATGTCAGGTGTAACAAGAATAGGTGCGGATGTAAAACGATTCTTAAGAAGATCAAAAGCTCCCTGGGCGGAAACGGACCACTTAAAGCACGTCTTAACAGAAGTAAGGGATTTCACCCCCGTAGTGGACAAAAATGAATGGCAAGTTATTGGCATAGGCCAAACCATGCACACATTGGCCAATACCACCCAAAGCGGCGTTGATTCATGCAAAGTTTACTGCTATTGCCATATGGGTATTGCCAGTTGTAACACTTCAAAAATCCAACAGGTGGCGATTGCACTCCACCATGGTTTTTCATATTGGTATTGGACTCCAAGTCAACATCCAAAAGCCAAATTTTGAAAAAACGAATTTTTTGAAAAAAAACGTATCACCCCTTAAAAAAGTGCTTTCTGGACCGTTTTTCGAAATTCTTTCGCTTTTTTTGACAATTACACATGTATAAGAACTGTATGAAAATACTTTTGTCCAATTTTATTAACATAATTTTTTTAATTTTTTTACTTGCGCATATTGCATATGTTTTGTCCATTTGCAATATGATTTCATAGGAAGTCAGAAGTCAAAAGTCAAAAATTCTTAAATTTCATAAAAAACTTCACACACCCCTAAAAAAGTGCTTTCTGGACCGTTTTTCGAATTTTTTTCGCATTTTGTGTCAGTTACACACGTATAAGAACTGTATCAACATACTTTAGTCATATTTTATTATCATAATTTTTTTTTTTTTTTTTTACTTGCGCATATTGCATGTGTTTTGTCCATCTGCAATATGATTTCATAGGAAGTCAGAAGTCAAAAGTCAAAAATTATTAAATTTCATAAAAAACTTCACACACCCCTAAAAAAGTGCTTTCTGGACCGTTTTTCGAAATTTTTTCGAATTTTGTGTCAGTTACACACGTATAAGAACTGTATCAACATACTTTAGTCATATTTTATTATTATAATGTTTTTTTTTTTTTTTTTGCTTGTGCATAAGGCATATGTTTTGTGGGGGCCAAATGTCATAAGAAATTTGACATGCTCAAAAATCCTTCAGAAATGCAAAATTGACTGGCCTGATGAACTCGGGATGGCCGGGCAGTGATTGTTGTTCCTTTCAATCACTCGTGGTGTTGATTTCATCATGTCCATTTGTTTATGTTTTCTCACTTTTGCAAAGTCACTGTGCATTTGCCATATGGTTAACTGGGCATTCACCATCACCAATTTGTCATGCCATAAAAATCATGCAGGAATGCCAAATTGACTGGCCCGATGAACTCGGGATGGCTGGGCAGTGATTCTGGTACCTCTCCATCGCTCGTTTGGGTTGATTTCAGAATGTCCATTTGGTGATTTTTCTCACTCTTTCAAAGTCACTGTGCATTTGCCATATGGTTAACTGGGCAGTCACCATCACCAATTTGTCATGCTATAAAAATCATGCAGGAATGCCAAATTGACTGGCCCGATGACATAGGGATGTCTGGGCAGTGATACTGGTACCTCTCCATCGCTCGTTTGGGTTGATTTCAGAATGTCGCTTTTGGTGATGGTACCTCACTGTTAAAACATATTGCAAATGTTCCTTACTTTTGCAAAGTCACTGAAAATTTTTGCAGGAATGCCAAATTGACTGGCCCGATGACCTCGGGATGGCTTGGCAGTGATTCTGGTACCTCTCCATCACTCGTTTGGGTTGATTTCAGAATGTCCATTTGGTCATGTTTTCTCACTTTTGCAAAGTCACTGTGCATTTGCCATATGGTTAACTGGGCAGTCACCATCACCAATTTGTCATGCCATAAAAATCATGCAGGAATGCCAAATTGACTGGCCCGATGACATAGGGATGTCTGGGCAGTGATACTGGTACCTCTCCATGGCTCGTTTGGGTTGATTTCAGAATGTCGCTTTTGGTGATGGTACCTCACTGTTAAAACATATTGCAAATGTTCCTTACTTTTGCAAAGTCACTGAAAATTTTTGCAGGAATGCCAAATTGACTGGCCCGATGAACTCGGGATGGCTTGGCAGTGATTCTGGTACCTCTCCATCACTCGTTTGGGTTGATTCCAGAATGTCCATTTGGTGATTTTTCTCACTCTTTCAAAGTCACTGTGCATTTGCCATATGGTTAACTGGGCAGTCACCATCACCAATTTGTCATGCCATAAAAATCATGTAGGAATGCCAAATTGACTGGCCCGATGACATAGGGATGGCTGGGCAGTGATTTTGGTACCTCTCCATCGCTCGTTTGGGTTGATTTCAGAATGTCGCTTTTGGTGATGGTACCTCACCGCTTAAACATATTGCTAATGGACAAGAGTCACCTGCAAGTCACCGTCCATCAGTCAATTTGATATCATTCTGACACCAAACTGATACAAACTGACACCAAACCCACTTTTCCCAACTCATTTAGGAGCCAAGTATAACATACTTCAGAGCTGGCCCAAAATTCACAAGGCCTTCGGTACAAAACATTAAAAAACCATAAAACACATAGTTACTTTCTAGCTGCGGGGCCAGTTCGGACATTATGTGTAGTCCTATGTGAGGCGACCCCGAATCCCGAGTTTCGGCCAGATAGGTCATTTGGTGTCCGAGTAAAAGCCTAATTGGTGCTGAAAATCCACTTTTTTCAATGCCTTGCTACGGGGTCCTTGAATGAGCTATCGGACCGAGATGTTGGGTTCTGTCTCTATGGGCCGAGACGGTCACAATGCACCTAGTCTTGTGTCTCTGGGACATTTCTAAATGTCGCCATTTTCGTAATGGTCAAAATGAATTGAAGTCATTGCAAATGTTCGAAGCTGTTTCTCGGTCCGAGAACCTCCTAGAGCGCCGTAACTCACCACGCACTATCTACCTGAGGTCTAGAACAGGATTCTAAAGTTTCGGAACTCTAGGTCTGACGGTTCTTTTTTAGCTCGAACAAAGCTAACTATTGGAGGCACTGTCAGTCTCTACACACCCCAATACATCCCTCCATCCAAGTTGTGTATCTGTGTGATTTATTTTTCCTTTGAATTTTTATGGGAAAAATGACTGATTTACAGTTCATGGGGGTTGTCTAATCACACATATGAAGTTTTGGACAGATCTGATTTTTTTAACCCTTCCAAACAGCCCTTGAGACACCAATTATGGCACTTCCGGTTGGCACAGGAAGCTATAAATACACACATGTCTTGACTGACATAGAAACCTAGGGAATCCTGAGTTTTAAGTCTTTAAGTTGAGAATTGACTGATCTACACAGGGTTGAATAATGCAGAGGCCTTGGCACCTTTCGAGGTGATGTACATCCAAATACCTTTTGGGTCAATTTAACCACTTCCGGTTGCTCCAGGAAGCTTAGAATCGACACAGGTAGACCTCATAGTGGTCTGATGGAATGTCATAGAAGACAGGTTCATACAGCATTCATAACCCATAAAGACCCCAGGTTGTATTTAGGGGAGCAGGCAATGTATTCCTATGGGGAGAGAAGTCAATGCACACTGTTTTTATGTAAACACCTTCTTTTAACTGTGAAAGGTTAATGCCACACAGTCAAGGTTAGGCTTGCACAGATCGGGAGGACCTTAGGAACAGTCCTGTGTTTGAATTGTCCTTCTAAACCTAACGGTTCCGCCGCTGTCACCCAAAATCCAATGACATTGTGGTGCAGGCATCATTGTGGGCCTATTTTTCTCATGGTCGCTGCGCTCAGACCGAGTGAGCTACGGTCAAGCGGGGCACCTCGTTGGACTCGGCCCTGCCTTGGGATTATGTTTATGCCATTGCCTGCTCTCTGTGTCTTTAAACACCACGCTTTGTCACTCCATCCTTGCTGTGTGTGTGTGTGTGAGAGCTTTTCTTTGACATCTGTTGGGAAAAATGACTGATTTACAGTTCATGGGGGTTGTCTAATCACACATATGAAGTTTTGGACAGATCTGATTTTTTAACCCTTCCAAACAGCCCCTGAGACACCAATTATGGCACTTCCGGTTGGCACAGGAAGCTATAAATAAACTCATATCCTCATTGGGGTATGCCTTTACAGAATCCTGAGTTTTAAGTCTTTACGTTAAGAACTGAGTTATTTACGGAGGGTTTAGTGAGTGTGTGTTATTTCAGAAAATCATAGAAAATCACAGAAATGTCGCAGAGCTCCGCAGCACATTTTAAAAATACTCGTATGAACACCCTGCAACTGGATCTGTAACCGTTGAAAAAAAAAAAAAAACACCTATATCTGAACATCACGATCTGGTCAACGTACGATTTCTCGTAAATGACGATAGATAAATGGCCGATTTTTTTTTTATTGACACCGGAGGCTCCTTGACTTTGACGTGAAGTGAAAAAATCTTTTCTCTATTTTCATTTTGGACCTTTAATCCCAGAAATATGGCCATAACTCAAAAACCGTTGAGGCCTAGACGCCATCTTGTTCGGGGCCATCTTCCCATAATGCCAAACCTATGCTCACCAAGTTTCGGCTTCGAAATATTTTCGGTTTCCGAGATATGGCACGTCGTGATTCGTGATGTTTTGTCCAATAGCAATATGATTGCTTATGCCCTCTTGTGGGATATTTCGGCATTGCGCAAAAATGGGCTAAAATTTGTTTATTTTATTAAACGAAAACCGAATGTCCGACAAAGTTCATTTGATGACTTCCCGGTAGGTCTGGCCCTACCGCTCGGCCCGACGCCGTCCCCGAATTTCTAAAATGTTTTCGGACGTCTAGTAAGGGACCGTACAGTTCCAATAGGGACTTTCTCACTAACTATACGGTGATTGTCGAAATGTTCCCTTAAGGTATGTAAGGGCTGTGAGGGGAGCTGCCACCTGACCGAAATTACGGATGAAACGACGATAGAAATTAGCGAAGCCCAGAAAGCGCTGCAGCTCGACGCGTGACTTAGGAACGGGCCAATCAATGACAGCCTGGACCTTAGCGGGATCCATCTTAATGCCCTCAGCGGAAATAACGGAACCGAGAAAAGGGACAGAGGCGGCATGAAAAGTGCACTTCTCAGCCTTCACATAAAGACAGTTCTCCAAAAGGCGCTGGAGGACGCGTCGCACGTGCTGAACATGAATCGAGAGAGACGGTGAAAAAATCAGGATATCGTCCATGTAAACGAAAACAAAAATGTTCAGCATGTCTCTCAGGACGTCGTTAACTAGTGCCTGAAAGACAGCTGGAGCGTTAACGAGGCCGAAAGGAAGAACCCGGTATTCAAAGTGCCCTAACGGAGTGTTAAACGCCGTCTTCCACTCGTCCCCCTCCCTGATGCGCACGAGATGGTAGGCGTTACGAAGGTCCAATTTGGTGAAAAACCTGGCTCCCTGCAGGATCTCGAAGGCTGAAGACATAAGAGGAAGCGGATAACGATTCTTAACTGTTATGTCATTCAGCCCTCGATAATCCACGCATGGGCGCAGGGACCCGTCCTTCTTCTGAACAAAAAAAAACCCCGCTCCGGCGGGAGAGGAGGAGGAGACTATGGTACCGGCGT
Source organism: Oncorhynchus masou masou (assembly GCF_036934945.1). Taxonomy (NCBI): domain Eukaryota; kingdom Metazoa; phylum Chordata; class Actinopteri; order Salmoniformes; family Salmonidae; genus Oncorhynchus; species Oncorhynchus masou. Next base: position 21,221,038 of record NC_088244.1, read on the forward strand.
CGAGCGAAGCCGACAAATAATCCTCGAGAGCCTTACGTTCGGGAGCCGACAGAGAGTATAATCTACCCCGGGGGGAGTAGTTCCCGGAAGGAGATCAATACTACAGTCATACGACCGGTGTGGAGGAGAGAAGTGGCCTTGGAACGACTGAACACCGTGCGCAGATCGTGATACTCCTCCGGCACCCCTGTCAAATCGCCAGGCTCCTCCTGTGAAGAAGAGACAGAGGAAACAGGAGGGATAGCAGACATTAAACAGGTCACATGACAAGAAACATTCCAGGATAGGATAGTATTACTAGACCAATTAATAGAAGGGTTATGGCGCACTAGCCAGGGATGACCCAAAACAACAGGTGTAAAAGGTGAACGAAAAATTAAAAAAGAAATGGTTTCGCTATGATTACCAGAGACAGTGAGGGTTAAAGGCAGCGTCTCACGCTGAATCTTGGGGAGAGAACTACCATCTAAAGCGAACAAGGCCGTGGGCTCCCCTAACTGTCTGAGAGGAATGTCATGTTCCCGAGCCCAGGTCTCGTCCATAAAACAGCCCTCCGCCCCAGAGTCTATCAAGGCACTGCAGGAAGCAGATGAACCGGGCCAGCGGAGATGGACCGAAAAGGTAGTGCGTGATCCAGAAGGAGAGGCCTGAGTAGTTGCGCTCACCAGTAGCCCTCCTCTTACTGATGAGCTCTGGCTTTTACTGGACATGAGGTGACAAAATGACCAGCGGAGCCGCAGTAGAGACAGAGGCGATTGGTGATTCTCCGTTCCTTCTCCTTGGCCGAGATGCGGATACCCCCAGCTGCATAGGCTCAGCATCCGAGCCGGCGGAGGAGGGTGGCAGTGATGCGGCAGGTGGCAGTGATGTGGAGAGGGGAGCAACGGAGAACGCGAGCTCCTTTCCACGAGCTCGGCGACGAAGATCAAACCGTCGCTCTATGCGAATAGCGAGAGCTATTAAGGAGTCCAGACTGGAAGGAACCTCCCGGGAGAGGATCTCATCCTTAACCTCGACGAGGAGACCCTCCAGAAAACGAGCGAGCAAAGCCGGCTCGTTCCAGTCACTAGAGGCAGCGAGAGTGCGAAACTCAATAGAATAATCCGTTATGGATCGATTCCCCTGACATAGGGAAGACAGGGCCCTGGAAGCCTCCTCCCCAAAAACAGAACGGTCAAAAACCCGTATCATCTCCTCCTTAAAGTCCTGATACTGGTTAATACACTCAGCCCTCGCCTCCCAGATTGCCGTGCCCCACTCACGCGCCCGTCCGGTAAGGAGAGAAATGACGTAGGCGATGCGGGCTGCGCTCCTGGAGTAAGTGTTGGGCTGGAGAGAGAACACCACATCACACTGAGTGAGGAATGAGCGGCACTCAGTGGGCTCCCCAGAGTAACACGGCGGGTTGTTGATCCTGGGCTCCGGAGACTCGGAAACCCTGGAAGTGGGCGGTGGATCGAGGTGGAGTTGGTGAACCTGTCTTGTGAGGTCGGAGACTTGGACGGCCAGGGTTTCAACGGCATGTCGAGCAGCAGACAATTCCTCCTCGTGTCTGCCTAGCATCGCTCCCTGGATCTCGACGGCGGAGTGAAAAGGGTCCGGAGCCGCTGGGTCCATTCTTGGTCTGATTCTTCTGTTATGTACTTGAGTGAAGACCCAAAAGCGGTTTTAACAGAAAACAGAGTTCTTTAATGAAAAACAGGAATGGCATAAATCCTCTTCCAACGTAGTCAATGGAACAAAAAGAACGTTAGTATAATGCAGGATGCACCTGCCAGGCGGACTCCGACAGGATAGGACAAGGTGGAAGCAAACGGGACAACAGCTTGCTTCTGGCATCAAAAACACAAACAAGAATCAGACACTGAAAGTAGCAGGAACAGAGAGAGAAATAGAGACCTAATCAGAGGGGGAAGAGAGAACAGGTGGGAAGGAGTGAATGAGCTAGTTAGGGGAGATGTAGAACAGCTGAAGAATGAGAGACAGAGAAGGTAACCTAAAAAGACCAGCAGAGAGAGACAGAGTGAAGAGAAAGGACAGGAACAGACATAACAAGACATGACACTTTAAGCTACAAGCGCCCGCACTGTTGATTCTGAAGGCCTGAGGGCATATTTTAGACCCCTGGCAACACATGATGGCTGAATATGATTGGATAAAATATCTAACATAAAGACCAGCCCTCCAAATCTCAACCTGGGGCTGGAAGCAGTGTAACCAAGAGGAACGCTATGAAATGAGGAGTGTAACTCTTACTCTGGGGAATAATTTAATACATATTTGTGGGAAAATATATTTAAAAAAAATTATATTCTGATGATGTTTAGGCCAGCAGAGAAGGCCTTGCTGGCCCTGACGGCCCACCACTGATGTAGAACCCTTCACACAGAGGGAACCCCAAAAAAATTCTACCTGGAACCAAAAAGAGTTCTCCTATGGGGAAAGCCAAAGAACACTTTTGGAACCCTTTTTTCTAAGAGTGTATGATATTAAACCACTGTCATCTCTTTCTGTGGGTAGCGTACAATGAGAAAGGACAACTAGAGCACAACACAACTATGAAGTAATGTAGAGTTTTATTGATCAAATTAATACAACACATTACATAGATAGGCTGAATAACAGTAATGTGTGTGTTGTTACATCGTGACCCTGTATCAAACTGTATGTTATATACCAGTTGGTCTTACGGAGAAACACTAATCAAATCAAATCAAATTTTATTTGTCACATACACATGGTTAGCAGATGTTAATGCGAGTGTAGCGAAATTCTTGTGCTTCAAAGTGGCATAGTTAAAGTGGCTAGTGATACATGTATTACATAAAGATGCAGTAGATGATATAGAGTACAGTATATACGTATACATATGAGATGAATAATGTATGTAAACATTATATTTGGTAGCATTGTTTAAATTGGCTAGTGATATATTTTACATTATTTCCCATCAATTCCCATTATTAAAGTGGCTGGAGTTGAGTCAGTGTGTTGGCAGCAGCCACTCAATGTTAGTGGTGGCTGTTTAACAGTCTGATGGCCTTGAGATAGAAGCTGTTTTTCAGTCTCTCGGTCCCAGGTTTGATGCACCAGTACTGACCTCGCCTTCTGGATGATAGCGGGGTGAACAGGTAGTGCCGTCTGGGCCTGCAGCCTTGCGAGGGTTAACACGTTTAAATGTTTTACTCACCTCAGGTGCAGTGAAGGAGAGTCCGTATGTTTTCGTTGCAGGCCGTGTCAGTGGCACTGTATTGTCCTCAAAGCGGGCAAAAAAGTTATTTAGTCTGCCTGGGAGCAAGACATCCTGGTCCGTGACGGGGATGGTTTTCTTTTTGTAATCCGTGATTGACTGTAGACCCTGCCACATACCTCTTGTGTCTGAGCCGTTGAATTGAGATTCTACTTTGTCTCTATACTGACGCGTAGCTTGTTTGATTGCCTTGCGGTATGCTGCTGTCAAAGGGTCCTATGCTGCTGTCACTGGGTTGTCTATCAACTTTTCAAACTGAGAATGAACCAATCCATTTCCCTGCTAAAGATTTAGAGCCAGAGCACAGCTTAAATCCCACTCACTGCAAAATAAACTATATACAGTTGAAGTCAGAAGATTACATACACTTAGGTTGGAATCATTAAAACTCATTTTTCAACCACTCCACAAATATCTTGTTAACAAACTATAGTTTTGGCAAGTCGGTTAGGACAGCTACTTTGTGCATGACACAAGTAATGTTTCCAACAATTATTTACAGACAGATTATTGCACTTATAATTCACTGTATCACAATTCCAGTGGGTCAGAAGTTTACATACACTAAGTTGACTGTGCCTTTATTAAACAGCTTGGAAAATTCCAGAAAATGATGCCATGGTTTTAGAAGCTTCTGATAGACTAATTGACATAATTTGAGTCAATTGGAGGTGTACCTGTGGATGTATTTCAAAGCCTACCTTCAAACTCAGTGCCTCTTTGCTTGACATCATGGGAAAATCAAGAGAAATCAGCCAAGGCAAAAAAAGTCTGGTTCATCCTTGGGAGCAATTTCCAAATGCCTGACGGTACCACGGTCATCTGTACAAACAATTAATGCAAGTGTAAACACCATGGGACCATGCAGCCGGCATACCGCTCAGGAAGGAGACGGGTTCATCTCTTTCTGTGGGTAACGTACAATGAGAAAGGACAACTAGAGCACAACACAACTATGAAGTAATGTAGAGTTTTATTGATCAAATTAATACAACACATTACATAGATAGGCTGAATAACAGTAATGTGTGTGTTGTTACATCGTGACCCTGTATCAAACTGTATGTTATATACCAGTTGGTCTTACGGAGAAACACTAATCAAATCAAATCAAATTTTATTTGTCACATACACATGGTTAGCAGATGTTAATGCGAGTGTAGCGAAATTCTTGTGCTTCAAAGTGGCATAGTTAAAGTGGCTAGTGATACATGTATTACATAAAGATGCAGTAGATGATATAGAGTACAGTATATACGTATACATATGAGATGAATAATGTATGTAAACATTATATTTGGTAGCATTGTTTAAATTGGCTAGTGATATATTTTACATTATTTCCCATCAATTCCCATTATTAAAGTGGCTGGAGTTGAGTCAGTGTGTTGGCAGCAGCCACTCAATGTTAGTGGTGGCTGTTTAACAGTCTGATGGCCTTGAGATAGAAGCTGTTTTTCAGTCTCTCGGTCCCAGGTTTGATGCACCAGTACTGACCTCGCCTTCTGGATGATAGCGGGGTGAACAGGTAGTGCCGTCTGGGCCTGCAGCCTTGCGAGGGTTAACACGTTTAAATGTTTTACTCACCTCAGGTGCAGTGAAGGAGAGTCCGTATGTTTTCGTTGCAGGCCGTGTCAGTGGCACTGTATTGTCCTCAAAGCGGGCAAAAAAGTTATTTAGTCTGCCTGGGAGCAAGACATCCTGGTCCGTGACGGGGATGGTTTTCTTTTTGTAATCCGTGATTGACTGTAGACCCTGCCACATACCTCTTGTGTCTGAGCCGTTGAATTGAGATTCTACTTTGTCTCTATACTGACGCGTAGCTTGTTTGATTGCCTTGCGGTATGCTGCTGTCAAAGGGTCCTATGCTGCTGTCACTGGGTTGTCTATCAACTTTTCAAACTGAGAATGAACCAATCCATTTCCCTGCTAAAGATTTAGAGCCAGAGCACAGCTTAAATCCCACTCACTGCAAAATAAACTATATACAGTTGAAGTCAGAAGATTACATACACTTAGGTTGGAATCATTAAAACTCATTTTTCAACCACTCCACAAATATCTTGTTAACAAACTATAGTTTTGGCAAGTCGGTTAGGACAGCTACTTTGTGCATGACACAAGTAATGTTTCCAACAATTATTTACAGACAGATTATTGCACTTATAATTCACTGTATCACAATTCCAGTGGGTCAGAAGTTTACATACACTAAGTTGACTGTGCCTTTATTAAACAGCTTGGAAAATTCCAGAAAATGATGCCATGGTTTTAGAAGCTTCTGATAGACTAATTGACATAATTTGAGTCAATTGGAGGTGTACCTGTGGATGTATTTCAAAGCCTACCTTCAAACTCAGTGCCTCTTTGCTTGACATCATGGGAAAATCAAGAGAAATCAGCCAAGGCAAAAAAAGTCTGGTTCATCCTTGGGAGCAATTTCCAAATGCCTGACGGTACCACGGTCATCTGTACAAACAATTAACGCAAGTGTAAACACCATGGGACCATGCAGCCGGCATACCGCTCAGGAAGGAGACGGGTTCTGTCTCCAAGAGATGAACGTGCGAAAAGTGCAAATCAATCCCAGAACAACAGCAAAGGACCTTGTGAAGATGCTGGAGGAAACAGGTACAAAAGTATATACAGTGCCTTGCGAAAGTATTCGCCCCCTTGAACTTTGCAACCTTTTGCCACATTTCAGGCTTCAAACATAAAGATATAAAACTGTATTTTTTTGTGAAGAATCAACAACAAGTGAGACACAACCATGAAGTGGAACGACATTTATTGGATATTTCAAACTTTTTTAACAAATCAAAAACTGAAAAATTGGGCATGCAAAATTATTCAGCCCCTTTAAGTTAATACTTTGTAGCGCCACCTTTTGCTGCGATTACAGCTGTAAGTCACTTGGGGTATGTCTCTATCAGTTTTGCACATCGAGAGACTGACATTTTTTCCCATTCCTCCTTGCAAAACAGCTCGAGCTCAGTGAGGTTGGATGGAGAGCATTTGTGAACAACAGTTTTCAGTTCTTTCCACAGATTCTCGATTGGATTCAGGTCTGGACTTTGACTTGACCATTCTAACACCTGGATATGTTTATTTTTGAACCATTACATTGTAGATTTTGCTTAATGTTTTGGATCATTGTCTTGTTGGAAGACAAATCTCCGTCCCAGTTTCAGGTCTTTTGCAGACTCCATCAGGTTTTCTTCTAGAATGGTCCTGTATTTGGCTCCATCCATCTTCCCATCAATTTTAACCATCTTCCCTGTCCCTGCTGAAGAAAAGCAGGCCCAAACCATGATGCTGCCACCATCACGTTTGACAGTGGGGATGGTGTGGTCAGAGTGATGAGCTGTGCTGCTTTTACGCCAAACATAACGTTTTGCATTGTTGCCAAAAAGTTCAATTTTGGTTTCATCTGACCAGAGCACCTTCTTCCACATGTTTGGTGTGTCTCCCAGGTGGCTTGTGGCAAACTTTAAACAACACTTTTTATGGACATCTTTAAGAAATGGCTTTCTTCTTGCCACTCTTCCATAAAGGCCAGATTTGTGCAATATACGACTGATTGTTGTCCTATGGACAGAGTCTCCCACCTCAGCTGTAGATCTCTGCAGTTCATCCAGAGTGATCATGGGCCTCTTGGCTGCATCTCTGATCAGTCTTCTCCTTGTATGAGCTGAAAGTTTAGAGGGACGGCCAGGTCTTGGTAGATTTGCAGTGGTCTGATACTCCTTCCATTTCAATTTCCGCTTGCACAGTGCTCCTTGGGATGTTTAAAGCTTGGGAAATCTTTTTGTATCCAAATCCGTCTTTAAACTTCCTCACAACAGTATCTCGGACCTGCCTGGTGTGTTCCTTGTTCTTCATGATGCTCTCTGCGCTTTTAACGGACCTCTGAGACTATCACAGTGCAGGTGCATTTATATGGAGACTTGATTACACACAGGTGGATTGTATTTATCATCATTAGTCATTTAGGTCAACATTGGATCATTCAGAGATCCTCACTGAACTTCTGGAGAGAGTTTGCTGCCCTGAAAGTAAAGGGGCTGAATAATTTTGCACGCCCAATTTTTCAGTTTTTGATTTGTTAAAAAAGTTTGAAATATCTAATAAATCTGGTTCCACATCATGATTGTGTCCCACTTGTTGTTGATTCTTCACAAAAAAATACAGTTTTATATCTTTATGTTTGAAGCCTGAAATGTGGCAAAAGGTCGCAAAGTTCAAGGGGGCCGAATACTTTCGCAAGGCACTGTATATCCACAGTAAAACAAGACCTATTTTGACATAACCTGAAAGGCCGCTGAGTAAGGAAGAAGCCACTGCTCCAAAACCGCATAAAAAATTCAGACATGGTTTGCAACTGCACATGGGGAAAAAGATTGTACTTTTTGGAGAAATAGAACTGTTTGGCCATAATGACCATCATTATGTTTGGAGGAAAACGGGGAGACTTGCAAGCTAAAGAACACCTCCCCAACTGTGAAGCACGGGGGTGGCAGCATCATGTTGTGGGGGTGCGTTGCTGCAGGAGGGACTGGTGCACTTCACAAAGTAGATGGCATCATGATGAGGAAAATTATTTGAATATTTCAAGACATCAGTCAGGAAGTTGAAGCTTGGTCGCAAATGGGTCTTCCAAATGGACAATGACCCCAAGCATACTTCCAAAGTTGTGGCAAAATTGCTTCCCAGTCCCAAAACTTATTTGAGACTGGGGGACAGTGTTGAGTAGCTTGGATAATAAGGTGCCCAGAGTAAACTGCCTGCTACTCAGGCCCAAAAGCTAGAATATGCATATAATTAGTAGATTTGGATAGAAACTCTGAAGTTCCTAAAACTGTTTGAATGATGTCTGTGAGTATAACAGAACTCATATGGCAGGCAAAAAACATGAGAAAAAATCCAACCAGGAAGTGGGAAATCTGAAGTTTGTAGTTTTTCAAGTCATTGCCTATGCAGTGTCTATGGGGTCATATTGCACTTCCTAAAGCTTCCACTAGACATCAACAGTCTTTAGAACATTGTTTGAAGGGGAGAGGGAGAGAGAATGAGCTGTTTCAACCAGATGTCTGCCAGAGTGCCATGAGCTCTGTCTTGCGAACAGCCGTGAGAATTAGCTGCATTCCATTACATTTCTAAAGACAAAGGAATTGTCCGGTTGAAACATTATTGAAGATTTATGATAAAAACCTCCTAAAGATTGATTCTATACATCGTTTGGCATGTTTCTATGAACTGTAATATGACTTTTCATCTGAACGTTCGCCTGGACCTGCCCGCGCCTCGTGAGTTTGGATTTGTGAACTAAACGCGCTAACAAATCAAATCAAATCAAATCTATTTGTCCCATACCCATGGTTAGCAGATGTTAATGCGAGTGTAGTGAAATGCTTGTGTTTCTAGTTCCGACAATGCAGTAATAACCAACGAGTAATCTAACCTAACAATTCCAAAACTACTACCTTATACACACAAGTGTAAAGGGATAAAGAATATGTACATAAAGATATATGAATGAGTGATGGTACAGAACGGCGTAGGCAAGATGCAGTAGATGGTATCGAATACAGTATATACAAATGAAATGAGAAATGTAGGGTATGTAAACAAAGTGGCATAGTTTAAAGTGGCTAGTGATACATGTGTTACATAAAGATGCTGTAGACCCTGTAACATACCTCTTGTGTCTGAGCTGTTGAATTGTGACTCTACTTTGTCTCTATACTGACGCTTAGCTTGTTTGATTGCCTTGTGGAGGGAATAGCTACACTGTTTGTATTCGGTCATGTTTCAGGTCACCTTTCCCTGGTTAAAAGCAGTGGTTCGCGCTTTCAGTTTCACGCGAATGCTGCCATCAATCCACGGTTTCTGGTTTGGGAATGTTTTTATCGTTGCTATGGGAACGACATCCTCAATGCACTTTCTGATGATCTCGCTCACCGAATCAGCGTATTCGTCAATGTTATTGTTAGACGCAATGCGGAACATATCCCAGTCCACGTGATCGAAGCAGTCTTGAAGCGTGGAATCAGATTGGTCGGACCAGCGTTGAACAGACCTGAGCGCGGGAGCTTCTTGTTTTAGTTTCTGTCTGTAGGCAGGGAGCAACAAAATGGAGTCGTGGTCAGCTTTTCCGAAAGGAGGGCGGGGGAGGGCCTTATATGCGTCGCGGAAGTTAGAATAGCAATGATCCAAGGTTTTACCAGTCCTGGTTGTGCAATCAATATGCTGATACAATTTAGGGAGTCTTGTTTTCAGATTAGCCTTGTTAAAGTCCCCAGCTACAATGAATGCAGCCTCAGGATATGTGGTTTCCAGTTTGCAAAGAGTCAAATAAAGTTTGTTCAGGGCCATCGATGTGTCTGCTTGGGGGGGATTATAATTATAATCGAAGAGAATTCCCTTGGTAGATAATGTGGTCGACATTTGATTGTGAGGAATTCTAAATCAGGTGAACAGAAGGACTTGAGTTCCTGTATGTTGTTGTGATCACACCACATATGCCCCCGCCCCTCTTCTTACCAGAAAGATGTTTGTTTCTGTCGGCGCAATGCGTGAAGAAACCACCTGGCTGCACCGATTCCGTTAGCGTCTCTCGAATGAGCCATGTTTCTGTGAAGCAAAGAACGTTACAGTCTCTGATGTCCCTCTGGAAGGCTACCCTTGCTCGGATTTCACCAACCTTGTTGTCAAGAGACTGGACATTGGCGAGTAGTATGCTAGGGAGTGATGCGCGATGTGCCCGTCTCCGGAGCCTGACCAGAAGACAGCTTCATTTCCCTCTTTTACGATGTCGTTGTTTTGGGTCGCAGGCTGGGATCCATTCCGTTGTCCTGGGTGGAAGGCAGAACACAGGATCCGCTTCGAGAAAGTCATATTCCTTGTCGTACTGATGGTGAGTTGACGTTGTTCTTATATACAGTAGTTCTTCCCGACTGTATTTGGACATAAATTATGGACATTATTGAACAAAACAAACATTTATTGTGGAACTGGGATTCCTGGGAGTGCATTCTGATGAAGATCATCAAAGGTAAGTGAATATTTATAATGCTGTTTCTGACTTTTGTGACACCTCTCCTTCTTTGGAAAATGGCTGTGTTTTTTTCTGTGGCTGGGTGCTGAGCTAACATAATCACAAGGTGTGCTTTCTCCGTAAAGCCTTTTTGAAATCTGACACAGCAGTTGCTTAACCTCTTGCGACGAGCAATCCCGTATCCGGGAGCATAATCATAGCCTCAAACGCATTAGCATAACATTTGTGTAAGTTTATCATGGCATAATGCTATGCTAGGTTCTGCTGGCAGCAGGCAACATTTTCACGAAAATAAGAAAAGCAACCAAATTAAATAATTTACCTTTGAAGAACTTCAGATGCTTTCACTCAGGAGACTCCCAGTTTGATAGCAAATGTTCCTTTTTTCCAAACATATTATTTTTGTAGGCGAAATAGCTCCCGTTTCTTCATCATGCATGGCTGAGAAATCGACCGGAAAATGCTACAACTATAACGCCAAACTTTTTTCAAAATTTGCTCCATAATATCGACAGAAACACGGCAAACGTTTAGGATCCATCCTCAAGGTGTTTTTAACATATATATTCGATAATATATCCGTCGAGGCAATTGGTTTCTCATAAGAAGCGATTGGAAAAATGGCTACCTCAGTATTTTACGCAAGATTTTCTGCGGGAGACACCATTTGACCACATGCTATATATGGTCCCTTACAGCCATTCTTCAATGGAAATGCCTAAAAAGACGTCACACTGCTGTAGACACCTTGGGGAATACATGGAAAACGTAAGCTCATTCGTAGCTCATTCACAGCCATATAAGGAGTCATTGGCATGAGGCGGTTTTAAAAAATGTGGCACTTCCTGGTTGGATTTTTATCTGGGTTTCGCCTGTAACATCAGTTCTGTGGCACTCACAGACAATATCTTTGCAGTTTTGGAAACGTCAGTGTCTTCTTTCCAAAGCTGTCAATTATTTGTATAGTCGAGCATCTTTTCACAACAAAATATCTTGTTTTATCCAAGAGAAGTTGATCTATATTTACATGCATACCACCTGTATCTTTTATCAATGTTTAGTATGAGTATTTCTGTAATTTGATGTGGCTCTCTGCATTTTCACCGGATGTTTGTTTGAGACAATGCATTTCGGACCACAACACACCAAGGTTTTTGGACATAAAGATTTACTTTATTGAGGAAAACACACATTTATTGTATAACATGAAGTCCTGTGAGTGCCATCTGATGAAGATCATCAAAGGTTAGTAATGAATTTATTTGCTATTTCTTACTTTTGAGAGGGCTCTCCTTGGCTGGAAAATGGCTTTATGGTTTTCTGTGACTAGGTGCAGACCTAACATAATCGTTTAGTGTGCTTTCACCGTAAAGCCTATTTGAAATCGGACACTGTGGCTGGATTTACAATAAGTTTATCTTTAAAATGGTGTAAAATATTTGTAGGTTTGAGGAATTGTAATTATGGGATTTCTGTTGTTTTGAAATTGGCGCCCTGCAATTTCACTGGCTGTTGTTGAGGTGACACTAGTGGTCAAGGTATTGGAGTGGCCATCACAATGCCCTGACCTCAATAATATAGAAAATATGTGGGCAGAACTGAAAAAGCGTGTGCGAGCAAGGAGGCCTACAAACCTGACTCAGTTACACCAGCTCTGTCAAGAGGAATGGTCCAAAATTCACCCATCTTTTTGTGGGAAGCTTGTGGAAGGCTACCAGAAAAATTTGACCCAAGTTAAACAATTTAAAGGCAATGCTACCAAATACTAATTGAGTGTATTCAAACATCTGACCCACTGGGAATGTGATGAAAGAAATAAAAGCTGAATTAAATCATTCTCTCTACTATTATTCTTGCATTTCACATTCTTAAAATAAAGTGGTGATCCTAACTGACCTAAGACAGGGAATCTTTACTAGGATTAAATGTCAGGAATTGTGAAAAAACTGTGTTTAAATGTATTTTGCTAAGATGTAAGTAAACTTCCGACTTTAACTGCATATACAGTTTGTGGAATATAACTTTTGTGACACATATTACAGACACATAGCATTTCATGGACATATGAACAGCAATTGCTCACATAGTTTGGCAAAAATAAACTATTCAGTGGTGAATACTTTGCAGACAAGTATGTTGTAGAAACTTGGCTCAGGGCTTACCTTTGCAAAATGTAAACAAATACACCCCTCTCTGCCTACTGACCATCCCACCACCTCCTGAAAACTAGAATAAACTATTTTTTAAACAGCAATGCGAAGCCAAAACCCAGTCGGGTTGACCACAGGATGAGCCAGGCATAGCTTGCTGTCCGTATTGGCCCAAAATGTATGCATTGTATGGAGAGAAGGACATGGCCCTGCACAAGAGGGCTGGAGCTGTTTTATTAGCTCCCTCAAACTCAATTTCCATTTAATTTGTGAGCTGGCTCCCTGAGGCAGTGTCTGGCAGCAAAAGGTGTAAATATGGCCTTATCTGGCCCCGACATGCACAGTTCATCTCCACACACACTGTGCCAACAACAAATCTGTAATTCATGGCCAAGCAACCAACACGTCATTGGCTGTACGTGTATTAGAAAAAACAATGCAAGGCGAGAGATTTCAATGCAGTGTCATCCATGCAGTTTCCAGATGGGAAGAAAAGGGAGAGAGGTGATTTTGCTCTCTCCGCAGAACAACCCTTGACACAACTCCTCTGCACAATGTCATTGCACGGACAAGACTGGAATATAATGTTACCTAGGATACATTTATGGGAAATGACAGGCATTCATTTCATGATACTGGGAAGGCTTCACATCATCACATGAGGGTGGACCCGGATTACCTGAGATGTGACCCTACAGGTGAGGGCAGAGGAGGCTTGTGGGAGGAGCTATAGGAAGACAGTAATGGCTGGAATGGAATCAATGGAACGGAGTGAAACATATGGTGGTTTTCATATGTTTGATGTGTTTGATACCATTCCATTAATTCCATTCCAGCCATTACAATGAGCCCATCTTCCTATAGCTCCACCCACCAGCCTCCTCTGGGTGAGGGTGTGTGTTGATTAGGATTGCAACGCTACTGGTAATTTCCCAAAGTTGCCAGAAAATCTTCAGTAATTTTGGTTATTAACAGAAAATATATGGAAATCTATCGTACCTTTGGTAATTTATATTTAAATGACTTAAATGTATTGATATATACAGGGGTCATGTTAAAGTTCAGAAATCTGCATTTTCAAAATGCAGACCTTCAAAAAAGGTGGGTTTTAAACCATTTCACCTGTGTTTTATATTGAAAGTCAATAGAGTTTTTTAAAACGTTCATAGAGTGATCAGGGCGTGCAACTATAGTTTTCCTTGACACAAAGTACATTAGTCAATCAATCAAATGTATTTATAAAGCCCATTTTACATCTGCAGATGTCACAAAGTGCTTATACAGAAACTCACAAACAGCAAGCAATGCAGATTTGGAAGCACGGTGGCTAGAAAAAAACTCCCTAGAAAGGCAGGAACCTAGGAAGAAACCTAGAGAGGAACCAGGCTCTGAAAGGTGTCCAGTCCTCGTCTGGTTGTGCCAGGTAGAGATTATTACATGGCCATTTAAGGCCATATCGTTCTTCAAGCTGTTCAAACATTTATAGATGACCAGCAGGGTCAAATAATAATCACAGTGGTCATAGAGGGTGCAACAGGTCAGCACCTCAGGAGTTGGCTTTTCATAGTCGAGCATTCAGAGATCGAGACAGCAAGTGTGGCAGAGACAGTTCCGGGACTAGGTAGCACGTCCGGTGGACAGGTCAGGGTTCCATAGTCGCAGACAGAACAGTTGAAACTGGAGCAGCAACTCATTCGGCACGAAATAACTTAATTTTCATCATTTGTTATATCTGTGTCCATATTGTCCATAACTTTCTAGTAGATAGTCTATATGGTTCAAGAGAAAATTGCCTAATTATTAAAAAAGCATCTAATGAACAATGGCTTTATTTTCAATGAATTTTTAACATAACCTTTTTAACTTTTAACATAACCTTTTTAACTTTTAACATAACCTTTTTAACTTTTAACATAACCTTTTTAACTTTTACCTGCCACCAGTTTGATTCCAAAACATTGAAAATAAATAAATATTGACATAGTAAAATACATAAAAGTGTGCAATTAAAAAAAAGGATATTTAATGCTGAACCCCTCATATTAAACACCAATGGTATTCACTAAATTGAGCCTTTATATTTATAATAATGTTTTACAGCTTTGTCATTCAATTTTTTTCACATCTTATTTTATTATTTAATATATTGTACATGTGATAAGGCCACACAGAGGGACAGAGATAATTACAGACACCTGTGATATTCTGAAGTACACAAAAGGGCCACTAGATATCTTGTGATAGATTACGTAAAATCCTTGAAAGATACCAAAATGCTGGTAGTGTACTGGTAAACTTCAAAAGTTTCCAGTAATATACAATCCCTTTGCAACCCTATTGTTGATGCTTGGCAGGCGTGGAATCATTCCTCCAATTACGCTAATTGAAGAAGACAAGTAACTGAACAGAAGCTGTTGAACACATTGGAATGAAAGAGGGCAGGATAGATGAGTAAAATGGCTGGATGAATATGCCTGGGAGGAAGGGGACGGACATTTCATGGTATTCATGTGTTATTCTTATTTAGACAGCCCGTCATTATGTGATTTTAATGAATACACTCTGAGAAATTGCAGCCAGAGAGTGTCTGGACTTGGGGAGCTGCTACGTGCTTTTGATTGTGTTCTGGCAAGATCTGTTCCATTGCATCATTATCTAAGTTTCAAGTTGTAATGTCAGTGAAATGCCTTTATGTGTCTAATGACAAGTCTGTCTGCTGGACATTTACATCGCCACTATTAGTAACACAAAGTTCTCCCATCCAAAAAAAGGCTTGGCAAAGGATATGTTTGAACATTTTTTAAAAGAGCAAACAGTATTCATGGCCAAACATTTTTTCAGACTTCCATGGAAGTCAGTCTGGCCCAGGAATTCGTCATAAAGGGAGTGAAAATCTTAAAAATGAAGGCTCTGTGAAACCGACAGACACACAGATAATTTCTGTAACTAAACAAAAAAACTTCACGGCGCGTGTCATCACCCTGTCAGGATGTGAGGTCATTCGTGGGGCAGCGGCTCATACTCCCACAGAGTGCAGCAGCGGGTCATGATAGGGATGTGTCCCACCGAGGAGAAGTAAGGGGTGTGTGTATGTGTATGAAGGATGGGGAGGTTTTTTTTCCGCAGGTTGTATCCAGCACTCTGTCAGGCCGTGTGAAAGCAAGAGGGGAAATGTAGGCCAGTGGATGAGGATTGAGGGATAGTCCCTCCTGTGTCCTTCTTAGTGAGGCTCACTGAGCCAAGAGAGGGTGTGGAGTATGGATACGCCACAGCATAGCCACACAGCACCCGGGACTAGCTACCGCTCCCCACTCAGATAAACCCTCTTCAGACCATCAAGGGGACGGCAAGGGAGGCTGGGGAACACACATTGAGTTGAGAGGGACATCAGACAAGTCAGGTAATTAGGACATTTCCTCTCCAGAAGAGAGCTACTGTTGGAGAAGGGAGGAGAGCACAACTAAACTTCTCCTATCCTCCTTTCTCTCTTCCTCCTCTCCTCTCCTTTTCTCCCTCCAGTCCTTGGGGGTCATGTTTGTTTTTGCCTTGATATTTGTGTTAATAACGCAGCTCCGTGTCTATCGCCCAGAGGGGACTGCGGTGTGTCTCTGAGGGGAGGCAGCTAGCGTTGAGGGCGATGCAGCGGTTTGTTTAGATTTTCCCCAGCAGCTGGAAGCGAAGACAGGGAACACAGTAATAATGTTTATGCTCCGTGTGAATACATAAGCACTCACTCATCTCTAAATCGCAGAGTCACACAAAAATCAAGCCTAGACACCTGCTGTAATGCATAGCATATGAAACACCATATCATTACTGGGAATGGTGAGTCTCTCTTATTTTACTGACTATACACATGATGTTGTAAAACAATGGACTGGTTAATTGCCACCAGTCAATATAAACTCAGCAAAAAAAAGAAACATCCCTTTTTCAGGACCCTGTCTTTCAAAGACAATTCGTAAAACTCCAAATAACTTAACAGATCTTCATTGTAAAGGGTTTAAACACTGTTTCCAATAAACAATTAATAAACATGCACCAGTGGAACAGCCGTTAAGACACTAACAGCTTACAGACGGTAGGCAATTAAGGTCACAGTTATGAAAACGTAGGACACTAAAGAGGCCTTTCTACTGACTCTGAAAAACACCAAAAGAAAGATGCCCAAGGTCCCTGCTCATCGGTGTGAACGTGCCTTAGGCATGCTGCAAGAGGCATGGGGACTGCAGATGTGGCCAGGGCACTAAATTGCAATGTCCGTACTGTGAGACGCCTAAGACAGTGCTACAGGGAGACAGAATGGACAGCTGACCGTCCTCACAGTGGCAGACAACTTGTAACAACACCTGCACAGGATCGGTACATTCGAATATCACACCTGTGGGACAGGTACAGGATGGCAACAACAACTGCCTGAGTTACACCAGGAACGCACAATCCCTCCTTCAGTGCTCAAACTGTCCGCAATAGGCTGAGAGAGGCTGGACTGAGGGCTTGTAGGCCTGTTGTAAGGCAGGTCCTCACCAGAAATCACCGGCAACAACGTTGCCCATGGGCACAAACCCACCGTCGCTGGACCAGACAGGACTGGCAAAAAGTGCTCTTCACTAACGAGTCGAGGTTTTGTCTCACCAGGGGTGATGGTCGGATTCACGCTTATTGTCGAAGGAATGAGCGTTACACCGAGGCCTGTACTCTGAAGTGGGATCGATTTGGAGGTGGAGGGTCCGTCAAGGTCTGGGGCGGTGTGTCACAGCATCACTGGACTGAGCTTGTTGTCATTGCAGGCAATCTAAATGCTGTGTGTTACAGGGAAGACATTCCCTCATGTGGTACCCTTCCAGCAGGCTCATCCTGACATGACCCTCCCTCATGTGGTACCCTTCCTGCAGGCTCATCCTGACATGACCCTCCCTCATGTGGTACCCTTCCTGCAGGCTCATCCTGACATGACCCTCCAGCATGACAATGCCACCAGCCATACTGCTCATTCTGTGCGTGATTTCCTGCAAGACAGGAATGTCAGTGTTCTGCCATGGCCAGTGAAGAACCTGGATCTCAATCCCATTGAGCACGTCTGGGACCTATTGGATCGGAGGGTGAGGGCTAGGGCCATTCCCCCCAGAAATATCTGGGAAGTTACAGGTGCCTTGGTGGATGAGTGGGGTAACATCTCACATCAAGAACTGGCAAATCTGGTGCAGTCCATGAGGAGGAGATGCACTGCAGTACCTATTGCAGCTGGTGGCCACACCAGATAGTGACTGTTATTTTTGATTTTGACCCCCCCCCCTTTGTTCAGGGACACATTATTCAATTTCTGTTAGTCACATGTCTGTGGAACTTTTTCAGTTTGTCTCAGTTGACTCAATCTTGTTATGTTCATACAAATATTTACATGTTAAGTTTGCTGAAAATAACTGCAGTTGACAGTGAGAGGACGTTTCTTTTTTTGCTGAGTTTATAACATAATGAGCCACTTATGAACATAAACAAAATCGTTCTGCTGTAATATCAAACACGCCTGTCTACAATGACTCTTTCTCTCCTGATCACTCCCATTCATTTGACATTGGCGCCCCGTTCAAAGAATCCCCTCCCCTATTTCTCAACACCGCCTCACCTCTACCACAACTCTCCTCTCATTCTGTATACCCCCCACCCCACTGCTCTATCCACCTCCCATTCCCTGCAACACCTCCTCACCCTCACCCTACCCCTCAACCCCATTCATCCCCAGTCCAGATGCGTCATGTATTAATGTACCTACTGAAATATTAACACCTGTGTGCCTTTTGGTGTCTCTCAGTCCCCTCGGCAGATGTGGCCTGTCAATCCGCATAAAGAGAAACATGGCAAGCTAATCAGAATGGCACCGTGCTACTCTAGCATTGCTCCCTGCTAGTCTTGCTCTGCTAGTCTTGCTCTGGGCCTTCCTCTTGAACGTTATGGCAAAATGTAGATTTCTGCCTAAATATATTTAATGAGCTGGCCATAAACAACAGCTAGTAATGCTGCATAGTTCAAGCTCAAGTACATAGTACAAATATTCAACAAAAGTGGGGGAATAGGGCTTGAAATGACTGAAATGCTTTTTTAAATATAGTAAAAATAAAATAATAAACAACTTCCAATTCACTCATTCATCGCTTCTCCTCCTCCTGTAATTATTCTCCAGGTTGTTGCTGTAGATGAGATTGTCTCAGTCAACTTACCTGGTAAAATAAAGGTTAAATTAAAATACAATGAAATGAAAATGTCACCTTTCTTATAACTGTAAAATAAATATGATTATATTTAGTGAATACAAATTTGTCTCATTTCATGTAACTGAAGACCCAGTCTCCTCTGTGACCAAGAGAAAGTGGTTGAGTTTCAATTCTACAAAATGATTTACATGTTGAGACCTCAAAATTTGGCTGAGAATATCACAGTGAGATGAAACTATGATTGATGAAATCGCTAGACTGTCCACTTTGACATGCCGTGTGGTCCAGGCTGGAAATGTATTATTTGTCTTGATAGGCCAGAAAATGTGACAGGTCACTCCCTATGCAAATGTGGGGTGTGAAACCTGACTCTTCAAGTCAGCTCAGCTGACAGTGGTAGCGGAAAGCAGACAGATGTATCTTTCTGGTACTAGGTACTGGACACTGCAATGCTCACAGAGCGCTTTGTACACCAAAATGTCAGTCGGAACCGGTCCAGAACCTCTCAAAGTCCCCTTAACATCTATGAGGTTTTTAATGGCCTAAATAGGGGTCTTAACAACATCTATGAAGTTTTTAATGGCCTAAATAAGGGACTTAACATCTATGAAGTTTTTAATGGCCTAAATAGGGGACTTAACATCTATGATATTTTTAATGGCCTAAATAGGGGACTTAACATCTATGAAGAATTTAATGGCCTAAATAGGGGACTTAACATCCATTAAGTTTTTAATGGCTTAAATAGGGGACTTAACATCTATCAAGTTTTTAATGGCCTAAATAGGGGACTTAACATCTCTGAGGTTTTAAAAGGGGCCTTTATCTTTATTTTCACTAGCTGCCTCTGTATGGGTTTTATATGCTAGCGTTGTCGATGCCCGTCTCCCTTGATCCACCGCCAGGCTCAGTCAACCAGGCACGCTACCTGTGTACATAATAGCATCATAAAGCCTGTTTATGGCTGTTAAATTTGCAGAGATCATTGGAAACGCGAAAGCCGTTAACCAGATTATGTCATGAACACAAAAGCGTGGGAGGAGGAGTGAGGAGTGGAGAGGAGAGGAGAATAAAAGACAGGATTTAAGATGTTCCCCAGGGAACTATCCATATAGGACATTATCATCAGACCTGACCAAGCACTCTAAATAACATGATTAATATGAGAAGTAGGCATTGGTCTGAAGCCGTAAAAGAAAGGAAATTCACATGAGCACCACACTGAGTACTTCACCCATGCTCCACCAATGTTTTCCAGAACACAGCTTTGACCTACAATACTACAGTAGCTATGTTGGTATAGTAAAAATTCCTGTTTTTAGGTCAGTTAGGATCACCACTTTATTTTAAGAATGTGAAATGTCAGAATAACAGCAGAGAGAAGGATTTATTTCAGCTTTTATTTCTTTCATCACATTCCCAGTGGGTCAGAAGTTTACATACACTCCATTAGTAGTTGGTAGCATTGCCTTTAAATTGTTTAACTTGGATCAAACGTTTTGGGTAGCCTTCCACAATAAGTTGGGTGAATTTTGGCCCATTCCTCCTGACAGAGCTGGTGTAACTGAGTCAGGTTTGTAGGCCTTCTTGCTCGCACACACTTTTTCAGTTCTGCCCACATATTTTCTATATTATTGAGGTAGGGGCATTGTGATGGCCACTCCAATACCTTAACTTTGTTGTCCTTAAGCCCTTTCACCACAACTTTGGAAGTATGCTTGCGGTCATTGTCCATTTGGAAGACCCATCTGCGACCAAGCTTTAACTTCCTGACTGATGTCTTGAGATGTTGCTTCAATATATCCACATAATTTTCCTTCTCATGATGCTATCTATTTTGTGAAGTGCACCAGACCCTCCTGCAGCAAAGCACCCCCACAACATGATGCTGCCACCCCTGTGCTTCATAGTTGAGATGGTGTTCTTCGGTTTGCAAGCTTCCTCCTTTTCCCTCCAAACATAACAATGTTCATTATGGCTAAACAGTTTTATTTTTGTTTCATCGGACCATTGGACATTTAAAAATACGATCTTTGTCCCCGTGTGCAGTTGCAAACCGTAGTCTGGCTATTTATGCGGTTTTGGAGCAGTGGCTTCTTCCTCACTGGGCGGCCTTTCAGGTTGTGGCGATATAGGACTCATTTCACTGTGGATAGAGATACTTTTGCACCTGTTTTCTCCGGAATCTTCCCAAGGTCCTTTGCTGTTGTTCTGGGATTGATTTGCACTTTTTGCACCAAAGTACGTTTATCTCTAGGAGGCAGAACGCGTCTCCTTCCTGAGCGGTATGACAGCTGCGTGGTCCCATGGTGTTTATACTTGCGTACTATTGTTTGTACAGATGAACGTGGTACCTTCAGGAGTTTGGAAATTGCTCCCAAGGATGAACCAGACTTGTGGATGTCTACAATTGTTTTTCTGAGGTCTTGACTGATTTCTCTTGATTTTCCTATGATGTCAAGCAAAGAGGCACTGAGTTTGAAGGTAGGCCTAGATATACATCCACAGGTACACCTCCAATTCACTCAGATGATGTCAATTAGCCTATCAGAAGCTTCTAAAGCCATGGCATCATTTTCTGGAATTTTCCAAGCTGTTTAATAAAGGCACAGTCAACTTAGTGTATGTAAACTTCTGACCCACTGGAATTGTGATACAGTGAATTATAAGTGCAATAATCTGTCAGTAAACAATTGTTGGAAAAATTACTTGTGTCATGCACAAATTTGTGGAGTGGTTGAAAAATGAGTTTTAATGACTCCAACCTAAGTTTATGTAAACTTCCGACTTCAACTGTATATTTTTGGTCAGTAGGTACCCAGCTTAACAGGAGGTGGCGCGTTCGATATATATAGATATATATAGATATATATAGACAGAGGTCTGTCTGCATTCTTGGTTTCTCTAAACCGTTTGCCTGTGTAGTATTAACATGAGCTCAGAACCACTTGTTTTTCCAACATGGTCCCATTTTATCAATTGCTGTTCTGAACAATGGACAGTTCTTTACCTCTGTCAAATTACTATGTACCTTAAAGTTTGTATTTGTATTTATTTTTGCAATAAAGATGATGATACAATACACATTTACAATAGGTTAATATCTGAAGATACATACAACCTAATAATATATTGTATATGTAACGTGCACACTAGGTGTCAGGATGCAAGTACAGGGAGTGAATTTAATAATTAATGAAACATGGAACAAAACAAGAAACACGAGTAGCGTACAGACATATAAGACAGTTACAGAATCAATAACGCCTCAGGAAAGAACAAAAGGGAGTGACAGATATAGGGGAGGTAATCAGGAATGTGATGGTGTCCAGGTGAGTCTCATGAGGCGCAGGTGCATGTAACGATTGTGGCAGGTGTGCGTAATAATTAATAAACTGGTGACAATGAGCACCAGAGAAGAGGAGTGGGAGTAGACGTGACAGTACACCCTCCCTGACGTGCGGTTCCAGCTGCAGGACGCCGACCAGAGGGACGGTCCCGAGGACAAGGAACAGGCTGTTCACTTCTGCTGAGGCGCGGTAACCAGTAGAGCCAGCTGAGGGCGTGGAAACAGTTGAGCCAGCTGAGGGCGTGGGAAACAGTTGAACCACCTGTGGGCGAGGGAACCAGTTGAGGGCGCAGGAACCAGTCGAGCCTTCTGAGGCGCGGGAGCATGACGAGCTGGCTTAGGCATGGGAGCCTGAAGAGCTGACTGAGGCTTGAGAATCTGTCGAGCCGGCTGAGGCATGGAAGGCTGATGAGCTAGCTGAGGCACCCACGGTATCTGAGGCAATGGAAGCCTGCCGAGGCAACAGAGGCCTGAGAACCAGTCGAGCAAGCTGAGACATGGATGCCTGTCGAGGCAACAGAGGCCTGAGAACCAGTCGAGCAAGCTGAGACATGGATGCCTGTCGAGGCAACAGAGGCCTGAGAACCAGTCGAGCAAGCTGAGACATGGATGCCTGTCGAGGCAACAGAGGCCTGAGAACCAGTCGAGCAAGCTGAGACATGGATGCCTGTCGAGACAACAGAGGCCTGAGAACCAGTCGAGCAAGCTGAGACATGGATGCCTGTCAAGGCAACAGAGGCCTGAGAACCAGTCGAGCAAGCTGAGACATGGATGCCTGTCGAGGCAACAGAGGCCTGAGAACCAGTCGAGCAAGCTGAGACATGGATGCCTGTCGAGGCAACAGAGGCCTGAGAACCAGTCGAGCAAGCTGAGACATGGATGCCTGTCGAGGCAACAGAGGCCTGAGAACCAGTCGAGCAAGCTGAGACATGGATGCCTGTCGAGGCAACAGAGGCCTGAGAACCAGTCGAGCAAGCTGAGACATGGATGCCTGTCGAGACAACAGAGGCCTGAGAACCAGTCGAGCAAGCTGAGACATGGATGCCTGTCAAGGCAACAGAGGCCTGAGAACCAGTCAAGCAAGCTGAGACATGGATGCCTGTCGAGGCAACAGAGGCCTGAGAACCAGTCAAGCAAGCTGAGACATGGTGCCTGCCGAGCCAGCTGAGGCTTCCCCGGTTACTTTGGCACTTGGACCTGACTTCACCAGTAAAAAAAAAACGTAAACCCTGTTGCTTCCCCTTGGTGAGGCGTTATTCTGTAACGTGTATGCAAGGAGTTGGCAAGCAAGGACAGGGAATGAATTTAATAATAAATGAAACATGGAACAAAACAAGAAACACAAGTAGCATACAGACATATAACACAAGAACAAAATCAATAAAGCCTCGGGAAAAAAAACGAAGGGAGTGACAGATCAAATCAGATCAAATCAAATGAAATGTGACAGTGAAATGCTTACTTACAAGCCTTTAACCGATAGTGCTGTTTCAAAAAATACGGATAAGAATAAGAGATAAAAGTAACAAGTAATTAAAGAGGAGCAGTAAAAAAAAAATACATACAAGGGGGTGCCGGTACAGAGTCAATGTGCTGGGGCACCGGTTAGTTGAGGTAGTATGTACATGTAGGTAGAGTTAATTAAAGTGACTATGCATAGATGACAACAGAGAGTGGCAGTGATGAGGATAGGGGAGAGGGGAGGGGGGCAATGTGAATTGTCTGGGTAGCCATTTGACTAGATGTTCAGGAGTTTTATGGCTTGGGGGTAGAAGCTGTATAGAAGCTTCTAGGACCTAGACTTGGCAATCTGGTACCACTTATCGTGTGGTAGCAGAGAGAACAGTCTTTGACGAGGGTGGCTGGAGTCTTTGACAATTTTCCGGGCCTTCCTCTGACACCGCCTGGTATAGATGTACTGGATGGCAGGAAGCTTGGCCCCAGTGATGTACTGGACCATTCGCGCTACCCTTTGTAGTGCCTTGCAGTCAGAGGACGAGCAGTTGACATACCAGGCAGTGATGCAACCACTCTCAATGGTGCAGCTGTAGAACCTTTTGAGGATCTGAGGACCCATGCCAAATCATTTCATTTTCTGATTGGGAATATGTTTTGTTGTGCCCTTTTCACGACTGTCTTGGTATGCTTGAACCCATGGGGTGGCAGGTAGCCTAGTGGTTAGAGCGTTAGACTAGTAACCAAAATATTTGCAAAATTGAATCCCTGAGCTGACAAGGTAAAAATCTGTCGCTCTACCCCAGAACAAGGCAGTTGTTCCTGGGCCGTCAATGAAAGTAAGAATTTGTTCTTAATTGACTTTCCTAGTTAAATAAAGGTAAAATAAAAAAATGTTTGTTTGTTGGTGATGTGGACACCAAGGAACTTGAAGCTCTCATCCTGCTCCACTGTAGCCCCATCGATGAGAATGAGGGTTTTATTGATGGGGTCAGGAGATGTAGGAGGCAGCATTGGAATTTGATGCACTAAGAAAACAAACGCTAAAACCCTGAACAAAGGTTTGTGTCATTCCTGCTCCCGCTCTCCCTCTCTGACACTCGAGGGTGCCAGGCTGCCATTCATTACGCACACCTGTCACCAACATTACGCGCAGCAGCGCAATATAGGACTCCATTACTTTATTGATTATCCCCTCTATATCTGACTGCTCCTCACTTTGTTCCCTGTGTCAGCATTGATGTTGTTAATTTTCCCCTGTCCAGACACTGTTCCTGTTCTGTTTCATGTATGTGTTTCATTAAATGTTCAGTCCCTGTACCTGCTTCTCGTCTTCAGTGTCGATACTTACAGTTTGATTAATTCACTTCATCTCCCCCCACTGTCTGAGCTTTGCTGAATGGAGAGAGGGATAGTGGATATATCTAAAGTCAGATAAAGAAATATTGGAAACCTTTAAAGGTGAGTTTCACCCATTGTTCTTCCTCCCTGAGTCCTCAGTCAGACCCTGCACTTTAAAAATCACCTCTAAGGAGCTATCATAGGACTCAGCCACACCTCAACCTGGTGAGAAATGGCAGGAAGGGCACTGAATCATTCACAACTGAAGACACTCTATAGTACCTATTGACACCCACATTACCTCTGTCTGTGAAAGGAAAGGACTGATAGCTAAAAGCTCAACTCTCTAACACTATGAGTGAGGAGGCAATGGAAAATGAGCTTGCCGCAGCCATAGGGAGATCGACTGGTGAATATTTTATTAGAGGCTGAGCTAAATTCTCTCCAAATCAACACATACATATCTCCCTGAAAGTATGTTGGCGCCATATATGCATGTGTTATTCATACATGTTGTCTGAGAGAATGATTATTTTACTCTGATCCCGTTTACCCAGCACGCCAGCAAAGCTCATAATTGTGGGCGAACACAGAGAGCAAATCGAGTTCATCTGAAGTAAATTGATAAAAACGAGAAACAATGTGCCCTTCATATGAAGTGTGCTGGCGTTGGGGGTTCACAGTGGCAGGTGTTGAAGCGCTTGATGACGTTTGATGACACTGTATGTCGAAGCGGGACAGTTTTATTGGAGGTTTTGACACAGTGAGATATATTGAGGTGTAATTAATACTTTGTAATGTTTGTCTGCTCCAGCAACAACAACAGGAGGAGCAGCAGGAGGAGCGGATACCAATACTATTCAGTCAGTCTCTATCTCTGTTTCTCTATCTCTCATCTTTCTAACTGTCTCTATGGGCACTATGTCTTCCTCAACTTTTATCTATCCTTGTCTGTCTTTCAGTTAAATCTCCCTCTTCTTTCTCCACAATCTCCCTCTTTCTCCACCTGTCCTACCTTTCATGGGTCCTCAGATCCTCAAAAAGTTCTACAGCTGCACCATTAAGAGCATCTTGACTTGCTGCATCACCGCTTGGTATGGCAACTGCTTAGCATCCGACCACAAGGCACTACAAGTTAGACATTGAATATCTCTTTAAGCATGGTCAAGATGATAGTTATGCTGTGGATGATGTATTAAACCACTCAGTCACATCAAAGATAGTCGTCCTTCTGACCTGAGCTGCAGGACAGGAAAGAAACTGCTCTGGGATGTTACTAAAATTGGGGATTTTGAAACAGCTACATAGTTGAATAGCTGTGATTGGAGAAAACTAAGGAGTGATCAACAACATTGTTGCGACTCCACAAAAATGGCCAAAATGACAGATTGAATAGAAGAATTCTAATATATAGAATACATGCATCTTGTATGCATTACAGGGGCTGAGTCACTGGCTTACTGGGGCTCTCTCATGCCGTCCCTGGAAGGGGTGCGTCACCTGAGTGGGTTTATTCACTGATGTGGTCATCCTGTCTGGGTTGGCGCCCCCCCTTGGCTTGTGCCATGGCGGAGATCTTTGTGGGCTATACTCAGCCTTGTCTCAGGATGGTAAGTTGGTGGTTGAAGATATCCCTCTAGTGGTGTGGGGGCTGTGCTTTGGCAAAGTGGGTGGGGTTATATCCTTTCTGTTTGGCCCTGTTCGGGGGTGTCCTCGGATGGGGCCACAGTGTCTCCTGACCCCTCCTGCCTCAGCCTCCAGTATTTATGCTGCAGTAGTTTATGTGTCGGGGGGCTAGGGTCAGTTTGTTTTATCTGGAGTACTTCTCCTGTCCTATTCGGTGTCCTGTGTGAATCTAAGTGTGCGTTCTCTAATTCTCTCCTTCTCTCTTTCTTTCTCTCTCTCAGAGGACCTGAGCCCTAGGACCATGCCCCAGGACTACCTGACATGATGACTCCTTGCTGTCCCCAGTCCACCTGGCCGTGCTGCTGCTCCAGTTTCAACTGTTCTGCCTTATTATTATTCGACCATGCTGGTCATTTATGAACATTTGAACATCTTGGCCATGTTCTGTTATAATCTCCACCCGGCACAGAAAGAAGAGGACTGGCCACCCCACATAACCTGGTTCCTCTCTAGGTTTCTTCCTAGGTTTTGGCCTTTCTAGGGAGTTTTTCCTAGCCACCGTGCTTCTACACCTGCATTGCTTGCTGTTTGGGGTTTTAGGCTGGGTTTCTGTACAGCACTTTGAGATATCAGCTGATGTACAAAGGGCTATATAAATAAACTTGATTTGATTTAATTAATTATTAATGTGTAATTAGGATTTACAATTAACTGATAAGTAAATACCTAATAATCTCTTTGAACTAAGGTCAACTTAGCCTCTATGCAAGGAGACTAAATTTGATTGAATACTTTTGCAAGGCACTGTATATGTATTTACGGTATATACCTCAATTACCTCGTACCCCTGCACATCGACTCGGTACTTACCCTGTGTATATAGCCAAGTTAGTTTTACTCATTGTGTATTTATTACTTGAGTTATGTCCTATTCTCTATTTTTCTCTCTGCATTGTTTACGAAGCAAGTGACAAATAAAATTTGATTTGCTGACTCTCTATACCACAGGAGGCTGCAGAGGGGAGGACGGCTTATAATAATATCTGAAACGGAACGAATGGAATGTCATCAAACACATGGAAACCATGGCTATGTCCGAATACCCATACTTGGGTTCTAAATATTAGCCATTTTGGGTATGCAAATTGTTTTGTTTATTATTGTACGTAAAATTTAACAAATGTAGTATGATTTAAACGCCAGGATGTCATACTCATTTATGCCTTTCAAGTAGTAGAATTTTCTGCACACTATTGAGGAACAGAATTACCTTTCCAGACACGTGTATCTGACAACAGCTGATCATCAGCTGAGGGGACATGCTGTAGCAAAATGTATGAATCTGTGGGAATCAACGCAAATGCGCATTATATGATGTATATTTGGTAGGATGAGCCTAGTATGCTGATATTTCTTTCTTACTGCATTTGTTTTTTCTAAACAGTACGTTCTAAATGGTGTGTAGTATGATTAATACACAGTATATAGTTTAAGTAAGTAGTAAGCAAAACAGATTTCGGACACAGCCCATGTGTTTGATGTATTTGATACAGTTCCACTCTTTCCGCTCCAGCCATTACCACAAGCCCTTGCTCCCTAATTAACATCCTCAAGAGTCTATTGACGCATGGATGCATCAGTCTGTTAAAGCTAGAGATATCAGTTGGGCTGCATCTCAATCCTCCGCATCCGCCTATTTCAGCCTGCCGCATCCGCGGCGACAGGTGGCAGAGCTAGAGCAATGTCTATCAGACCATGAGACATCCTGTAAATCGAGTCTTCTCACTAAAAACGCTGTAGCGTCCAAGCAGTTTGACGGGATACGTCTGAAGGTAACCCATACAAACGAATGGAGGTAGTTTTGTGCCAACAAAAATAAGGGGTTAAATATGTGTTTTAAAAAGATATAGATATATACAGCACCAGTCATAATTTTGGACACACCTACTCATTCAAGGGTTTTTCTTAATTTTTCTACATTGTAGAATAATAGTAAAGAAATCAAAACTATGAAATAACACATAGAATCATGTAGTAACCAAAAAATGTAAAACAAATGATGACAAGTTTGCACATGCATGGCATTCTCTCAACCAGCTTCACCTGGAATGCTTTTCCAACGGTCTTGAAGGAGTTACCATGTATGCTGAGCACTTGTTGTCTGCTTTTCCTTCACTCTGCGGTCCAACTCATTCCAAACCATCTGAATTAAGTTGAGGTCGGGTGATTGTGGAGGCCAGGTCATCTGATGAAGCACTCCAACTCTCTCCTTCTTGGACAAATAGCCCTCACACAGCCTGGATGTGTGTTGGGTCATTGTCCTGTTGAAAAACAAATGATAGCACCACTAAGCGCAAACCAGATGGGATGGCGTATCACCGCAGAATGCTGTGGGAGCCATGCTGGTTGTGTGCCTTGAATTCTAAATGAATCACAGAATGTGTCACCAGCAAAAAGCACCCCCACACCATCACACCTCCTCCTCCATGTTTCATGGTGCAAACCACACATGCAGAGATCATCCATTCACCTACTCTGCGTCTCCCAAAGACACGGAGGTTGGAACCAAAAATCTAAAATTTGGACTCATCAGACCACAGGACAGATTTCCACCGGTCTAATGTCCATTGCTTGTGTTTCTTGGCCCAAGCAAATCTCTTATTCTTATTGGTGTCCTTTAGTAGTAGTTTCCTTGCATCAATTCGACCATGAAGGCCTGGTTCACGCAGTCTCCTCTGAACGGTTCATGTTGAGATGTGTTTGTTACTTGAACTCTCTGAAGCGTTTATTTGGGATGCAATTTCTCAGGCTGGTAACTCTAATGAACTTATACTCTGCAGCAGAGGTAACTCTGGGTCTTCCTTTCCTGTGGCAGTCCTCATCAAATCAAATCAAATTTTATTTATTATTATTTGTCACATGCGCCGAATACAACAGTGAAATGCTTACTTACAAGCCCTAAACCAACAATGCTGTAAGAAGTTTTTAAGAAAAATAAGTTCGAAATGGATAAGTAACAAATAGAAAATTAAAGTAACAAATAATTCAACAGCAGAAATAAAATAACAACAGTGAGGCTATGTACAGGGGGTCCCGGTACAGAGTCAATGTGTGGGGGCACCGGTTAGTTTAGGTAATGTACATGTAGGTAGACTTAAAGTGACAATGCACTGATAATAAACAGAATAGCAGCATAAAAGAGGGGTCTGGGTAGCCCTTTGATTAGCTGTTCAGGACTCTTATGGCTTGAGGGTAGAAGCTGTTAAGAAGCCTTTTGGACCTAGACTTGGTGCTCCAGTACTGTTTGCCATGCAGTAGCAGAGAGAATAGTCTATGACTAGGGTGGCTGGAGTTTTTGACCATTTTTTATTCCTTATTCTGACACCGATTGGTATAGAGTTCGTGGATGGCAGGACGCATGGCCCCAGTGATGTACTGGGCCGATCGCACTACACTCTGTAGTGCCTTGCGGTTGAAGACCGAGCAGTTGCCATATCAGGCAGTGATGTAACCAGTCAGGATGCTCTCAATGGTGCAGCTCTAGAACCTTTTGAAGATCTGAGGTCTCATGCCAAATAGTTAAAGTCTTCTGAGGGGGAATATGTTTTGTCATGCCCGCTTCACAACTGTATTGGTGTACTTGGACCATGTTTGTTTGTTGATGATGTGGACACCAAGGGTCTTGAAGCTCTCAACCTGCTCCACTGCAGCCCTATCGATGAGAATGGGGGCGTGCTCGGTCCTCCTTTTCCTCTAGTCCAGAATAATCTCCTTTGTCTTGATCACATTGAGGGAGAGGTTGTTGTCCTGGCACCACATGGCCAGGTCTCTGACCTCCTCCCTGTAGGCTGTCTCATCGTTGTCTGTGATCAGGCCTACCACTGTTGTGTCATCAGCAAACTTAATGATAGTTTTGAAGTCATGCCTGGCCATGCAGTCATGAGTGAACAGGGAGTACAGGAGAGGACTGAGCACGCACCCCTGAGGGGCCCCCTTGTTGAGGATCAGCGTGGCGGCTTTCCAGGAGGTCCAGGATCCCGTTTCAGAGGTAGGTGTTTAGTCCTAGAGTCCTGAGCTTTGAGGGCACTATGGTGTTGAACGCTGAGCTGTAGTCAATGAATAGCATTCTCACATTGGTGTTCCTTTTGTCCATGTGGGAAAGGGCAGTGTTGAGTGCAGAAGACATTGCATCATCTGTGGATCTGTTGGGGCGGTATGCAAATTGGAGTGGGTCTAGAGTTTCTGGGATAATGGTGTTCATGTGAGCCATGACCAGCCTTTCAAAGCACTCCATGCCTACAGATATGAGTGCTATGGGACGGTATTAATTTAGGCAGGTTACCTTAGTGTTCTTGGGCACAGGGACTATGGTGGTCTGCTTGAAACATGTTGGTATTACTGAGTCAGTCAGGGACAGGTTGAAAATGTCAGTGAAGACACTTGCCAGTTGGTCAGCGCATGCTCAGAGTACACATCCTGGTAATCTGTCTGGCCCTGCGGCCTTGTGAATGTTGACCTGTCTAAAGGTCTTACTCACATCAGTTACGGAGAGCATGATCACAATGTCCCCGGAACAGCTGATGCTCTCATGAATGCTTCAGTGTTACTTGCCTCAAAGCGAGCATAGAAGTATTTTTGCTTGTCTGGTAGGCTCGTGTCACTGAGCAGCTCTTGTCTGTGCTTCCCTTTGTAGTCTTTAACCTGTCTAGGACTGGAGTTCCGCTAGCAAACATGCAGTGATATTGCAGAGAGCCACATGAATTCACAGAAATACTCATTAAAAATATTGATGAAAATTCAAGTGTTATGCATGGAACTTTAGATAAACTTCTCCTTAATACAACCGCTGTGTCAGATTTCAATTTTTTTTTATGGAAAAAGCATAATCTGAGAACTGCGCTCAGAGCCCAAACCAGCCAGAGAAATATCCGCCATGTTGGGTAGTCAACATTAGTCATAATTAGCATTATAAATATTCACTTACCTTTGATGATCTTCATCAGAATGCACTCCCAGGAATCGCAAATCCACAATAAATGCTTGTCTTGTACGATAATGTCCATCATTTATGTCCATTTATGTCCAATAGCTTCTTTGGTAAACAAATCCAAAATCGCGTTCAAGTCCAGTCGGACGAAGAGTTCAAAAAGTTATATTACAGGTCAAAGAAACTTGTCAAACTAAGTATAGAATCAATCTTTAGGATGTTTTTATCATCAATAAAGTTCCAACCAGAGAATTCCATTGTCTGTAGAAAAGCAATGGAACGAGAGATACAGGCAGACCCCTTAGTCAAACAGCTACCATCTGGCCCCCTTCACACGAGAAGCATGAAACAACGTTCTAAAGACGGTTGACATCTAGTGGAAGCCTTAGGAAGTGCAAAATAACCCATATCACACTGTTAATTCGATAGGGGCTGAGTTAAAAAACAACAAACCTCAGATTTCCCACTTCCTGTTTGGATTTTTTCTAAGGTTTTTGCCATATGAGTTCTGCTATACTCACAGACATGATTTAAACAGTTTTAGAAACTTCAGAGTGTTTTCTATCCAAATACTCCAAATACTAATATTTTGACGTCTTCACTATTATTCTACAATATAGAAAATAGTCAAAATAAAGAAAAACCCTGTTATGGTTTTCTTGTGGGGAAAGAGAGGCGGACCAAAATGCAGTGGTTAGTTTTGTGCATCTTTAATAAAGATGAAAGTATGACAATCTACAAAACAAGAAACGTGCAAAAACCAAAACAGTCCTATCTGGTGCCACAAACACAAAGACAGGAACAATCACCCACAAAACCCAACACAAAACAGGCTACCTAAATATGGTTCCCAATCAGAGACAATGACTAACACCTGCCTCTGATTGAGAACCATATCAGGCCTAACATAGAAATGGACAAACGAGACACACAACATAGAATGCCCACCCAGCTCACGTCCTGACCAACACTAAAACAAGGAAAACACACACGAACGATGGTCAGAACGTGACAAACCCTTGCATGAGTAGGTGTGTCCAAACTTTTGACTTGTACTGTATATATGTATTATATCTCCTAGCCATAGGACAGACACTTCAAAACCTTATTCTTATGATTTACTTTTTGACTGTCTTTTTTGCCATTTACAGTGGCTTGCGAAAGTATTCACCCCCCTTGACATTTTTTATGTTTAATAGTGCCTTACAACCTGAAATTCAAATATTTTTTGGGCGGGTGTTTGTATAATTTGATTTATACCACACACTGCGGTCCCACTTTGAATATGCACAAGAAACACAATAAGAAACAGGTGCAACTAATAAGACCAAACGAACAGAAAAGAAAAAAGTGATCGGTGGCGGCTAGTAGACCGGCGACGACAACCGCCGAGCACCGCCCTAACAGGCAGGGGAGTCGTGATAGTACCCCCCGACCCACTGTACCGCAGCGCGCCACCACCGGCCTCGAGGGCGACCTGGGGGTGAGGCGCTGGGCTATCCGGGTGGAGGCTGTGGAAGTCCCTCAGTAGTGATGGGTCCAAAATGTCCCCCACCCGTAGCCAGCACCTCTCCTCCGGACCGTACCCCTCCCAGTCCACGAGGTACTGTAAGCCCCTCACCCGATGTCTCGAGTCCAGAATAGCATGTACTGTGTATGCCGGGGACCCCTCGATGTCCAGAGGGGGTGGTGGGACCTCCGGCACCTAACTTTCCTGCAGGTCACCAGCAGGGTTAATACGATAGTAATTAGGAAGCTGTAACCTATAATACTCCTCGTTTATCCTCCTCAGGACTTTAAATAGCCCCACACACTGTGGTCCCAGCTTCCGGCATGGCAGGCGGAGGGGCAGGTTTCGGGTTGAGAGCCAGACCTGGTCCCCCGGTGCGAACACGGGGGCCTCATTGCGGTGCTGATCAGCGCTCCTCTTGTGCCGTCCACTAGCCTGTTTTAGTGATTCCTGGATGGCTCTCCAGATGTCCCTCGAGCACTGCACCCACTCCACCGCAGGAGCCTCGGTCTGGCTCTGATGCCATGGAGCCAGGACCGGCTGGTAGCCCAACACGCCCTGGAACGGAGACATGTTAGTAGAGGAGTGGCGGAGAGAGTTTTGGGCTAGCTCCGCCCATGGGATGTACCTCGCCCACTCACCAGGCCGGTCCCGGCAATACGACCGCAGAAACCTACCCACAACCTGGTTTACTCTCTCCACCTGCCCATTACTCTAGGGGTGGATACCCGAGGTCAGGCTGACCGAGACCCCCAGCCGTTCCACAAATGCTCACCAAACTCTGGACGTGAACTGGGGACCCCGATCAGAAACAATGTCCTCAGGCACCCTGTAGTGCCAGAAGACATGGGTAATCAGAGCCTCCGCAGTCTGTAGGGCCGTAGGAAGACCGAGCAATTGGATGAGACGGCAGGACTTAGAAAACCGATCCACAACGACCAGGATCGTGGTGTTTCCCTGAGATGGGGGAAGGTCGGTGAGAAAGTCCACCGACTAGTGCGACTATGGCCCCCTCAAGCCAATGTCTCCACACCTTCAGAGCCTTGACTACAGCTAACAACTCCCGGTCCCCCACGTCGTAGTTCCGCTCCGCCGGACCGAGCTTCTTCGTGAAAAAAAGCGCAGGGGCGGAGCTTTGGTGGCGTGACCGAGTGCTGTGATAGCATGGCTCCCACCCCAGCCTCGGACACGTCCAACTCCACTATGAACGCCAAATAGGGGTCCGGATGAGCCAGCCTGGAAGCGTTGGTGAACAGCTCCTTCAGGCGACTGAAAGCTCTGCCCGCCTCAGCTGACCAGTGCAAGCGTGCCGGCCCTCCCTTCAGCAGTGAGGTAATGGGAGCAGCCACCTGACCAAAACCCCGGATAAACCTCCGGTAGTAATTGGCAAACCCTAAAAACCGCTGCACGTCCTTTGCCTTGGTCGGAGTCGGCCAATTACGCACGGCTGTAACGCGGTCACACTCCATCACCACACCAGAGGTGGAAATGCGATAACCCAGAAAGGAAACGGCTTGTTTGGAGAACACACATTTCTCAGCCTTGACGTACAGGTCATGCTCCAGGAGTCGCCCAAGTACCTTGCGCACCAGAGACACGTGCGCGTCGTGTGTGGCAGAATAGATCAGTCATCGATATACAGTGCCTTGCGAAAGTATTCGGCCCCCTTGAACTTTGCGACCTTTTGCCACATTTCAGGCTTCAAACATAAAGATTTTTTTGTATTTTTTTGTGAAGAATCAACAACAAGTGGGACACAATCATGAAGTGGAACGACATTTATTGGATATTTCAAACTTTTTTAACAAATCAAAAACTGAAAAATTGGGTGTGCAAAATTATTCAGCCCCTTTACTTTCAGTGCAACAAACTCTCTCCAGAAGTTCAGTGAGGATCTCTGAATGATCCAATGTTGACCTAAATGACTAATGATGATAAATACAATCCACCTGTGTGTAATCAAGTCTCCGTATAAATGCACCTGCACTGTGATAGTCTCAGAGGTCCGTTAAAAGCGCAGAGAGCATCATGAAGAACAAGGAACACACCAGGCAGGTCCGAGATACTGTTGTGAATAAGTTTAAAGCCGGATTTGGATACAAAAAGATTTCCCAAGCTTTAAACATCCCAAGGAGCACTGTGCAAGCAGTAATATTGAAATGGAAGGAGTATCAGACCACTGCAAATCTACCAAGACTACGCCCAATTTTTCAGTTTTTGATTTGTTAAAAAAGTTTGAAATATCCAATAAATGTCGTTCCACTTCATGATTGTGTCCCACTTGTTGTTGATTCTTCAAAAAAAAATACAGTTTTATATCTTTATGTTTGAAGCCTGAAATATGGCAAAAGGTCGCAAAGTTCAAGGGGGCCGAATACTTTCGCAAGGCACTGTACACTACCACCCCCTGCCCGTACAGGTCTCTGAGAATCTCGTCTACGAAAGATTGGAAAACGTCTGGAGCATTCTTCAACCCATACGGCATGACGAGGTACTCATAATGGCCAGATATGGTACTAAACTCGGTCTTCCACTCATCTCCCTCCCGGATACGCACCAGATTATATGCACTCCTAAGGTCCAGTTTTGTAAAGAAACGCGCCCCATGAAATTATTCCACCGCTGTGGCGATGAGAGATAGCGGGTAACTAAACCCCACTGTGATGGAATTTAGACCTCTATAATCAATGCACGGACGCAGACCTCCCTCCTTCTTCTTCACAAAAAAGAAGCTCAAGGAGACGTGGAGGGCCGAATGTACCCCTGACCTAGAGATTCAGTGACGTATGTCTCCATAGCCACTGTCTCCTCCTGGGCCAACGGGTACACGTGACTCCTGGGAAGTGCAGCGCTTACCAGGAGGTTTATCGCGCAATCCCCTCGTCGATGAGGTGGTAATTGGGTCGCCCTCTTCTTACAGAAGGCAATAGCCAAATCGGCATATTCAGAGAGAATGCGCACAGTGGAAACCTGGTCTGGGCTCTCCACTGTCGTCGCACCGATGGAAACTCCAATGCACCTGCCTGAACACTCCTCTGACCACCCTCGGAGAGCCCCCTGTCTCCATGAAATCTCCGGATGGTGATTAACCAGCCAGGGAATTCCCAGCACCACTGGAAACGCGGGTGAATCAATAAGGAAGAGACTAATCCGCTCCTTATGATCCCCCTGCGTTACCATGTCCAGTGGAACCATGGCCTTCCTGACCAGCCCTGAACCTAATGGTCGGCTATCTAAGGAGTGCACGGGGAAAGGTTGGTCTAACGACACGAGCCCACAATCCATAAAGTTCCCAGCTGCGCCTGAATCAACTGGCGCCTTAAGCTGTAGAGAGGGAGAAAAAAACATATGGCCAACAGGGAGCTCTGGGTGAGTCTGGTGCTGACTCACCTGGGGTGAACGAGGAGTACTCTGCCTGCCATCCCGACTCCCAGACGAGCTCCTCCAGCACCGATCGGCAGTGTGTCCTCTCCGACCACACCTGGTGCAGGAGGAGCCTCCTGACAGTATGACCATCTTAAAACAATTCCATATTTTAGCCTTTCCCTCTGTCCTTACCGTCACGCCTGCTCGTGCCCTTCCCCCCCCTGGAGCTCGAGGGTGCCAGGCTGCCCTGCATTACTCACTCCAGTGACCATCATTACGCACCCTTGCCTTCCCTCGTTACGCACATCAATGATTCATTGGACTCACCTGGACTCAATCACCTGTTTTATTACCTCCCCTATATCTGTCTGTTCCCACTTTCCGTTCCCGCTTCAGCATTAATTGTCTTTGTATTACCTGGTTCTGACGCTGTTCCTGTCCTGTTCCATGTCTGTTCCAATTAAATGTTGACTATCCGTACCTGCTTCTCTACTCCAGCGTTGGTCCTTACACTTACTTTCATTTCATCCTTTCCTTTCTTTCATCAATCATTATTCTAAAGGCCTGTTTAAAATCGATTAACCACACATTTCCACTCGTAATCAGCTGTCATATGAAGTAGCATATTGCCTGTGTTGTAGCGACTCTTCTCTCCTTTACAGTGCTTTTCATTATCATTCACACACAGACACCATTACTCACACTCGGAAGAGTGAGCTGTCACACCATAGACTTAAGATGTCCTCTCCTTTATTTGCATTGATAAGCTTCAGTATCCTACACTGGCTACATGTATTGTATGTTCAGGCCTGACGAACGTCTTTAGCCCACTGACAGCACATTATGACAGACACTAAATGACACATTCCCAGGTATTATAGGCATTAAGGACGATGAAGAAGGAATACTAATCATTTTTGCTGATTATAGTGAGGGGTGTGTTTTAAACACGTCCAGGGCCTGACTTCTCCCTGCTGTGACCCCCATTACATACGGAAGAGAAAAGTGTGAGTTTGACCTTCACACTCACTTATAATAAATAATACATTATTGCATATATGCCCTGCGCCACTTTAAATATACCCAGTTATTAATGTAGTATAATTTCCTTCCATTATCTACTATTTGTATGGAAGACTG
This sequence comes from Oncorhynchus masou masou, assembly GCF_036934945.1. NCBI lineage: Eukaryota > Metazoa > Chordata > Actinopteri > Salmoniformes > Salmonidae > Oncorhynchus > Oncorhynchus masou. The sequence goes on from NC_088244.1 coordinate 21,258,481, forward strand.
CAATTTCCAACGGAGAATGTGCTCCTGTGTTCTTTTCCGCGCCTTCCTCTCTCCCCACTTTCTTTTCTCTATTCTCTCCTCCTTTCTTATTCTCCCCAGCTCTGTTTCTCTCGCTGTCTCACTCTCTCTCTCTCTCTCTCTCTCTCATTTGTTCTCCCTCACCTTCTACTTCTCTCTCTTTCTCTTCTTCTTCCTCTCTCCCCCTCCCTTGCTCTTTGCACATTACTATTTATAAAGCCGACTGGTTCGGCCTGCATCATGCCCTCTAGAATCTGGAGTTCCAGTTTACTGCCATAAGCACACTGTAGATCTGAATACATACATATTTGAAGCAGTGCAATCAGAATTGTATCTCTCCAAATAAAAAGAGGAGAAGGTGTGCAAAGAATTAGAATATGGAAGCTAATTGCATAGAATATGGAATGTGAGATGTTGTCAATCCAACACAATCACATCCAGATAACGATGCTTAGTTTAACTGATGTTTGAATAATGCACTGACACACACACACAAATAGACGTTGTGTATTATAAAAATATTTCCGTATCCACGGAGAAAAGCCAAGCCTGCAGTTTTCCCAGGGGAATCATTCTCTCCTGTGGCTAATGATAACACACAGCCTTGGAAATCATGTTTAAAACACCAGAATTAAATGACTGTCTGCCATCCTATTGAAATTGCCATCCTGTTTGCCCATGTGCATTGCTCATAGAAAAAGTTGTTCGATTTGATTTACCCTGGTGGCAGCAGTCATCTGCCAGGTTTAGCACACAGACAGACAGAAATGCAGGGGTGGTCAAAAAGGTCCCTCTGTTGAGAGAAAATAAATCATCTGTTTTGCACATCACAGGGGCTTAAGCTGTACATTTGTAAGGCGGTTTTGCAGAGATAGCGTTGTGTGTGTGTGTGTGTGTGTGTGTGTGTGTGTGTGTGTGTGTGTGTGTGTGTGTGTGTGTGTGTGTGTGTGTGTGTGAGCACGCGCATGTATACATGCCTGTGTGTATGCTTGTTTTGTGTGCTTACAGGAGAGCTGCTGACAGGTGAGAGCTAGGAAGGCATTTTTAATCACCACTAACCCCCCAGTCCCTGTTGACAGCGTCAGAGAGGACCTGACTCGCCCCCTCTCTCTGATCAGTCTCATCAGCTGTCTGCTTAGCCCTCGATTTATCTCTTAATTATTTATTTACAGAGCCTTTGTACACATGCATTCCCCAGGGAGAACCTCCTTTGAGCATTGAAGGCCTTGCTAAAGTACCTTAGCGCAGGAACTTTTCCCTCTTTCTTTCAGTTTTTTGATGTGTACTCAGCAGCATGCTGGCTCAGAATTTCACTTTGACATAACTTTTTTCACTTTGACAGAGCTTTTTTTTAAAGTGATGAAAACGACTGATTCAGGGCAGTGTTTGGTGTTGGCCTGATTGATTTCTCATTGGTGCTCAAAACAGTTGAGCTGATGTAACGAATAGTCCTAATGAGAGGCCAATTAGATAGGAAATATGACAGCTCATTGTGTTGTGCTAGTATTGATCAAATAAACACTGGCAATGGACTTGACTTTCTCTTTCACATTGCATTTCTTTTTAAAAGCACTATAATCCGAGATCAAAAGCCTGATTCACTCTCTGATGAATTTTCTCTTTAATCCTCCTCCAATGAAACAAACATCTTTGGTCTAAACATTTGCCATGAAGCAATTACCGCGCTAACTTTTTACACGGCACAGTTTCCAAACCACTTAACAACCAAGCGGGGCTATGTGACACCACCTCGGGTGAGGAAATCTGAGCATTGCCCTGACTCACCCACACTACGGGGGTAAAAGAGTAACAGAGGTGGTTTGAGGTCATGATCACCCCCTCTCCTAGGACCTGAGAGGAGCTGAGCCCCCCCCCACACACACACACACCCAGAGAGCTGACAGAAATACTACCCAACACAAACCCCATTGGCACAGAGGGACTCAACGTAGCATCCTTTTCCTAGGCGGCAACATGAAGGGAAAAAAGACCACCTCCCAGACACTACAGATAAGACAAGTATGACAGCACTGCATTGTGCCAAATAATGTAGGATGTACATTCTCTTTGAGGCTGTAAACATGAAGCCATGGCTTTGAAATTGATGTGTGTCAAGCATAACACACCATGAATAGGCTACTGCGGGAACCCTGCTATGGTCCGTGACCTGGGTATTAATTTCTCACCCATCTAAAACAGAGAAGTTTTCAATGGCTCAGGTTGTGTCTTTGATATGTGGACACACTCAAGGTACAGTGAAACAATGAGTTCCCCACATGGATCTGTATGTGAACAGTCAGACTTGATCCATCTGGATCTATCTTAGGACTCCCACCCAAAGGCCAACGGTGGAAGCAATAACCAGTTCAACTCACTTGTTGCTCTGGATGAAGACACAGCAACCTTCACACACTCTCCCCATTGATTTAAAGGCCCACCCATCAATGTGATAGAGATACAGGAGCTGGGGGTGCCATACTTCAGGTCCCACATGAATAAGTCAATGTAATGATGTGAAAACGGCTGTTTGCACGGGTTAGGGCACCATAAGCCAGAGAAGAGCACTCAGATAGCACCAGTCAAATGCCCAGGGTTTTGATTGATAGCCTGGATGTGTGCCACACTCATCTAATTTCCCACTAGCCTCCAAGTCTAGCTAATGGCTGTGGTGGGCTTCAGATGGATTCACCCAGTTACTGCAATGGATTTTCATGTAGGCTTTAGGATTAATTAAAGGTCCAATCAAATGAAGACCTGTTACGGTGACTTAAAGCAAACCTTTTCTAAATGAACAATCTACTGCTTTCAGTATTGTGTGGGTAAAACTCACCGCCTGGACCAGAAAATGTGTAATTTTCATTTGAATTAAAAATAATATACAGTCTGAATCTGTAATAGTTAATAGTTGGATATACTGTGTAGAATGATTCAATTTAAATTCATATTTTACCTACTAAATGACTATCCGGGGTGGCAAGTAGCCTAGTGGTTAGAGCGTTGGACTAGTAACTGAAGGGTGGCAAGATCAAATCCCTGAGCTCACAAGGTAAAAGATCTGTCAATCTGCCCTTGAACAAGGCAGTTAACCCACTGTTCCTAGGCTGTCATTTAAAATAAGAACTTGTTCTTAACTAACTTGCCTAATTAAATAAAGGTAAAAAAAATAATGTAAGTAGTGTTTTGCTAAAATATTATGCGATCGTAATGGCTTACACTTCACCTGAAAGCAAAGCTGCACGACTGACAATTTCTCTCCCTTAATGCTGTTTTCAAAACGCCTAACAAGTGTTAAATGTGTATCACTAATCAGGTAAACAGGGAAACGGATGCATTGTGCATGGCGTTGTAATCCATCATAGAAATGCATCAGCGGGATTCTCTTACAATCTTATTACCTCCTTTCAACGTTTCCACACGTCGGAGATGAAGACTGGCACATCTGCATGCTTGAAAGAAAAGGAGAGAGACTAAAAGAGGAAGATGCTATAATTTTTAAGCCTGAGTCCTGCATCAAACCCTGTCGTGTCTCTGATGTATGAATAATATGGTTGTAACAAACATAGCCCGGCCAATTCATATTCATAACAATCTTAACTGGATATATAAGTACCTTTGGATTGAATGCATCTAAAATGATACTTTCCCCAATGATTCTCTCTCTCTCCCTTTCTGGCGAGGTATCTGTTTCGTGCTGTCTCTGTTTCGTGCTGTCTCTGTTTCGTGCTGTCTCTGTTTCGTGCTGTCTCTGGAAGAAATTGCATTTAGACGTTACAGTGCAGGGAATAAGACCAGGAACGGGTGTGACAGTGTCAAGCTGGAGCAGATTTTCCTGGAGGAATCTTCAATTAATTTCTGATTCAATGGAATGTGGGTTATTCGTTAATAACTACACTGAGCATCACAACAGATACATATAACCAGATTTTCTCACAACACCAGCCAGTTGCATGCTTGCGGAGGGAGCTTGCTACTAAAGGGTCACAACAAGACTACCCCATCACCCCACAATCCCCAGAATTCCCAATAGTCTACAACATCCCTTTTACATTATTCCCTGCTCTTCTCAGGGATAGATGGGGGTTGGAGGAAGGTTGTGTCCATTTCCATTTTGATCAGTTATATGACTGAAATATGAAAATCCTTTGTCACGGCTCCCGCCGAAGTGGGCTCCTCTCCTTGTTCAGGAAGTGTTCGGCGATCGATGTCACCGGCTTTCTAGCCATCCCGGCTCCATTTTTCATGTATCCATTTGTCTTGTCTTGTTTCCATACACACCTGGTTTTCATTTCCCCAATCCATCTACTTGTATTTAACCCTCTGTTTCTCCCCATGTTTTGTGTGTAATCGTTTCATGTTATTATGTTGTTTTATTACGCTCTTTACTTTGGTTGTGTTCCGTGTTTTGAGCGCATTTGATTTATGTAGTGCTCTCATTTTGGAACTAAAATAAAAGTGCGCCTGTTTACATCACTCTACTTTCCTGCACCTGACTTCGCCTCTTATACACTCGATGACATCATGACAGTAACAGTCCTCATAATGGGAGCCATTGGATCAAGACACGGTTACGATAACTGAAAGTCTTAATCCAGGGTCTTTATGTCAGGGGAAATGTCCCATGTCGGCCATATTGTGTAGCTGGCCAGGAGATCATGTGGTGGTGAGTGAGGGGACGGTGGGACAGTGTGGCGCACTGGGTGATGAATCGGTGCCCTGGATCCTGTGAGGTCACCCAGATGCCAAAAAGAGCAATTAGGGTCCTTGTCCCCGAACCATCAGGGGCCGAGGGGTGTAGAGGAGGGGTATTTCATCTTCACATATGCCCCCCACTCCTCTTCATGGAGCCAACTGAACAGTCATCAGACACACCGACTGCCATTTAACATTGTGGTCAGGGACAGGTCATAGACATACTGTTTGTGTCGCACTGCTTTGCTTTATCTTGGCCAGGTCGCAGTTGTAAATGAGAGCTTGTTCTCAGCTAGCCTACCTGGTTAAATAAAGGTGAAATAAAAAAATTAATTAAAAGAGTGCAGACAATGTGTGTGTGTGTTTGTGTGTGGGGAGGTATGTAAATATGTGTGTGTGTGTGTGTGTGTGTGTGTCTGCCACCAGATGAACCACAGAAGCTTCCCACGTCCACCAGGTGCCATTAATCACAACACTATCTGACCCTGGAAGACTGATGTCATCCTACAGAGCACAGCCTCGTCCTGGACACACTCAAGGTTTTAGAGATGGGTTAGCCAGGGAAGAGCCAGGGGAGAGGCGGGGGGGAGGGGGGTTTCCGGGCCTATTAGACTTAGGTCTCTCAGGTCTACACATCAGTCTTGACCGTGTCTTTCATATGTCAACATTGTCAGAGATGTCGTAAGAAGATTTGTGACACAGTGTAACGGCGTTCTTCTTTTGTTGAAAGAGAGTCGGACCGAAATGCAGCGTGTAAGTTACTCATGTTTAATAGTGAAGACAAACAAACGAACTATACATGAAATAACTTAATGAATACAAAAACAACAAACGGAATGTGAAACCTATTACAGCCTGACTGGTGCACACTACACAGAGACAGGAACAATCACCCACGAAATACAAAGCGAAAACCAGGCTACCTAAATACGGTTCCCAATCAGCGACAACGAGAATCACCTGACTCTGATTGAGAACCGCCTCAGGCAGCCAACCTATTTAACACACACACACCCCTAATCAGCTATAATCCCAAACACTACAAACCCCAATACGAAAATACAATACATAATAACCCCATGTCACACCCTGGTCTGACTAACTAATAAACTAAAACACAAAATACTAAGACCAAGGCGTGACACACAGTCAAGGAATTGCACGGTGTGTGTGATATGAACAACTGTTTTAGACCAGATCCAAAGATTCAAACATTGAGCTTTGATTTGTATCATCTATAAAATTGTGTTTCAAGTCAACCTAGAGAGCACTTTGTCAAACAGTGGGACATTCCCAGAAGTGAAAAAGGGGGTTATTCAAACCCACCAACAATACTTCCGGCGCCGAAAGTGATGGCTGCCTAGCTTCGCGTTCCTAGGAAACTATGCAGTTTTTTGTTTTTTTACGTGTTATTTCTTACATTAGTACCCCAGGTCATCTTAGGTTTCATTACATACAGTCGAGAAGAACTACTGAATATAAGAGCACCGTTAACTCACCATCAGTACGACCAAGAATATGACTTTCGCGAAGCGGATCCTGTGTTCTGCCTTTCACCCAGGACAACGGAATGGATCCCAGCCGGCGACCCAAAAAAACGACTTCGTAAAAGAGGGAAAAGAAGCGGTCTTCTGGTCAGACTCCGGAGACGGGCACATCGTGCACCACTCCCTAGTATACTTCTCGCCAATGTCCAGTCTCTTGACAACAAGATTGATGAAATCCGAGCAAGGGTAGCATTCCAGAGGGACATCAGAGACTGTAACGTTCTTTGCTTCACGGAAACATGGCTCACTGAGAGACGCTATTGGAGTCGGTGCAGCCAGCTGGTTTCTCCACGCATCGCGCCGACAGAAACAAACATCTTTCTGGTAAGAAGAGGGGCGGGGGCGTATGTCTTATGGTTAACGAGACGTGGTGTGATCATTAAAACATACAGGAACTCAAATCCTTCTGTTCACCTGATTTAGAATTCCTCACAATCAAATGTCGACCGCATTATCTACCAAGGGAATTCTCTTCGATTATAATCACAGCCGTATATATTCCCCCCCAAGCAGACACATCGATGGCTCTGAACGAACTTTATTTGACTCTTTGCAAACTGGAATCCATACATCCCGAGGCTGCATTCATTGTAGCTGGGGATTTTAACAAGGCTAATCTGAAAACAAGACTCCCTAAATTGTATCAGCATATCGATTGCGCAACCAGGGCTGGCAAAACCTTGGATCATTGCCATTCTAACTTCCGCGATGCATATAAGGCCCTGCCCCGCCCTCCTTTCGGAAAAGCTGACCACGACTCCATTTTGTTGATCCCTGCCTACAGACAGAAACTAAAACAAGAAGCTCCCACGCTGATGTCTGTCCAACGCTGGTCCGACCAATCTGATTCCACACTCCAAGACTGCTTCCATCACGTGGACTGGGATATGTTTCGTATTGCGTCAGACAACAACATTGACGAATACGCTGATTCGGTGTGCAAGTTCATTAGAACGTGCGTTGAAGATGTCGTTCCCATAGCAACGATTAAAACATTCCCAAACCAGAAACCGTGGATTGATGGCAGCATTCGTGTGAAACTGAAAGCGCGAAACACTGCTTTTAATCAGGGCAAGGTGACTGGAAACATGACCGAATACAAACAGTGTAGCTATTCCCTCCGCAAGGCAATCAAACAAGCTAAGCGTCAGTATAGAGACAAAGTAGAATCTCAATGCAACGGCTCAGACACAAGAGATATGTGGCAGGGTCTACAGTCAATCACGGATTACAAAAAGAAAACCAGCCCCGTCACGGACCAGGACGTCTTGCTCCCAGGCAGACTAAATAACTTTTTTGCCTGCTTTGAGGACAATACAGTGCCACTGACACGGCCTGCAATGAAAACATGCAGACTCTCCTTCACTGCAGCCGAGTTGAGTAAAACATTTAAACGTGTTAACCCTCGCAAGGCTGCAGGCCCAGACGACATCCCCAGCCGCACCCTCAGAGCATGCGCAGACCAGCTGGCTGGTGTGTTTACGGACATATTCAATCAATCCCTTTCCCAGTCTGCTGTTCCCACATGCTTCAAGGGGGCCAACATTGTTCCTGTTCCCAAGAAACCTAAGGTAACTGAGCTAAACGACTACCGCCCCGTAGCACTCACTTCCGTCATCATGAAGTGCTTTACCTGACACCCTAGACCCACTCCAATTTGCTTACCGCCCAAATAGGTCCACAGACGATGCAATCTCAACCACACTGCACACTGCCCTAACCCATCTGGACAAGAGGAATACCTATGTGAGAATGCTGTTCATCGACTACATCTCGGCATTTAACACCATAGTACCCTCCAAGCTCGTCATCAAGCTCGAGACCCTGGGTCTCGACCCCGCCCTGTGCAACTGGGTACTGGACTTCCTGACGGGCCGCTCCCAGGTGGTGAGGGTAGGCAACAACATCTCCACCCCGCTGATCCTCAACACTGGGGCCCCACAAGGGTGCGTTCTGAGCCCTCTCCTGTACTCCCTGTTCACCCACGACTGTGTGGCCACACACGCCTCCAACTCAATCATCAAGTTTGCGAACAACACAACAGTGGTAGGCTTGATTACCAACAATGACGAGACGGCCTACAGGGAGGAGGTGAGGGCCCTCGGAGTGTGGTGTCAGGAAAATAACCTCACACTCAACGTCAACAAAACTAAGGAGATGATTGTGGACTTCAGGAAACAGCAGAGGGAACACCCCCCTATCCACATCGATGGAACAGTAGTGGAGAGGGTAGTAAGTTTTATGTTCCTCGGCATACACATCACAGACAAACTGAATTGGTCCACTCACACAGACAGCATCGTGAAGAAGGCACAGCAGCGCCTCTTCAACCTCAGGAGGCTGAAGAAATTCGGCTTGTCACCAAAAGCACTCACAAACTTCTACAGATGCACAATCGAGAGCATCCTGGCGGGCTGTATCACCACCTGGTACGGCAACTGCTCCGCCCACAACCGTAAGGCTCTCCAGAGGGTAGTGAGGTCTGCACAACGCATCACCGGGGGCAAACTACCTGCCCTCCAGGACACCTACACCACCCGATGTTACAGGAAGGCCATAAAGATCATCAAGGACAACAACCACCCGAGCCACTGCCTGTTCACCCCGCTATCATCCAGAAGGCGAGGTCAGTACAGGTGCATCAAAGCTGGGACAGAGAGACTGAAAAACAGCTTCTATCTCAAGGCCATCAGACTGTTAAACAGCCACCACTAACATTGAGTGGCTGCTGCCAACACACTGACTCAACTCCAGCCACTTTGATAATGGAATTGATGGGACATGATGTAAAATATATCACTAGCCACTTTAAGCAATACTACCTAATATAATGTTTACATACCCTACATTATTCATCTCATATGTATACTCTATATCATCTACTGCATCTTTATGTAATACATGTATCACTAGCCACTTTAACTATGCCACTTTGTTTACATCCTCATCTCATATGTATATACTGTATTCGATACCATCTACTGTATCTTGCCTATGCTGCTCTGTACCATCACTCATTCATATATCTTTATGTACATATTCTTTATCCCCTTACACTTGTGTGTATAAGACAGTAGTTTTGGAATTGTTAGTTAGATTACTTGTTGGTTATTACTGCATTGTCGGAACTGGAAGCACAAGCATTTCGCTACACTCGCATTAACATCTGCTTACCATGTGTATGTGACAAATAAAATTTGATTTTGATTTGATCAAAGGAACATCTTGAATCACCCACCCACCCACCCACACACACACACACACACACACACACACACACACACACACACACACACACACACACACACACACACACACACACACACACACACACACACACACACACACACACACACACACACACCCACACACACACACACCCACACACACACACACAGCTCCTGAATTCACTCTCTCACCCACACCTGGAATTTTGCTGTAGGTCTCTGTAGCTTCAGCCTCCAGTATAAGCTCCAAAATCATGTCCCTTAAACACAGAGAGAGCTCAGATCTCTCCCTCTGCCTTTAGCCTCTCTCTCTCTCTCTCATCCCCAATCCCCACCTGTCTCCCACTCTTTCTCTCTCCCCTCTCTATTGCTCTCTCCACTCTATTTTTCTCTTCTCTATCCCTCTTTTTCAGGGCCAAAGTTAGCCAAGCAAACCCTTCTCAAACCCCTGAGGGCAGAAGCATAGAAGTACAAAGACAAATATTAACTTTGAAAGTATATTAAAGTAGACCTTGCATCCTCTGGTTGTGTCAGGGTTAGTATTGGAGAAGTTTAAACAAATTCCTGTGGAGCACAATCAAAAGCACACAATTCACGTTGGCGGTGGAGTTCATGGTTGGGGTGGTTTTTTCAAATAGCAGGTTAGAGGAATATAACAACAACAAATATGTAACCAGCATCCAGCGAGAAAATGAAGACAAGCATGCTTTACTTTGTGTCTCCCATGTATCTCTCTCTCCCAGCTCCTCCATTTTCCATCTCTCTGTTATCCTGAACATAGCTGAGCTTTATTGTGTCTCTCTCCATCCCTGTTTTTCTCTCTGTCCCCAGTAGCCTCACAGTATCCACTCTTCGGGAACTAGCCGATCGATAGACAGCAACAGCCTTTCAATGAGCTCTCCCACGCGCTACATGAGAAAGAGAACGCCGCTCAATAGGACTGATAACTCTCTCCCTCTGTTCTTTTTGAATCCTCTCCTCTCTTCTCCATTCTCTCTTTCTAAATATATCATCTCCCGTTCCAATCTGTGCTGTTCTGCAGGGCCTGGTGCGGAGAGGGAAGGGTAAGAATGATAGGAGGGAGATGGAGGCGCTCATAGGTCACGGCTGTAGACTTGTTTGAAGCTCAATGGGGAGGGATGGTGAGGGGGCTTCACCACACCAAAGGCATTGTAAATTACCTCAGAGTAGAGCAGGGGATACAGCATGGAAATGGGGAGCAGTGGGAGAGGCAGACAGGCAGTGAGACACTGAGCCCTGTGGCTGTGCAGCCTGGCTGTAAAAACCCCTGAGAAAGGCAATAGCTGTCAAATAAAGCAGGTGGTGGTCAATAACCTGGCCTTCCACAGGTCTCTGGAGTCTGACACACTCACTCACTCACTCACTCACTCACTCTGTCTGTCTGTCTATTGTAAAGAGTGTCTCTTCTGTCTGCCTAAATCAAATCAAATCTTTATTTGTCACATACACATGGTTAGCAGATGCGAGTGTAGCGAAATGCTTGTGCTTCTGGTTCCGACAATGCAGTAATAACCAACGGGTAATCTAACCTAACAGCTCCACAACTACTACCTGTAGTTAGTAAAGGGATAAAGGGATAAAAAATATGTACATAAAGATATATGAATGAGTGATGGTACAGAACGACATAGGCAAGATGCAGTAGATGGTATCGAGTACAGTATATACATATGAGATGTGTAATGTAGGGTATGTAAACATAAAAGTGGCATAGTTTAAAGTGGCTAGTGATACATGTATTACATAAAGATGGCAAGATGCAGTAGATGATATAGAGTACAGTATATGCATATACATATGAGATGAGTAATGTAGGGTATGTAAACATTATATTAAGTGGCATTGTTTAACTTCTTCGATATAGGGGGCGCTCTTTTAATTTTTGGATAAAAAAACGTTCCCGTTTTAAACAAGATATTTTGTCACGAAAAGATACTCGACTATGCATATAATTGACAGCTTTGGAAAGAAAACACTCTGACGTTTCCAAAACTGCAAAGATATTGTCTGTGAGTGCCACAGAACTAATGCTACAGGCGAAACCAAGATGAAATTTCATACAGGATGTGCCCCAGATTTTGAATGTGCTGTGTTCCAATGTCTCCCGAAATGGCTATGAATGCGCCAGGAATGAGCCTACACTTTCTGTCATTTCCCCAAGGTGTCTGCAGCATTGTGACGTATTTGTAGGCATATCATTGGAAGATTGACCATAAGAGACTACATTTACCAGGTGTCCGCTTGGTGTCCCCCGTCGAATTATTTATCTCCAGTTGCGTGCACTTTTCCATTTGGTTCAGAGGAGAAAGGCAACTGCCACGAATGATTTATCATCGAATAGATATGTGAAAAACACCTTGAGAATTAATTCTAAACAACGTTTGCCATGTTTCTGTCGATATTATGGAGTTAATTTGGCGTTGTAATGACTGAATTTTCGGGGGGTTTTCTTAGCCAAACGTGATGAACAAAACGGAGCGATTTCTCCTTACACAAATAATCTTTTTGGAAAAACTGAACATTTGCTATCTGACTGAGAGTCTCCTCATTGAAAACATCCAAAGTTCTTCAAAGGTAAATTATTTTATTTGAATGCTTTTCTTGTTTTTGTGAAAATGTTGCCTACTGAATGCTAGGCTAATGTTATGCTAGCTATCAATACCTCTTACACAAATGTTTGTGTAGCGATGGTTGAAAACCATATTTTGAAAATCTGAGATGACAGTGTTGTTAACAAACGGCTAAGCTTGTGAGTGAATATATTTCTTTCATTTCATTTGCGATATTCATGAATAGTTAACGTTGCGTTATGCTAATGAGCTTGAGGCTATGATTACGCTCCCGGATACGGGATTGCTCGACGCTAGAGGTTAAAAACCTGTTGGCTGGCTGCAACCTGGCTGCAATCCCGATATTGGGATGTGTCATCAACAACCGCTGAATAGCATAGCATTACATACAAAAAACATTACTATAAATATTTCTATTCATGAAATCACAAGTGCAATATAGGAAAACACAGCTTAGCCTTTTGTTAATCCACCTGTCGTGTCAGATTTTGAAATTATGCTTTAGAGAGAAAGCAATCCAAGCGTTGTGTAAGTTTATCGATCGCACGATTAAACATTAAGTATACTTACTTAGCATCAGGTGGCTAGGTCACGAAAATCAGAAAAGCAATCAAATTAATCGTTTACCTTTGATTATCTTATGATGTTTTCACTCACGAGACTCCCAGTTACACAACAAATGCTCCTTTTGTTCCATAAATATTATTTTTAGATCCAAAATACCTCCGTTTGTTTGTCGCGTTATGTTCAGAAATCCACAGGAAAGAGCGGTCACAACAACGCAGACGAAAATTCCAAATAGTTTCCATAATGTCCACAGAAACATGTCAAACGTTTTTTATAATCAATCCTCAGGTTGTTTTTAAAATATATAATTGATAATATATCAACCGCAAATGTCGCTCACAGTAGGAGAGGGAAAAGCAATACCTATCCAAACTCTGTTGCACGAGCAAAACTCATGTGACCACTTGACGCGATGTTATCGTTCTGGCTCATTTTTCAAAATAAAAGCCTGAAACTATGTCTGAAGACTGTTGACACATTGAGGAGGCGATGGGAAAAGGAATCTGGTTCATATCCGTTTAAATGGAGCAAAGGGAGGCTATGGAACATGGAGTTTTCAAAATAGAAGCCACTTCTTGTTTTGATTTTCCTCAGGGTTTCGCCTGCAATATCAGTTCTGTTATACTCACAGATAATATTTTGACAGTTTTGGAAACTTTATAGTGTTTTCTATCCAATATTACTAATAATATGCATATATTAGCAACTGAGACTGAGGAGCTGGCCGTTTACAATGGGCACCTTTTCATCCAAGCTACTCAATATTGCCCCTGCGGCCATAAAAAATTAAAGTGGTTAGTGATACACTTTTTACATCAATTTCCATTATTAAAGTGGCTGAAGTTGAGTCAGTATGTTGGCAGCAGCCACTCAATGTTAGTGGTGGCTGTTTAACAGTCTGATGGCCTTGAGATAGAAGCTTTCACTCTCTCGGTCCCTGCTTTGATGCACCTGTACTGACCTCGCCTTCTGGATGATAGCGGGGTGAACAGGCAGTGGCTCGGGTGGTTGTTGTCCTTGATGATATTTATGGCCTTCCTGTGTCTATTGTGCTTTCTTCATCTGCATCACTCTCTCGTTGCAGGTGTATTTGTTTTGTGTGTGTGTCCTCAGAAAAAGTACATATCTAATGCTTAGCACTTAGGTTTAGGGTTAAGGTAACAGTTAGAGTTAGAGGATAGGTTAAGGGTTAGAGTTAGGATTAGGATTTGGAGTTAAGGAAAATAGGATTTTGAATGGGAATCAATTGTTTGGTCCCTACAAGGATAGTAAAACAAACATGTGTGTGTGTGTGTGTGTGTGTGTGTGTGTGTGTTTTATTACTTTATGACTCTATATTCAATGGAAATTCTGAGAGGTCATTAAAGGCCACACACACAAACAAAGGTATCACTGGTAGTATGCATGGTACCATTTGTTGGGTTGCAACAATGAAGCTGTCCTTCTGCTTTTGGTGTTAATTAGTCAATACAAAACCACCTGTCACGATCGTCGTAAGGAACGGACCAAAATGCAGCATGGTATGTGTTCATGATGATTTTTTAATTAAAGAAAGCACTGAATACTGAATACAAACTATACAAAACAATAAACGAATAACGACCGTGAAGCTATAATGAGAACTGTACTGACACAAGCAACTAACATAGACATCCAACATAGAATGCCCACTCAGATCACACCCTGACCAAACAAAACTATGGTCAGGGTGTGACACCACCCTGGTACAAATAATACAGAACTAAAATAACCTTACTCGTGTGAGTGAATAAGTGAATGTGTGTGTGTGTGTGTGTGTGTGTGTGTGTGTGTGTGTGTGTGTGTGTGTGTGTGTGTGTGTGTGTTGTGCACGCAATGTGTGTTGTTGTTTTTTTGTCTGGTTCTCGCTGTAGTCCAGCTTGCCAAATAAACAGTAGTGTGAAGGTGAACGGAAAGGCTCTGGAGCAACGAACCACCCTTGCTGTCTCTGCCTGGCCGGTTCCCCTCTTTCCACTGGGATTCTCTGCCTGTAACCCTATTACAGGGGCTGAGTCATTGGCTTACTGGGGTTCTCTCATGCCGTCCCTGGATGGGGTGCGTCACCTGAGTGGGTTGATTCACTGATGTGGTCATCATGTCTGGGTTGGCGCCCCCCCTTGGGTTGTGCCATGGCGGAGATCTTTGTGGGATATACTCAGCCTTGTCTCAGGATGGTAAGTTGGTGGTTGAAGATATCCCTCTAGTGGTGTGGGGGCTGTGCTTTGGCAAAGTGGGTGGGGTTATATCCTTCCTGTTTGGCCCTGTCCGGGGGTGTCCTCGGATGGGGCCACAGTGTCTCCTGACCCCTCCTGTCTCAGCCTCCAGTATTTATGCTGCAGTAGTTTATGTGTCGGGAGCTAGGGTCAGTTTGTTATATCTGGAGTACTTCTCCTGTCATATTCGGTGTCCTGTGTGAATCTAAGTGTGCGTTCTCTAATTCTCTCCTTCTCTCTTTCTTTCTCTCTCTCAGAGGACCTGAGCCCTAGGACCATGCCCCAGGACTACCTGACATGATGACTCCTTGCTGTTCCCAGTCCACCTGGCCATGCAGCCGCTCCAGTTTCAACTGTTCTGCCTTACTATTATTCGACCATGCTGGTCATTTATGAACATTTGAACATCTTGGCCATGTTCTGTTATAATCTCCACCCGGCACAGCCAGAAGAGGACTGGCCACTCCACATAGCCTTGTTCCTCTCTAGGTTTCTTCCTAGGTTTTGGCCTTTCTAGAGAGTTTTTCCTAGCCACCGTGCTTCTACACCTGCATTGCTTGCTGTTTGGGGTTTTAGGCTGGATTTCTGTACAGCACTTTGAGATATCAGCTGATGTACGAAGGGCTATATAAATAAACTTGATTTGATTTGATTAGTAGCTGGCAAGACATTTTCAATCTATCCTTGATCCAGGCTGTCATCCCAACATGTTTCAAGCTGACCTCTATTGTCCCTGTTCCCAAGAGCTCCAAGGTAACCTACCTAAAAGACTATCGCCCTGTAGCACTCACCTCTTTAATTATGAAGTGCTTTGGAAGGCAGGTCATGACACACATCAACACCATCGTCACAGACACCCTCGGCAAGATCCATTTCAATTCGCATACAGCCCCAATTTGCATTCCGCCAGCACAGATCCACAGATGACGCAATCTCAATTGCACTTCACACTGCCCTCTCCCACCTGGACAAGAGGGGAAATAATTACGTGAGAATGCTGTTCATAGACCACAGCTCAGCGTTCAACACCATATTGCCCTCCAAGCTCATCACCAAGCTCGGGACCCTGGGACTGAACCCCTCCCATCCACATTGACGGGGCTGTTGTGGAGCGGATCGAGAGCTTCAAGTTCCTTGGTTCCACATCACGAAGGACCTAACATGGTCCACACACACCTGCATAGTTGTGAAGAGGGTACAGCAACACCTCTTTTCCCTCAGGAGGCTGAAAAGATTTGTCATGGACCCTCGGATCCTCAAAAGGTTCTACAGTTTTTCACTATTGAGAGCATTTTGACTGGCTTCATCACTGCAAATGCACCGCCCTTGACAGCAAATCACTACAGAGGGTGGTGCGGACAGCCCAGTACATCACTGGGGCTGAGCTCCCTGCCACACAGGACATCTATATCAGGCAAAGTCAGAGGAAGGCCTTAAAAATTACCCCAAGACTTCAGCCACCCAAGCCATAGATTGTTTACTCTGCTACCGTCCAGCAAACAGTAGCGGAGCATTGGCTCTCGGACCAACAGGCCCCCGAGACTGTTCGCTGCTCTGGCCCCCCAATGGTGGAACAAACTCCCTCACGACGCCAGGACAGCGGAGTCAATCACCACCTTCCGGAGACACCTGAAACCCCACCTCTTCAAGGAATACCTAGGATAGGATAAGTAATCCTTCTCACCCCCCCCCCCCTCCCCCTTAATGATTTAGATGCACTATTGTAAAGTGGCTGTTCCACTGGATGTCAGAAGGTGAATTCACCAATTTGTAAGTCGCTCTGGATAAGAGCGTCTGCTAAATGACTTAAATGTAAATGTAAATGTATACCCCCAAGCCATAAGACTTCTAAATAGCCAGACTGCTAAAAAGTCAATTAATGGTACCCTTAATATGTCACTGACCATACACACTCACATTCACTAGACTATATATATAAACCAAACCAACCACACACACACACACTGACTAGACTATATATATAAACCAAACCAACCACTCACACACACTACATTGACACCTCCCACACAAAACCCACACGCATTCACATACACTACATACCCAAGCATAACACACATGCAGACCGACACAGCACAAACACACATAGATACACATTACACACACACACACACTTTTACACTCATAATGTTACACTGTTCTGTTCTTTATTTTACTTGTATAATTATCTATCTAGATGCCTAGTCACTTGAACCTGCCATCGTTTACAGATCTACCTTAAAAACTATACCTCATACCTCTGCAAATTGATCTGGTACTGGTACTCCCTGTATATAGCTCCACATTGATCTGGTACTTGTACTACCTGTATATACATTTACATTTAAGTCATTTAGCAGACGCTCTTATCCAGAGCGGCTTACAAATTGGTGAATTCACCTTCTGACATCCAGTGGAACAGCCACTTTACAATAGTGCATCTAAATCATTTAAGGGGGGGGGGGTGAGAAGGATTACTTTATCCTATCCTAGGTATTCCTTGAAGAGGTGGGGTTTCAGGTGTCTCCGGAAGGTGGTGATTGACTCCGCTGTCCTGGCGTCGTGAGGGAGCTCCACCTGGCGTCGTATATAGCTCCACATTTATCTGGTACTGGTACTCCCTGTATATAGCTCCACATTGATCTGGTACTGGTACTCCCTGTATATAGCTCCACATTGGTCTGGTACTGGTACTCCCTGTATATAGCTCCACATTGGTCTGGTACTGGTACTCCCTGTATATAGCTCCACATTGATCTGGTACTGGTACTCCCTGCACATAGCTCCACATTGATCTGGTACTGGTACTCCCTGTATATAGCTCCACATTGATCTGGTACTGGTACTCCCTGTACATAGCTCCACATTGATCTGGTACTGGTACTCCCTGTACATAGCTCCACATTGATCTGGTACTGGTACTACCTGTATATACTGTAGCTCCATTCTTGTGGATTTTATTTTATTCCTCATGTACCTATTTTATTTTTATTTTTAACTCTGCATTTTTGGGAATGGCTCGTAAATAAGCATTTCACGGTAAAATCTACACCAGTTGTATTCGGCGCTTGTGACAAATAATATATGTATTTTTTTATTTTAGTAGTGCAGGATGGTGATGAAATGTGCAGGCATTACTGGAGACTGTGTCAGCATTTTCCCTTCACCGAAATCCATAAATGCCACTATCAAACACATTTTCATTTATATTTGCATTTTTAGTCATTTAGCAAACATTCTTATCCAGAACAGCTTACAGGAGAAATTGCTTGGCTGTGTTTTAAGCGGGCAGGTGTGATTTCAAACTGTACAACATATGCAGTTCTGTGGGCACGTAAGATGCTGATTTAATTTGCCAATCGTGGCTGATAGTGATAAGACAGTTAGTAGGCACATCTAGAAAAGCAACAGTGAAGTGAAAGTTATCATTAAGTAAAAAAGCAAATTCATGTAATGTGCATGTGGGTGTAGGTGCAGTGTTCAGTGTTCACAAGACAAATAACTCTGTGGCTTTTTACAAACATGAAATACTTTTTCAAAAGTTAGTTGCCTTCTCAAAACATAAAAACAATCAAAACTATATTATACCATCAGAATTGAAAATATATTCAGCAAAAGAACACGACTGCCTGCAAAAAGATTACTGCAAGCATACTTATCTTTTGAGTCCAAGCAGACAAAACAGAAAAGTCTGTCTTTTAAAAATCCAATTAAATCAATACGTTTCCTTTGCCGTCCCTAAATCAAAATTGGAAGTACATCTATTCAAAGGTGCAGCATTATGGGCAATTACTCTCCTTTTATGCATATTTCATCAAGAAATTTTAAACACATCAAATCAAACATTATTTCCCATCAAAATAATAATAATTAAAAAAACATTGTTTGCAGGATTCATTCATCGATATCATCACAATCCAATTCCATGTATTCAATACAAAGGCTGGTTTGCTCATTGTTTCGTAGACTTTCCATTGTTGCAAAAACACTATCCACAATAGAAGTAAGGAAATGTGATACAATGGAATAACACAAATGGTATGAATGTATAGGCCCCAATCCACAACAAAGCAAATCTCGATAATGGAAGTTCACAATGTTAAAGATTACGACTAAGGGCTTTGCACTCCTGGATTGTACAATATTTGCCTATTGGTCTTTTAAAATTCTTCAAGCTCTTTGAAGTTGGTTGTTGATTAATGCTAGAAAGCCATTTTCAAGTCTTACATTGATTTTCAAGCCGATTTAAGCCAAAACTGGAACTTGGCCACTCAGGAACATTCAATGTTGTCTTGGTAAGCAACCAGTGTATATTTGGCCTTGTGTTTTAGACTATTGTCCTGCTGAAAGGTGAATTCGTCTCCCAGTGTCTGTTGAAAAGCAGACTGAACCAAACTTTCCTCTTGGATTTTGCCTGTGCGAAGCTGTATTCCATTTCTTTTTATCTTAAGTCCTTGCCGACTCCCTAGTCCTTGCCGTTGACAAGCATACCCATAAAATGATGCAGCCACTACCATGCTTGAAAATATGAAGAGTGGTACCCTGTGATGTGTTGTGTTGGATTTGCCTCAAACATAGTGCTTTGTATTCAGGACAAAAAGTTCATTTCTTTGGCACATGTTTTGGAGTATTACTTAAGTCCCTTGTTACAAACAGGATGCATGTTTTGGAATATTTTTTATTCTGTACAGGTTTCCTTATTTTCACTCTGACATTTAGGTTAGTATTGTGGAGTAACTACAATGTTTCCTTTCTCTTCAGCAACTTAGTTAGGGAGGATGCCTGTACCTGTAATGGCTTTCGTCGTCAGATGAGGAAGAGTAGTCGGACCAAAGCGCAACGTGGTAAGTGTTCATATTATTTATTGAACACTAAATACAAAAATAACAAGATAATAAATGAAACCGAAAAAGGCCTGTAAGGCGCAAACACTGATATGGAAAACAACTACCCACAAAAACCCTGTGGGGAAAAGCTACCTAAGTATGGTTCTCAATCAGAGACAACGATAGACAGCTGTCCCTGATTGAGAACCATACCCGGCCAAAACAAAGAAATACAAACACATATAAAAAGAACATAGAATGCCCACTCAAATCACACCCTGACCAACCCAAAAATAGAGACATAAAAAGGGCGTGACAGTACCTTTGTAGTGACTAGGTGTATTGATACACCATCCAAAGCCTAATTAACCATGCTCAAAGGGATATTTAGCATTATTTAAAACAATTTTTTTATACACATCTACCAATCGGTTCCCTTCTTTGCGAAGCATTGAAAAATGTGGAGGGGTTAGCCTGTGTGTGCGGGTATATGTGCGAGTGTGTGTGTATGTGTTTCAGTGTGTCTGAATCTGTGTTTGTGTGGGTTATTGTTTGAATCAATGTTTCTCTTTTTGACAAAGCACTCTGATTTCCTATTCTGTGTGGAACCTGGGGAAGTAGTTGCTGGTGGATGTGAAACAGAGGTGGACATCACATTTCTGGCACTTGGCATTTGGTGTACCTGCGCACCCTGGTACCTTGCATCTCCCCTTCTTTTCAGCCATAATCATGTGCGCCTGGCTGTGGCATCCATCAGGGACTGGAATTGGAGCAGAGGGTCCTTTTCTCCTCCTCTCCTCATACTCACCAGCAATTGTGGAACTGGGATGACCTTCATGCACTCCAGACTCTTTACACTTTGGCATAGGCCTTCAGCGATGTATGACTTGAAGGTATACAGCTTCATTTGTTCCTTCTTTCTCGTGCCAGTGCCTTCACAATCTCTTCGGTCGATCAGCCAGGTGGTCACGATGATCATATCCAGGAAGTGGAACACCATCCGGTGGTACCACTTCTTTGATCGGATTTTGTTCCGGTACAGTGCAATCAGTGAGTCAAGCAGATCCAGCCCACCCATATTCTTGTTGTATTATTTCACCACAGCAAGGCAGAGGACCGTGGTGATCATCTTTTGCTTGCGATTCCAACTGTCAACCTCGGTGACTGGGTGGGCTCCAGTGTAATCACTCAGAAGGGTCACTGAGCGGTGTCGTACCACTTCACAATTCTTTTGTAGTGAGGTTAAGGAGCTTGTTTACATTACATTGTATCACATGTAGATTTGACAGCCCTTACAATAACTTAGAGAATGTATTCTGCGAAATACTGCTTGAAGTACTGGAGGGGGGACATGATATCATCATATCTTGAAAGCAGGCCCTGCCATTCAGGGTAAGCATTGAAGTATGCATTAGGCGTGGAACATCAACCTCTGAGACATCTTCATCCTCAGACTCAGTCTCATTGTCAACAGACAGGCATTCTCCTTTAAAAAAGATAGCAGGAAGCCCAAATTTGAATGTCATATACCCTTCTTCATCCACTGACACACACACACACACACACACACACACACACACACACACACACACACACACACACACACACACACACACGTTACTTCGCTGACTGATCTCTAACTGACTCCTGACCTTCTAACTGTCTCTCAAATCTGATTTGGGGATCCACTCTTCCTGACTCTCTTCAAGTTCACTGTCCTCATTGTCACTCTCCTCAAGCTCACTGTCAGATGGAATGACCTTAACTGCTCGATCATGTTCCTTCCACCCATAAAATGTTATTGTGTCCATTTCCTGTAAGTATCAGTAGATAGTAAAGTAAAAACATTGATGGTCATAATTATGCATCTGAGCACATCTCCACACTTTAGCATGATATTGCCTGAACAAAAGTGGTCGAGCTGCACAATGTTGCCCTGAGGCAACAAACCAAAAAGCACAGTTTTAGTATATAAATAAAAACAAAATAAGCCTTTAAACAATCAAACATACGACTTAACATACTCATGTACATGCATATATTGTTTATATAAAGTTATTTAAATTTAAACATGTTAAAAAGTTATTTTATCTTACCAATTGGTGGCACCATGTCCCATGCATCTTTGCTTCCTGAAAGGACTGCTTCACCACCAGACAAAAGTCCACACCCACTTCAGCCCCTCATTTCATTGGACACAGACATGTCAGGTGATATCATATATTTTTTTTAAGCGGTGTGAGGTCCAAAAAGGTAGTTTGTTGCCTGAGAGCAACACCATACCATAGAGGGTTAATCCATGTTAAATGCAGGCTGTAACACAACAAAATGTGGAAAAGTGAAGGGGTGTGAATACTTTCTGAAGGCTGTGTAAGGTAGTCTGGAGACCAGTGACAGGGGAATAGCCTCTCTTAGACCATGAGGAGAGTAAAAGAAGAGAATGGGGTAGATAAATAATAAATTACTGTTTGTATCAGCCCAAATATTCTCTTTAATAAAAACATTTTAAAAAGGTGATGGTGATGACGTCAATAATTACATTCTTATTTTTGTTTCATAATCCGCTTATTCAGACCAAAGCTTTTGTTCCTGTTGCTTTATGAGATTCCGAGATTCAGGAGGTAATTAAAGGCCACACACAAAGACAAAGGTATCACTGGTGTTATGCCTGGTACCATTGTCATTCTATGTTCTACAACAATGAAACCATCCTTGGGCTTTGGCTGTAGATTTTTCAATACAAAAAAACCCTGGTACAAAATGTGCAAGCAGAACTCTACTGCCTTTCAATCACTTTACAGTATTTAATTAATAATATGACCTTCCTTGTTGTGTGTGTGTGTGTGTGTGTGTGTGTGTGTGTGTGTGTGTGTGTGTGTGTGTGTGTGTGTGTGTGTGTGTGTGTGTGTGTGTGTGTGTGTGTGTGTGTGTGTGTGTGTGTGTGTGTGTGTGTGTGTGTGCGTGTGTGTGTGTGTGTAGTTGTGTGTGTGATGCGCTGTCTGTCTAAATGGGTCTGGTGTTAAGTGATATAAGTGATATTCTGATCCTCATCAGTAAAATGATGACATTGACGTCCCAGGAATACCGTTCAACCCCATACCCTGCACCCTCCCCTTGCTTTATTACAAGTGGAGAGATAACATCTTCCATTATGCTGTTTTTTTCAACAAGGTTGATGTGAGGGTCATTAGACATCTATTCATGGCATGAATGACCTGATAAGGTTTGCTGAGGTAAGGGGAAGGAACTGAGATAGGCTACAGAGAGAGAAAGGGGATCGGACCTACCTGATATCCACGCAGAGAGACTGGAAGCACTTATCCCCTAATCTTATCACTTGTACTATCATCCTGCATCAAAACGTCAACACAACTCCATTCATTGACAATATCTGGTTCTGTATGCTCTCACCAACAAGGTTTAACCGTGGGAGGCTAGCAAACGTAGATATTTTTTTCAGAGGCATCTTGGTGTGCGTGCGTGCATGCCTGTATTTCTCCCTGAGCTAAAGTGACAGTGAGGCACGTCAAGGGAGATCTGTATCAGAACACTCCATGCTTCCTTCCCGCCTTTCTCCCACCCTCCCTTTGTTCTTCCCAATCTCAGGAACAGTGAGCGCGTTGATTCACAGAGCAGGGCGATAAATGCTAACAAAACATAACGTTAATTGACTTTAAACTCCATCAAGTGTTTTCCCTTGTTGCCCAGAACACAACAGTACACTGCCTATGTCGTTGCGGCAGGTCATGCAGGCCTCTCCCTGCATGTAAGTAGGCAGCCATCTGCTCCACTGCCTATCTCCGCGACAGGAGAACCAGAGTCAGGGACTCGTCTGGGAGGTTCATCCCAGTAGAGTCATGCCTTCTGGGAAAAATACAGATGAAAACTCGAAATACAGATGAAAACCCACACTATCTACTAGGTAGATAATGTGGTCTACAGCTTATCATGATATACTCTACCTCAGATGAGCAAAACTTATATTGTGATATCGTGCACCAACTGTTGTTTACATATATGCATGAGCCCCCGCCTCGTGTCTTACCAGAGGCTGCTGTTCTGTCCTGCCGATAGAGTGTATAACCCGCCAGCTGTATGTTCTTAATGTCGTCATTCAGCTACGACTCGGTGAAACATAAGATATTACAGTTTTTAATGTCCTGTTGGCAGGATATACTGTACGTGCTTTTAGTTCATCAAATTTATTTTCCAGCTATTGGATGTTAGCTAGCAGGACGGAAGGCATAGGCAGATTATCCACTCGTCGCCTGATCCTCACAAGACACCCTGTTTTTTTCCTGCAAAATCTCAGTTTCCTTCTCCAGCGATAGCTGGGCATCTGGGCCTGGTCGGTTGTCTGTAGTATCTCCCTCCCGTCCGACTCATTGAAGAAAAACTTTCTGAGATGAGTAATCTCAGTTCTGATGTCCAGAAGCACTTTTCAAATCAAATCAAATCAAATCAAATTTTATTTGTCACATACACATGGTTAGCAGATGTTAATGCGAGTGTAGCGAAATGCTTGTGCTTCTAGTTCCGACAATGCAGTAATAACCAACAAGTAATGTAACTAACAATTCCTAATCTACTGTCTTATACACAGTGTAAGGGGATAAAGAATATGTACATAAGGATATATGAATGAGTGATGGTACAGAGCAGCATAGGCAAGATACAGTAGATGGTATCGAGTACAGTATATACATGTGAGATGAGTATGTAAACAAAGTGGCATAGTTAAAGTGGCTAGTGATACATGTATTACATAAGGATGCAGTCGATGATATAGAGTACAGTATATACATATGCATATGAGATGAATAATGTAGGGTAAGTAACATTATATAAGGTAGCATTGTTTAAAGTGGCTAGTGATATATTTACATCTTTTCCCATCAATTCCCATTATTAAAGTGGCTGGAGTTGAGTCAGTGTCAGTGTGTTGGCAGCAGCCACTCAATGTTAGTGGTGGCTGTTTAACAGTCTGATGGCCTTGAGATAGAAGCTGTTTTTCAGTCTCTCGGTCCCAGCTTTGATGCACCTGTACTGACCTCGCCTTCTGGATGATAGCGGGGTGAACAGGCAGTGGCTCGGGTGGTAGATGTCCTTGATGATCTTTATGGCCTTCCTGTAACATCGGGTGGTGTAGGTGTCCTGGAGCGCAGGTAGTTTGCCCCCGATGATGCGTTGTGCAGACCTCACTACCCTTTGGAGAGCCTTACGGTTGAGGGCGGAGCAGTTGCCGTACCAGGCGGTGATACAGCCCGCCAGGATGCTCTCTATTGTGCATCTGTAGAAGTTTGTGAGTGCTTTTGGTGACAAGCTGAATTTCTTCAGCCTCCTGAGGTTGAAGAGGCGCTGCTGCGCCTTCTTCACGATGCTGTCTGTGTGAGTGGACCAATTCAGTTTGTCTGTGATGTGTATGCCAAGGAACTTAAAACTTACTACTCTCTCCACTACTGTTCCATCGATGTGGATAGGGGGGTGTTCCCTCTGCTGTTTCCTGAAGTCCACAATCATCTCCTTAGTTTTGTTGACGTTGAGTGTGAGGTTATTTTCCTGACACTACACTCCGAGGGCCCTCACCTCCTCCCTGTAGGCCGTCTTGTCGTTGTTGGTAATCAAGCCTACCACTGTTGTGTCGTCCGTAAACTTGATGATTGAGTTGGAGGCGTGCGTGGCCACGCAGTCGTGGGTGAACAGGGAGTACAGGAGAGGGCTCAGAACGCACCCTTGTGGGGCCCCAGTGTTGAGGATCAGCGGGGAGGAGATGTTGTTACCTACCCTCACCACCTGGGGGCGGCCCGTCAGGAAGTCCAGTACCCAGTTGCACAGGGCGGGGTCGAGACCCAGGGTCTCGAGCTTGATGACGAGCTTGGAGGGTACTATGGTGTTGAATGCCGAGCTGTAGTCGATGAACAGCATTCTCACATAGGTATTCCTCTTGTCCAGATGGGTTAGGGCAGTGTGCAGTGTGGTTGAGATTGCATCGTCTGTGGACCTATTTGAGCGGTAAGCAAATTGGAGTGGGTCTAGGGTGTCAGGTAGGGTGGAGGTGATATGGTCCTTGACTAGTCTCTCAAAGCACTTCATGATGACGGAAGTGAGTGCTACGGGGCGGTAGTCGTTTAGCTCAGTTACCTTAGCTTTCTTGGGAACAGGAACGATGGTGGCCCTCTTTAAGCATGTGGGAACAGCAGACTGGTATAGGGATTGATTGAATATGTCCGTAAACACACCAGCCAGCTGGTCTGCGCATGCTCTGAGGGCGCGGCTAGGGATGCCGTCTGGGCCTGCAGCCTTGCGAGGGTTAACACGTTTAAATGTTTTACTCACCTCGGCTGCAGTGAAGGAGAGACCGCATTTTTCCGTTGCAGGCAGTGTCAGTGGCACTGTATTGTCCTCAAAGCGGGCAAAAAAGTTATTTAGTCTGCCTGGGAGCAAGACATCCTGGTCCGTGACTGGGCTGGATTTCTTCCTGTAGTCCGTGATTGACTGTAGACCCTGCCACATGCCTCTTGTGTCTGAGCCGTTGAATTGGGATTCTACTTTGTCTCTGTACTGACGCTTAGCTTGTTTGATAGCCTTACGGAGGGAATAGCTGCATTGTTTGTATTCAGTCATGTTACCAGACACCTTGCCCTGATTGAAAGCAGTGGTTCGCGCTTTCAGTTTCACACGAATGCTGCCATCAATCCAAGGTTTCTGGTTAGGGAATGTTTTAATCGTTGCTATGGGAACGACATCTTCAACGCACGTTCTAATGAACTCGCACACCGAATCAGCGTATTCGTCAATGTTGTTATTTGACGCAATACGAAACATGTCCCAGTTCACGTGATGGAAGCAGTCTTGGAGTGTGGAGTCAGCTTGGTCGGACCAGCGTTGGACAGACCTCAGCGTGGGAGCTTCTTTTTTTAGCTTTTGTCTGTAGGCAGGTATCAGCAAAATGGAGTCGTGGTCAGCTTTTCCGAAAGGGGGCGGGGCAGGGCCTTATATGAGTCGCGGAAGTTAGAGTAACAGTGATCCAAGGTTTTTCCGCCCCTGGTTGCGCAATCGATATGCTGATAAAATTTAGGGAGTCTTGTTTTCAGATTAGCCTTGTTAAAATCCCCAACAACGATGAATGCAGCCTCCGGATAAATGGTTTCCAGTTTGCAAAGAGTTAAATAAAGTTCGTTCAGAGCCATCGATGTGTCTGCTTGGGGGGGATATATACGGCTGTGATTATAATCGAAGAGAATTCTCTTGGTAGGTAATGCGGTCTACATTTGATTGTGAGGAATTGTAAATCAGGTGAACAGAAGGATTTGAGTACCTGTATGTTTCTTTCATCGCACCATGCCTCGTTAGCCATAAGGCATACACCCCCACCCCTCTTCTTACCAGAAAGGTTTTTGTTTCTGTCGGCGCGATGCGTGGAGAAACCCGTTGGCTGCACCGCATCGGATAGCGTCTCTCCAGTGAGCCATGTTTCCGTGAAGCACAGAACGTTACAGTCTCTGATGTCCCTCTGAAATGCTACCCTTGCTCGGATTTCATCAACCTTGTTGTCAAGAGACTGGACATTGGCAAGAAGAATGCTAGGAAGTGGGGCACGAAGTGCCCGTCTCCGTAGTCTGACCAGAAGACCGCTATGTTTCCCTCTTTTTCGGAGTCGTTTTTTGGGGTTCGCTGCATGCGATCCATTCCGTTGTCCTGTTTGTAAGGCAGAACACAGGATCCGCGTCGCGAAAAACATATTCTTGGTCGTACTGATGGTGAGTTGACGCTGATCTTATATACAGTAGTTCTTCTCGGCTGTATGTAATGAAACCTAAGATGACCTGGGGTACTAGTGTAAGAAATAACACGTAAAAAAAACAAAAAACTGCATAGTTTCCTAGGAACGCGAAGCGAGGCGGCCATCTCTGTCGGCGCCGGAAGTATGTTTTCGGTCATAAGAGATGGTAGCAGCAACATTATGTACAACATTATGCGCTATTGTCACTCTGAATGGACTGTGGATGGACCGGTAGATTCAATTACCTTTTACTGCAGAGGAAACACCATAAACACAATGCAGTGTTCTCTGTCTGTATCCCATTATACTGTCAACACTTAGAAATCACAATGAAAACAACCTTATTATGTTTTCTTTGGGCTGAAAAGATTCATATTAATTATTTTTCATCACTCCTGGCAAAATGTTAATTACGTAGCTACTTGCTAGGAATGATCTGACCACTGTTTGAAATGTTTTAGTTGAGTCAGCTTGACTACCTTCCTACAGAGTTCATTATCTTTCCCCAAAAATATGTATATGTTCTTCTATTGCGTTCCTGATTGCAATGTACATATTCCAAGCTGTCTGAGCTTTCCTATAATCCCACCGCAATTAGTGCAGTGTCCACCTTCCTAAACACACCACCTTCCTAAACACACAACTCCTTCCCACCGCCGGATTCCGAGTCCTCTCCTTTCATGGTTCACGAGTCGACGCTGTCGCCGGTTCTGATGCGAGGTGTTTCTGTGTAAAGTACGCAGCGCTGCTACAGTGTTGAAAAGATGTGAGAAAAACAGAGTGAAAAGCAGAGTAGGAAGTCCCTCAGGACTATCAGTCACAATACTGTAGCACTTCAGATCTAAAATAGAGCTGGGCAGGGAGCATAATGAGGTATTTTAAGTGCTTAACTTAATACAGTCAGTTAAAATGAAGGTCCCGTGGGAGGGAGAGTCTGTTGCGCAATTGTCACTGCTGCGGGACTGACTCGCAAGCATTTAAAGACAGACGGAAGAGAGATATATGGTGGATGAGGGAAAGGACATTGGGAGAGATGAAGGGACGGGGAAAGGAAGGAATATACAGTCCAAGGAAACAATAGTGTTTGAGAGAATTAACACATCGTAACCTTAAATAGGTAAGCTAAGTGATCCAAAAGTCACATCCCACTTTTTAGTCAGTTAAACCAACTGCAAGCAATGTACAGCCTAAATCATGCTTGCTTCTGACAAAGTGCATTTTGACAAACTACTCAAACATATGTTAACGATTCTAATGTGGAATGTTTGCAGAAGGTAATGACAAGGGCATTGCAATATCAACACATATTCGCTACCTCCCTCTCTCCCTACCTCAATGTTTCCCTCCCTCCAACCATCTCACTGATGAATGCACCACTTGATGTTGAAAGTAGATTGATACAAGTTGTTAATGACTGATGTTTTATTAATGGAGGGGGGGGGGCATGCTCTATCCATCCCTCAGCCCAACAATGGAGGCGGTAGAGTCATGTCACAGGGAATACAGCTTATTGTCCTGCTTCTCACTTATAGTTCAGTACTTACAGTAGCTGAACTTGCATCTAAAAAT
This sequence comes from Oncorhynchus masou masou, assembly GCF_036934945.1. Taxonomy (NCBI): domain Eukaryota; kingdom Metazoa; phylum Chordata; class Actinopteri; order Salmoniformes; family Salmonidae; genus Oncorhynchus; species Oncorhynchus masou. The sequence goes on from NC_088244.1 coordinate 21,287,526, forward strand.
TAGAGGAGCAAGCTTTTCACTGGCCAACACTGGCTAGATTCCCAAATTAAATGGCACAATCAAAAGAACTACAAGCTACTGTCAGGGACAAACAACACTGATCATTGCATTTTTGTGAACATAGTTCATTATATAGAGAGACTTATGGAGCATGACTCACACAGCTTTGTCTTTCTGAGGCCGCCCACTTCTGTCACAAAGCACGTTAGAGGTGAAAGGTAAAAGGTCATACGGTCTGATGGCGATTGTCCGTTGGCTCTGCTGAAGGAAACCATTAGCTGACTTATCAGCAAGCCCCCAGGCTTGCATCTTCCCTCCTCTCTCATCTTCCCTCTCGGGTTTCCCCTAAGATGGCTCCTGCTCCAGGCTCCCACACAGGAAATTCCCCTGCTGACTGGAAACACCCTTACTGATTTATTAAAACGCCCCAGACCTGCTTTCCTCATTACATCATTCACCCAATGCTGCAATTGTCCCCCCCCCCCCCCTCATCCATGGAAAATGTCATTGACTGGCTCATCAGCACCAAGTCTTGATGGCCTGACCCACTCATAGTGAGAAGAAGTGGTCTCTTTATTTACACTGTGAGAGAGAGTGGCATCCAGGGTAAGATAATGATCTGGCTTGAAGAAGATTGAGGGGAGGATGTGTGGTACATCAATGGACCATGTACAGCATATAATATAACAGTTCTATCACACTCTCCTCTCTTTGTAAGCACTCCAGGACATAGGTCCCAGGATCCAGGGCCATGGACATAGTCACGTAATGGATTTTCAGGGCCATGGACTGTGACACTAAAACATAGGAAAGGAAACTTAGTCTGAATCACACAACCACTCCTCTTGACTAGACAAAGCTTAGTAAAAAAGCAAGAGAGAAGCAAGGAGAGTGTACATCACAGTGTACATCACAGGTGAACATTTTAACAATGATTTATGGTGCTTGTGTGATTGAGGTTTCACGATTTATGACCAGAGTGGGTGACAGCAATTACTCCCCAAAGGCTTTGAAAGATCAGATTATTGTTGCGTGTACACAGGTACGTGGGCTCATTGGAAAAGTTAGATTTATCATGGTGACATTTTGCTTGTATTACTGTATGCACTCACGTTCCCCTGATGTGACCAGGCACTATAGAGAGAGGAAGAATGGTATGGAACCCCCATAACTCACCTTCTACCCACCTGGAGTTAGGAAGATAAAAGGAACAGTCAAGCACAAATATGTTGATTGATTTGGAGACCCTTTTCTATATATACAGTACAAAGTATGTGGACACCCCTTCAAATTAGTGGATTAATCAATCAATCAAATGTATATATAAAGCCCTTTTAACATTACCAGATGTCACAAAGTGCAAAATAGAAACCCAGCCTAAAACCCCAAACAGCAAGCAATGCGGATGTAGAAGCATTAGGCTATTTCAGCCACACCCGTTGCAGATGTATAAAATCGAGCATACAACCATGCAATCTCTATAGACAAACATTGGCCGTAGAATGGCCTTACTGAAGTGCTCAGTGACGTTCAACGTGGCACCGTCATTGGATGTTACCATTCCAACAAGTCAGTTCATCTAATGTATGCCCTGCTAGAGCTGCCCCGGTCAACTGTAAGTGCTGTTATTGTGGAAACGTCTAGGAGCAATAATTGCTCAGCCGTGGAGTGGTAGGCCACACAAACTCACAGAACGGGAGTGCAGAGTGCTGAAGCGCGTAGCGTGTAAAAATTGTCTGTCCTTGGTTGCAATACTCACCACCGAGTTCCAAACTGCCTTTGGAAGGAACATCAGCATAAGAACTGTTCGTCTGGTGATTCATGAAATGGGTTTCCTTGGCCGAAAAGCTGCACACAAGCCTAAAATCACCATGCGCGCCTCTTGGCCTCTGGAGCAGTGGAAACGCGTTCTCTGGAGTGATGAATCATGCTTCAAAATCCAGCAGTCCCACAGATGCTACCTGCACCAATGCATAGTGCAAACTATTTGGTGGAGGAAAAATGGTCTGGGGGCTGTTTTTCATGGTTCGGGCTAGACTCCTTAGTACAAGTGAAGGGAAATCTCAACACTACAGTGAAACGCATTTATTAGGGCTGCAATCTGAGGTGCAGTTAATTGTCAATTTCTGAGGCTGATAACTCTAATGAACTTATCCTCTGCAGCAGAGGTAACTCTGGGTCTTCCTTTCCAGTGAGAGCCATTTTCATCATAGAGCTTGCCGGTTTTTGCGACTGCACTTGAAGAAACTTGCAAAGTTCTTGAAATGTTCTGTATTGACTGACCTTGATGTCTTAAAGGAATGATGGACTGTAGTTTGTCTTTGCTTATTTGAGCTGTTCTTAACATCATATGGACTTTTACCAAATAGGGTTATCTTCTGTATACCAAACCTACCTTGTCACAACACAACTGATTGGCTCAAATACATTAAGAAGGAAAGAAATTCCACAAATGTACTTTTAACAAGGCACACCTGTTAATTGAAATGCATTCCAGGTGACTGCCACATGAATCTGGTTAAGGGAATGCCAAGAGTGTGCAAAGCTGTCATCAAAGCAAAGGATGGCTACTTTGAAGAATATAACATCTAACATCTACAAATAATTTGATTTGTTTAACACTTTTTTAGTTACTACATGATTCCATTTGTGTTATTTCATCTCTTTGATGTCTTCACTATTATTCTACAATGTAGTAAATAGTAAAAAAATAAAGAAAAACCCTTGAATGAGTAGGTGTGTCCAAACCTTTGAATGGTACTGTATTTATATATACATATACAGTCGTGGCTAAAGGTTTTGAGAATGACACAAATATTAATTTCCACAAAGTTTGCTGCTTCAGTGTCTTTAGATATCTTTGTCAGATATTACTATGGAATACTGAAGTATAATTACAAGTATTTCATAAGTGTCAAATGCTTTTATTGACAATTATACGAAGTTGATGCAAAGAGGCAATATTTGCAGTGTTGACCCTTCTTTTTCAAGACCTCTGCAATCCGCCCTGGAATGCTATCAATTATCTTCTGGGTCACATCCTGACTGATGGAAACCCATTCTTGCATAATCAATGCTTGGAGTTTGTCAGAATTTGTGGGTTTTTGTTTGTCCACCCGCCTCTTGAGATCGGATTAAGGTCTGGAGAGTTTCCTGGCCACGGACCCAAAATATCGATGTGTTGTTTTGTTCCCCGAGCCACTTATCACTTTTGCCTTATGGCAAGGTGCTCCAACATGCTGGAAAAGGCATTGTTCATCACCAAAATGTTCTTGGATGGTTGGGAGAAGTTGCTCTCGGAGGATGTGTTGGTACCATTCTTTATTCATGGCTGTGATCTTAGGCAAAATTGTGAGTGAGCCCACTCCCTTGGCTGAGAAGCAACCCCACACATGAATGGTCACAGGATGCTTTACTGTTGGCATGACACAGGACTGATGGTAGCGCTCTCCGTGTCTTCTCCAGACAAGCTTTTTTTCCAGATGCCCCAAACAATCGGTAAGGGTTCATCAGAGAAAATAACTTTACCCCAGTCCTCAGCAGTCCAATCCCTGTACCTTTTGCAGAATATCAGTCTGTCCCTGATGGTTTTCCTGGAGAGAAGTGGCTTCTTTGCTGTCCTTCTTGACACCAGGCCATCCTCCAAAAGTCTTGGCCTCACTATGCGTACAGATGTACTAACACATGTCTGCTGCCATTCACGAGCAAGCTCTGTACTGGTGGTGCCCCACTTCAACTGTGCAAAAATTACACGCCAAATCTTTCAGTATTTGATTTGTTAAAAAAGTTTGAAATATCCAATAAATGTCGTTCCACTTCATGATTGTGTCCCACTTGTTGTTGATTCTTCACAAAAAAATAAAGTTTTATATCTTTATGTTTGAAGCCTGAAATGTGGCAAAAGGTCGCAAAGTTCAAGGGGGCCGAATACTTTCGCAAGGCACTGTATATATATATATATATATATATATATATATATATATATATATATATATATATATATATATATATATATATAGTCTATTTCTACTCAGGTTTCTGGGTTATTTATATAATTGACAGAGAACAGATTCATAGCAACATTGACATGAAGCAATATGTATATATATATACATATTGCTTCATGTCAATGTTGCTATGAATCTGTTCTCTGTCAATTATATAAATAACCCAGAAACCTGAGTAGAAATAGACTGATGAAGGTATAGCTTGTGACAAGTGTGTCATTAGTAGGTATACTCAATCTCCTACAGCAGCGAGAGAGCCGACAGACAGGAAGCAATAATCACATTTTATGCATAAAAGGGGTATGAAATTGAATCAAGCTAACCTTCACCTCAGGACATCTGAAGAGTGTTGTGTAATCATTTGTCATGATTATTTACACTCGATGAAAAACACTGCTGGGTATAATTGTAACGCTGTAATGAAAACTCGGTTTGTATGCATTTGTAGGTCCGGAATAGCTCCGTTGGTAGAGCATGGGATTTTAAATGCCGGAGTTGCCAAATGCCAATTCCCACAGTGGGCCAGATTGAAAAAGTACAAAAATGTGTGCAGTCAGTACTGCATGTTGCTTTGGATAAGAGTGTCTGCCAAATAATTCTTTTTTTGCATGTGCGGTATTAGCTATATGTGGGTAGTTGTGTCATTCTGACATATACAAGAAGGACAAATGGCCTGGAGCATCGAATGCGTGAATGTGTGAAATATCACACACTGTTCAAGGAAATACAAACCCATGCAGAAATATACTGGAACAAATATACACTCACACTCCAATGCCTCAACACACATACTATGTGGGGGAAAACATGTGTTATATCTGCTCTTAATTCATACATGAAATAAAAAAATATATAATAGAGTGTCTGGAGAATTGGAGGGCCTGGTGCTGCTGCAGTATTAGCAGTTGTACAGCACCAAAAAGGGCTGTGTAACTAAAGCACTAGTCTCATTATACATAAACTACTGCATTAAGAAATTACCATCCCATTCTCCATGGGCCCTTCCCTACACCACTACACTGTAGTGCAACACTGCTGGGAGGGAGGGAAGGTTCTGCTGTACATTGTTGTGGAACAGTCTTTAATTCAATGAACACTGTTAAGTTGCCACAGACACAATGTAATGGTTACAGTGAGCTGGGCCATTTAATTTCAACTCCTGAGATACTAATTCTATTATGTGAATAACATAATGTGATTATGTTCTTCCGTTCATTCTTGTTCATTCCCAGTTAGGAAAATGTGTTCAATTATCTGTCAATCCTATTTTGATGACGTCATTTCCTGTATGAATTGTGTGTTGCAAGGCTGCAGCTCCACTCTTAGAAAATAGTGTTCCAAAAGGGTTCTATGGCTGCCCCCATGTGCAAAGGGTTCAACATGGAACCCAAAACCATTATACTTTGATCCAAAAGGGTTCTACCTACAACCAACAAGGGTTCTTAAAAGGGTTCTCCTACGTGGAAAGCTGAAGAACCCGTTTAGATTCCAGATAAAAGCTTTTTTTCTAAGAGTGTTGTGATTTGAGAGGTGTGTGATCCTCATTATTAGGGGTTCACTACATTTAGAAACGGGTCAAAAGATTGCTGGGTTATTGACAAATCCAAAATCTGAAATCCACTCCACCGTGGCCTATCAACTTGTCATTGCTATCAAGGACGTCCCTAAGATTAACCATGCTAAATGTGCTATTCCTATTTCAAAAAATAAGAAAACTATTATTAACAACTTGTTCTTTGCATATCAAATGATCATGTCCAACATCATCTTCTATTTATGAACCATAAGTCAGATTCATTCCATATTTTGTATTTAGCCTCATGATTGCTCATAAAGGAATTTAGTTCCTACATGATAGAGTGCTTGCTTTGTTATACAACTAATATTGTGTCCTTTCTGTCATCCTGTGAACCCCGTTCATTGCTCCTTGCAGCTATATTTCTTCTTCCATGTGTATTTTACAACATTCCCCTGCTTATATCATCATCTCATTACTGGATGGTTGAGGATGCTCCAGGTCTGATTATTGTGCTTTTTATAACCAACAGAATTTGTTTAGGAGTCAAAATAAACAGAAACAAAAACAAAGGTAGCAAAAATAGATGTAAATCTAATCGCATTTTATTGGTTGTAAACACATATTTAGCAGATTTTTTGTGGGTGTAGGAAAATGCTTGTGTTCCAAGATGCAACAGTGTATTAATATCTAACAATACACAACAATACACACAAAAGTAAAAGTATAGAGAAATATATAAATATTAGGACGAGCGATGTCGACGTCTGGAGGAAACCTGGAACCATCCCTACGGTGAAGCATTGCGGTGTCAGAATCATGCTGTGGGGATGTTTTTCAGTGTCCAGGGACTGGGAGACAAGTCAGAATCGAGGCAAAGATAAAAGGAACAAATGGAGAGATCCTTGGATGGAGAGATCCTTGATGAAAACCTGCTCCAGGGCGCTTAGGTCCTCAGACTTGGGTTGAAGGTTCACCTTCCAAAAGGACAACTACCCTAAGCACACAGCCAAACCAACGCAGGAGTGGCTTCGGGAAATGTCTCTGAATGTCCTTGAGTGGCCCAACCAGAGCCCGATCAAGCATCTTTGGAGAGCCCCGAAAACAGCTTTGAGCAATGCTCATCCAACCTGACAGAGCTTGAGAGGATCTACAGGGAAGAATGGGAGAAACTGAGACTTCAACATAGTACTGATTAAAGGATCTGAATACTTATGCAAATGTGATATTTCAGATTGTTATTTGTAATTTTTGCTTTGTCATTATGGGGTATTGTGTGTTGATTGATGAGGGATTTGTTTTTAATAAGGCTGTAACCTAACAAAACATAGAAAAAGTCAAGGGGTGTGAATACTTTAATACCTTCTGTACATAGTACCAGTCAAAAGTTTGGACACATGTAACGGTCTGAATGTAGTGGGTGAGGAGTCAGGCGCAGGAAGCAGAGAGTTCAGGGGAGTGCTATTTTAATGCACAAAGAAACGGCGAACATAAGCCAACCCCACGAAAACACAAGGCGTAATGAACAAACAAACGCCCCAAACAGGGGGACTTAAACTGTCCAGGAAAAACCACGAAATGGGAAAACACGAAACCCATAGACGTGCAAACAAGTACACCAAACAGACGGTCACAATAATTTATCCCACACAAGGAACCAGGCGGGCCGGCTGACTAATAAAGCCTCACTACTATATTACCTAACTCAAAACAGGTGCACTCAGTAAACACATAAGGAGGGGGAGGAAATAATCAGTTGCAGCTAGTAGGCCGGTGATGACCACCGAGCGCCACCAGAACGGAAAGGGGAGTGTCCTTCGGTCGGAGTCGTGACAACACACCTACACATTCAAGTGTTTCTCTTTATTTTTTTTATATTTTCTACATTGCAGAATAATAGTGAAGACATCAAGGCTATGAAATAACACCTATGGAATCATGTAGCAACCAAAAAAGTTTTGAACAAATCAAAATATATTTTAGATTTTAGATTCTTCAAAGTAGCCACCCTTTGCCTTTATGACAGCTTTGCACACTCTTGGCATTCTCTCAACCAGCTTCACCTGGAACGCTTTTCCAACAATCTTGAAGGAGGTCCCACATATGCTGAGCATTTGTTGGCTGCTTTTCCTTCACTTTGCGGTCCAACTCATCCCAAACCATATCAATTCGGTTGAGGTCGGGTGATTGTGGAGTCCAGGTCATCTGATACAACACTCCATCACTCTCCTTCTTGGTCAAAATTTAGCTCTTACAGAGCTTGGAGGTGTGTTGGGTCATTGTCCTGCATGCCAGGTGGGATGGCGTATCGCTGCAGAATGATGTGGTAGCCATGCTGGAACTTCTTACGGATAGGAGTCCCGCTAGCTAACTTCCAGTGAGCCTGGAGGGCGCGCAATTCAAATAAATAATCATAAATATTATGGATTTTAAACATTTATGTACATGTAAGTGTCTTATATTGGCTGAAAGCTTAAATTATTGTTAATCTAACTGCACTGTCCGATGTACAGTAGCTTTTACAGCGAAAACATGCCACGCAATTGTTTGAGGACGGCGCCCCACATCAAAATATTTTTTCACTGGCACAGGTTTCATACATTCACATGTAACGATTAAATATTCACTTACTTTTTGAAAATCTTCCTCTGATTTGTCATCCAAAGGGTCCTAGCTATAACATGTAGTGTAATTTTGCTAGATAAAATCCTTCTTTATATTCCAAAAAGTCAGTTTAGTTGGCGCCATCGATTTGAGTAATCGCAAACACAACTTTCCAAGACAGTTCCCTCTACTAAAACTGTTATTTCTTATTCGTTTTTGAAGTTACAAGCCTGAAACCTTGAACGTAGACTGCTGACACCCTGTGGAAGCCATGGGACCTGCATCCAGGGAGCAAATTTTCTATATGACCTTTCTCTTGAATTTCTAAGATGATGGTTTTTCAAAAGAAAAACATTTCGGGTTGGTTTTTTGGGGGGATTTTCTCCTGCAATATATATTGTGCTAAATTCTCCTACATTATTTTAACATTTCTGCTAACTTCAAAGTGTTTCCTTTCCAATGGTACCAATTATATGCATATCCTGGCTTCAGGGCCTGAGCTACATGCAGTTTATTTTGGGCACGTCATTCAGACAGGAAGTGGAGAAAAAAGGGCCTAATTCTAAATAAATCACAGACAGTTTCACCAGCAAAGCACAGTTGGAACCACACATGCGGAGATCATCCGTTCACCTACTCTGCGTCTCACAAACACACAGAGGTTGGAACCAAAAATCTCAATTTTGGACTCATCAGACCAAAAGACAGATTTCCACCATTCTAATGTCCATTGCTCGTGTTTCTTGGCCCAAGCAAGTCTCTTCTAATTGGTGTCCTTTAGTAGTGGTTTCTTTGCATCAATTCGACCATGAAGGCCTGATTCACGCAGTCTCCTCTGCACAGTTGATGTTGAGATGTGTCTGTCACTTGAACTGTGTGAAGCATTTATTTGGGCTGCAATTTCTGAGGCTGGTCACTCTGAATTTTTTCTCTGCAGCAGAGGTAAACCTGGGGCTTCCGGAGCCGGAGACAGCAGTGGGGTCAAACTGTTGAAGACAGTACCTACATTTGAATATAAAAATGTTTTTCTTAATTAACTACACAACAATTTATCTCTGGGATCCTCAGAGCAATCAGAGCAAAATTACTGAATGTACCTTGGGACAGTTGAGCTAACGTAGGCTGATGTGATTAGCATTAGGTTGTAAGTAAAAAAAGAAATCCCAGGACATATCTGAAACTGACAAAAAGCTTCAATTCTTGTTAATCTAACTGCACTGTCCAATTGACAGTAGCTATTCCATTAAAATAATACAATGCTATTGTTTGAGGAGAGTGCACAATTATGAACTTGACAATGTGTTAATAAACCAATTCGGCACATTTGATCAGTCTTGACACAATCAGTCTAAACCTTTGCACAGACAAACTCTGAATTGCGCCTGGGCTGGAATAATACATTATGGCCTTTCTCTTGCATTTCAAAGATGATGGTACAATCTTCTACCAGATCTAATGTGTTATATTCTCCTACATTAATTTCACATTTCTACAAACAAAAAGTTTTCTTTCAAATGGTATCAATAATATGCATATCCTTGCTTCAGGTCCTGAGCTACAGGAAGTTAAATTTGGGTATGTCCTTTTAGGTGAAAATTGAACAAAACGGGTCGGATTGCAAGAATTTCAGCTTTCTGCCCATATAAGACATGTCTATGTCCCGGAATTGGCTGTTGTTTACAATGTCATTCTAGTCACATTATCGCATACTGAGCAACAACCGATCATGTAGAGGTTAATTGAAATGCATTCAAGGTGACTATCTCATGTCTACCTCATTTCAAGCATTTCGCTACACACGCAATAACATCTGCTAAACACGTGTATGTGACCAATACAATTTGATTTGATTTGATGAAGCTGGTTGAGAAAATGCTAAGAGTGTGCAAAGCTGCCATCAAGGCAAATGGTGGCTACTTTGAAAAAGTTCAAATCTAAAATATATTTTGATTTGTTTAACACTTTTTTGTTTACTACATAATGCCGTATGTGTGATTTCATAGTTTTGATGTCTTCCCTATTTTTCTACAATGTAGAAAATAGTAAAATAAAGAAAAACCCTTGAATTTTTTTTTTTACATTTTACCTTTATTTAACCAGGCAAGTCAGTTAAGAACAAATTCTTATTTTCAATGACGGCCTGGGAACAGTGGGTTAACTGCCTGTTCAGGGGCAGAACGACAGATTTGTACCTTGTCAGCTCGGGGGTTTGAACTCAAAACCTTTCGGTTACGAGTCCAACGCTCTAACCACTAGGCTACCCTGCCGAATGAGTAGGTGTGTCCAAACTTTTGACTGGTACTGTATGTCTTTTACACACTCACCCTATGGGCTTTGCAGATGTATCAACATACAATCTGTGGACAGGAAGGATGATCCAGAAAGATAAAACAGCTGAGTTTTCTTCAGTTGAGTTTTGACGACACTGTCGTCGCTGATTTCAATATTCCCCCCTGACAGGGTAGCTTATTGGTTAGAGTGTTGGATTAGTAACTGAGAGTTTTGCAAGTTCAAATCCCCAAACTGACAAGGTACAAATCTGTCATTCTGCCCCTGAACAGGCAGTTAACCCACTCTTCCTAGGCTGTCATTGAAAATAAGAATGTGTTCTAAACTGACTTGCCTAGTTAAATAAAGGTTTAAAAAAATATATATATCCCTTACTAACTTTCCCTTAACCAGTAGTGTATTTAACAGAAAAGAGATGTAAATATTTAATTATTGGGCTACATCAGAAGCATGCTCTTGCACAAATGACTGGCACAGGAATGACATACATACTTTCTGAACCAAAATGTATTATGAACAGGGCAGTTTTTACTTTTCAGATTTCAGAAACTTCATAGAAATTTTGTTCACAACTTATTTGTTCTTATATTATTCATCATTTATTATCTATTAAGTTGAGTGTTAGCATGTGTGGTATATTGTGAGTAGACCCCTCGGTTTGTCAGGGCATGGACTCAAGGAGGACAACTTTAACTCCAATGCTTGCCACAGTTTTCTCAAGTTGGCTGGATGTCCTTTGGGTGGTGGACCATTCTTGATACACATGGGAAACTGTTGAGTGTGAAAAACCCAGCAGCGTTGTAGTTCTTTACACAAATCAGTGCACCTGGCACCTACTACCATACCCCATTCAAAGGCACTTCAAATTTTTGTCTTGCCCATTCACCCTCTGAATGTCCCTCTTTAACCTGTCTCCTCCCCTTCATCTACATTGATTTAAGTGGATTTAACAAGTGACATCAATATAGGATTATAGCTTTCACCTAGTCTGTCTATGTGATGGAAAGAGCAGGTGTTCTTAATGTTTTGTATACTCAGTGTATATTACCTCAGACATTTAGGCCAAGGCAGCCAGCCCCTCTGTGGCTTTTAGCATTCTGTCCTGTTAGTAATGCATTAGCAGTCAGCATGCAGGGCTGAGCAGAGCTCCACAGAGCACAGATTATCATGAGGAAACACCTCGGAGCACGGCACCACTCCCCCTCCCTCCCAAGTGCCTGTCCCAGTCCATTTACAAAACAACCCCAAGGTGTGTGATGCAGGGGGGATAGACCCATTCTCCACTTGAGCGCAAACTCAGCCAGTCAGGAAAATAGACAGATTAATAATGGTCACTGACTGGCCATGCAGGCAGGAGTAGGTAAGTTTAAATAGTTGTATAGTAATGTAGACAGGTGATGCTGTAGCCTCTGGGTTAGCGCTCCCCTAGTTTCCACCCAATCTCTCTGATTTACAGTCTCTTTTGTATGAGTCAATCAGTCAGCTTCTCCTATGTGACAAAACCAATTTCTGGAAAGCTGTGTCATGGCTGGTTGTAATTTAATAATGTAACACTGCTCACTTTAATAATGTTTACATACTGTTTTCACAATTTCATATGTATACTGTACTCTAGTCAAGGCCATCCTATTTCACTATTGCTGTACATAAACATTACTATTCTATCCTACGTATTTTTCAGATATACTTCATATTCTATCCACATACTATCCACATACTGCCCATAATGTATTTACATTCCATATATATATATATATATTGTCACGCCTTGGTCTTAGTATTTTGTGTTTTCGTTAATTGGTCAGTTGGTCAGGCCAGGGTGTGACATGGGTTTATGTTGTTGTATTTCGTAGTGGGGTTTTTCAGTTATTGGGATTGCGGCTGAGTAGGGGTGTTGCATAGGTTTGTCTGCCTGAGGCGGTTCTCAATCAGAGTCAGGTGATTCTCCTTGTCTCTGATTGGGAACCGTATTTAGGTAGCCTGGGTTTCACTTTGTATTTCGTGGGTGATTGTTCCTGTCTCTGTGTTAGTGTTCACCAGACAGGCTGTATAGGTTTTTCACGTTCCATTTGTTGTTTTTGTATTTATAAGTTATTTCATGTGTCGTCATTTGTTTCATTAAAGACATGAGTAACCAACACGCTGCATTTCGGTCCGACTCTCATTCAACAAACGAAGAACGCCGTTACATATATACTGTATATATATACACTATTTTTCAAAAGTTTGAAATGTCCTTGTTTTCCATGAAAACATACATGAAATGAGTTGCAAAATTAATAAGGAAATATAGTCAAGATGTTGACAAGGTTATAAATAATGATTTTAAATTGAAATAATAATTGTGTCTTTCAAACGTTGGTTTCATTAAAGAATCCTCCGTTTGTAGCAATTACAGCCCTGCAGACCTTTTGGCATTCTAGTTGTCATTTCTTGAGGTAATCTGAAGAGATTTCACCCCATGCTTTTTGAAGCACGTCCCACGAGTTGGATTGGCTTTATGGGCACTTCTTACATACCATACGGTCAATCTGCTCCCACAACAGCTCAATAGGTTTGAGATCCGGTGACTGTGCTGGCCACTCCATTATAGACAGAATACCAGCTGACTGCTTCTTCCCTAAATTATTCTTGCATAGTTTGGAGCTGTGCTTTGGGTCATTGTCCTGTTGAAGGAGGAAATTGGCTCCAATAAAGCGCCCTCCACAGGGTATGGCATGGTTTTGCAAAATGGAGTGATAGCCTTCCTTCCTCAAGATCCCTTTTACCCTGTACAAATCTCCCCCTTAACCACCACCAAAGCACCCCCAGACCATCACATTGCCTCCACCATGCTTGACAGATGGCGTCAAGCGGTCCTCCAACATCTTTTCATTTTTTCTGCATCTCACGAATGTTCTTCTTTATGATCAGAACACCTCAAACTTAGATCAGTCTGTCCATAACACTTTTTTCCAATCTTCCTCTGTCCAGTGTCTGTTCTTTTGCTCATCTTAATCTTTTATTTTATTTGGGCAATCTGAGATATGGCTTTTTCTTTGCAACTCTGCCTAAAAGGCCAGCATCCCAGAGTCGTCTCTTCACTGTGGACGTTGAGGCTGGTGTTTTGCGGGTACTATTTAATGAAGCTGCCAGTTGAAGACTTGTGAGGCGTCTGTTTCTCCAACTAGGCACTCTAATGCACTTGTCCTCTTGCTCAGTTGTGCACCGGGGCCTCCCGCTCCTCTTTCTATTCTGGCTAGAGACAGTTTACGCTGTTCTGTGAAGGGAGTAATACACAGCGTTGTACGATATCAGTTTCTTGGCAATTTCTCAAATCGAATAGCCTTCATTTCTCAGAACAAAAATAGACTGACGAGTTTCAGAAGAAAGTTCTTTGTTTCTGGCCATTTTGAGCCTGTAATCGAACACACAAATGCTGATGCTCCAGACACTCAACTAGTCTAAAAGAAGGCCAATTTTATTGCTTCTTTAATCAGAACAACAGTTTTCAGCTGTGCTAACATAATTACAAAATGTTTTTTTAATGATCAATTAGCCTTTTAAAATTATAAACTTGGATTAGCTAACACAACATACCATTGGAACACAGGAATGATGGTTGCTGAAAATGGTCCTCTGTACGCCTATGTAGATATTCCATTACAAATCAGCTGTTTCCAGCTACAAATATCCTTTATAACATGTATACACTTTATTTCTGATCAATTTGGGTTTTTCTTTGTTTTTACTATTTTCTACATTGTAGAATAATAGTGAAGACTTCAAAACTATGAAAAAACACATATGGAATCATGTAGTAACCTAAAAAGTGTTAAACAAATACAAATATATTTTCTATTTTTCAAAGTAGGCTTCTCTGTCAAATAGCATGTCCTGCTTTCTGCTACCACGGATATTTTAAAGAGCCATAGATCATTGGATTTACTCATATTTTCATCATGGACAACATGCAAAGTGTTGCTACAACTTTCAATAACAACGTTGTCCTGAATACAGCTGCTGGTATATTCAGCCCTGTCTTCAGTGGCAAAAGGAGTCTTGTTGAAGACTAGTGAGAAGGATTATTTGGAAAGTGTTTCTGTCCGCCATGAATCATCATAATCCATTCATAGGTAAGAGTTGGTTACAATGGCAAGCTTCATTATTGGCTCTACAGTATCAAAAAGTAAATTTCAATGCTAGATATTGTTTTGGGGTGGCAGGGTAGCCTAGTGGTTAGAGCTTTGGACTAGTAACCAGAAGGTTGCAAGTTCAAACCCCCGAGCTGACAAGGTACAAATCTGTCGTTCTGCCCCTGAACAGGTAGTTAACCCACTGTTCCTAGGCCATCATTGAAAATAAGAATTTGTTCTTAACTGACTTGCCTAGTTAAATAAAGGAAAATTAAAATAAAAATAAGTTGTTAGCAGGATAGCTAGCTAGACAGTTGCATACAGGTACAATGGTTCCTCCTTTAAAAGTTGCGAGCTTACATCGCAGGATTTAGAGGTACCCAGCGTCACGGCTTCATTGCTCCAGACCACCACAAGGGGGAGTTTGAGCACTCATTATGCATTTGGGTCCCAAGGTTTGTATATGACCAATCATATCGAGTGGTTCCAATGACAAATATTATACGAGCCAACAGTCCCTGGTGACTTTCTTCAGCTAAGATGGCTGACAAAACATTACGGTTGGAAGCAAATGTAAGTAATTATAACGTCACAACGAGTCAAGCTAAAAATGTACAATTGAGAGGAATATGTTAGTTAATGTAGAGACAAACGATTGTGCATATTTTTTTGTCATAAAGTTAGTTTACTAAAATCGCGATTTAGCAAGTTAACTGACTAGCTAACATTAGCCAGCTAGCTTGCTGGTGTTATGACATGAGTACAGGGAGGAGGGGTGGGCCTGGAGACAGAAGACAAAGAGCTGTGAGACACGGGCTTAATCCAAGACACATGGAACGTAGGATGAATACGGAGGGTATGGGGAAACAAGAGACATGGGTAAAGGACCAATGAAATGAGGTGACAGTTTGCGGGACTCCACCCGAAGGGGCAGGTCCCATGTGGAAAGCCATACCCTCTGCCCAATTTGGTAGTGGGGAGCTGGAGTCCAAAAGCGATCCGCTTGTTGACGATACCTAGAGTTGGTTTTGAGAAGTGCCGCCCAAGCTCTTCTCCAGGTACGTCGACAGCTGCGGACGAACATCTGGGCCGAGGGTGGGTTGACTTCCTGCTCTTGTTCTGGGAAGAGCGTAGGCTGATTCCCCATGGAGCATTCAAAAGAGGAGAGTCCCGTGGCTGAACAGGGAAGGGTGTTACAGGCATACTCCTCAACCTCTACCACAAATTGATGAGACGGGTCTGGATGGAAGAGGATGGGTGCTGTGGTGAACTGATGCTTCAGGTTCACAAAGGCTCTGTCAACAGCTGGAGACCATGTGAATGGTACTTTGGGAGAGGTGAGTGCAGAGAGGGGGGCCGTCAGGGTACTGTAGCCTCGAATGAAACAGCGGTGGAAAATAGCCAAGGAAACATTGAGGCCAATCTACCACTGCTTTCACCTTTTCAGAATCCATTTGGACATTTCCATCCGCGATGACATAGCCCAGAAAGGAGATTGAAGAGGGGTGGAACTCACACTTCTCGGCTTTCACAAACAACTGGTTCTCCAGGAGGAGATCTTTATATATCATTAAGACCCAGGTAGTCAATGCAGGGATGCAGGGTATTGACATTCTTCTCCACAAAGAAAACCCCTGTGCCTGCAGGAGATGCAGACGGACGGACGGATGCCTCCAGTAGCCAGAGAATCCTCAATGTACTCCTTAATGGCCTTGGTCTCCGGGCCGGATAGAGAATATAGCCGACCACGGGGTGGTGTGGTACCGGGGAGGAGATCAATGGCACAATCATAAGGACGGTGCGGGGGAACAGAAGTAGCACGTGCCTTACTTAATACCTCCAGGAGGTCATGGTACTCAGTGGGAAAAACAGAGACATCCGAGGCTTTGCTTACGCCCTGAGGAGGACATCTTGTGGACGGCTGTGCCGCTTTAAGGCAATGGGAATGACAAAATGGGCTCCAACGCAGGATGGTCCATCAAAAACAGGGTTTCGTTTTTGGAGCCAAGAAAATCCCAGAACAACAGGAACATGGGGTGAATCGATGAGGAGGAACTGTATGATCTCACTGTGGTTTCCTGAAACCCGTATCTAAACGGGCACTGTGCTATGGGTGACTCTTCCAATTGAGGGGCTGTCCAGTGCCCTAGCATCCATGTTGACAGAGAGAGGTTGAGTGGGAATACCTAATTCAGAAACCATGGTAGTGTCTATAAAACTTTCATCAGCCCCAGAGTCAATGAGCACCCAGAGAGACTTAGACTGGTCTCCCGACAGCAGAATAAGAGAAAAAGGTATACGGGTGATGGGAATTAGGGGACTCCCCATCTGGCTCACCAGAGTACTTGTAGTCTTTAGAAAAGTGTTTCTTAACAGGTCAAGTAGCTATGTAATGTCCCACACCTCCATAGTACAGACAACAGTTAGAACTCAGCCTACGTTAGCGTTCCCCAACCGATAATCTAGCTCTTCCCAGTTGCATGGGCTCTGGAGTATCCAACTCACCCGTCGCAGATGATTTTCGGCTCTCCTCGGAAATAAACACTTCGGGGATATCCGGATTCCTTAGGGAGTGAGCCAGCATCAACAGATTAATGAGTGTTCCCGAGGCCCGACCTCCTCTCACACCGGCATTATCGTAGGCGCCCATCAATCCTAATAGAAAGGGAAATGAGGGAATCAAGGTCCAAACTGCGAGATCATCCTTTCTCCCCTCCAACAGTTGATGGAGGAAGGTGTCAAACAGAGCCTCCGGATTCCAGGAACTCTCGGCGGCCAATGTACGAGAATCTACTGTATAGTCTGCCATACTACGGGAGTTCTGATGTACCTGCAGTAGTTTTTGAGCCGCCTCTCTCCCAGGCACTGGAGAAACTAAGAACTTCCTCACCTCTGCCATAAATTCCTCCAGGCTATGTGAAGGAGTTGGTCCAAGTCTGCTGGGTCTGTCATCGCCAGTTCATACTATAAGGGCACAAGGCGAGACCCATGCAGACACAGGAGGCAGATAGTTGAGCTCCAATATTTATTATAGCAACAGGGGTAGGCAAAAGGCAGGTTGGGTACAGGTGAGAGTTCATAAACCAGGTCAGAGTCCAAACAAGACAAGACGATAGGCAGGCTCGAGGTCAAGCGTAGGCAGAGTAGCCAGGCAAGAGGGCTCAGAGTAAGGACAGGGTCAAAAGCAAGAGGGCGAGAAAAGAGAGACTGGGAAAAGCAGGAGCTGAGACACAAAACGTAGGTTGACTTAACTCTTCTGGGATAGGGGGCAGCATTTTCACTTTTGGATGAATAGCATGCCCAGAGTGAACTGTCTTCTACTCTGTCCCAGATGCTAATATATGCATATTATTATTAGTATTGGATAGAAAACACTCTGAAGTTTCTAAAACTGTTTGAATTATGTCCGTGAGTATAACAGAACTCATGTGGCAGGCGAAAATCTGAGAAAAATCCAACGAGGAAGTGGGAAATCTAAGGGTTTGTAGTTTTTCAAAGTTTGGCCTACCGAATACATAGTGTCTATGGAGTCATGTTGCACTTCCTACGGCTTCACCCGTCTTTAGAAACTTGTTTCAGGATTCTGCTATAAAGGAGGGGCTCATGAGACCTGTTTGAGTCAGTGGTCTGGCAGAGTATCTCTTGCTCGTGACACGCGCTCCCGACGGAGTTCTCTCTCGTTCCAGTGCTTTTCTTCAGACAAAGGAATTCTCCGGTTGGAATATTATTGATGTTTTATGTTAAAAACATTCCATACATCGTTTGACTTGTTTCTACGACCTGTAATGGAACTTTTCGAGTTTTTGTCTGGACCTAGTGCTTGCGCCTCGTGAAGATGGCTTACTGGGCTGAACACTCAAACAACAAGTGGCTATTTGGACATAAATGATGGACTTTATGGAACTTTATGGAACAAATCTGTCATTTATTGTCGAACTGGGATTCCTAGGAATGCCTTCTGATGAAGATCATCAAAGGTAAGTGAATATTTATAGTGTTATTTCTAACTTCTATTGACTCCAAAATGGAGGATATTTCTCCACCTGGATTGGGCTCTGAGCGCCGTTCTCAGATTATGTTTTTTCAGTAACGTCTTTTTGAAATCTGACACCACGGTTGCATTAAAAACTTCTCTAGGATAGGGGGCAGCATTCGGAATTTTGGATGAAAAGCATGCCCAAATTCAACTGCCTGCTACTCATCCCCAGAAGATAAGATATGCATATTAGTAGATTTGGATAGAAAACACTCTGAAGTTTCTAAAACTGTTTGAATCATATCTGTGAGTATAACATAACTTATTTAGCAGGCAAAACCTGGAGGAGAAACCATTCAGATTTTATTTTTTTGAGGTCACTATCTTTTCAATGAGTTTAATTGGGAATCCAGATTTCTAAGGGACCTTCTTGCAGTTCCAATCGCTTCCACTGAATGTCAACAGTCTTTAGAAATTGGTTGAGGTTTTTCCTTTGTGTAATGAAGAAGTACGGCCATCCAGAACGACCACTGACTCATTCAGCTCCCATTCCCCCCTCCTTTATAGCAGAAGCCCGAAACAAGTTTCTAAAGACGGTTGATATCTAGTGGAAGCCTTAGGAAGTGCAAATTGACCCCATACACAGTGTGTATTCGGTAGGCCAAGCTTTGAAAAACCCACTTCCTCGTTGGATTTTTCTCAGGTTTTCGCCTGCCATATGTGTTCTGTTATACTCATAGACATCATTCAAACAGTTTTAGAAACTTCAGAGTGTTTTCTATCCAATACTAATAATAATATGCATATATTAGCATCTGGACGGAATAGGAGTCAGTTCACTCTGGGCACGCTATTCATCCAAAAGTGAAAATGCTGCCCCCTATCCCAAATAGGTTTTAACAAACAATATGACCTGGCACAGAGAGACAAGATACACCTGGGATAATAAGCGACACCTGTAGGGGGTGGAGACAAGCATAAGGACAGGTGAAACAGATCAGGGTGTGACAAATAGCTGAACAATAGACTATTCAACCTTTACTAAAGTATAGTCTAATAGCCGAGCTAGGTGTGTAAAAAACTCCTATCACAGACCAGATTTGCCCTAACGACCAAGGGGTAGCTTTCTACTCAATGTAATAAAGTAATGACTTTTCAAATAAGTTACCTTACAAGTTATGTTGGCTGACAATTTGTTAGCTACGCAGTCCTTATGAACCACATAGCATATCATAACAGCAGTATGTACCGTTATGTTAGCTAGCTACCTAACATTAGTAGTTATACATCAAACTTGCCAGTATATTAACTATAGGCTATCTGACTACCAAATGTTTATTGACTTGATTATTCCCGTCATTCTTAAATAAATGGTATAGTTGTGCTTTCTCAATGGATATTTGGGTGCTTTCGAAAATTTGCTCTGGCTATCTACATCGATTTCAGAGCACTCTCGTCTGTACCAGAGCGCAGAATAACAAATGTAAGAGCCCTCAACACCCGTTGAATATGGCCGGTGTCAGTAAACATCGGCAAAGAAAACATAATTAAAAAGTTTCCAGCAGCACAGTTAGTCACCAACGCTCTGGTTAACACGAAAACTGCTCTGCTAGGGTAAGTAAAATGGTCTCATTTGTATCTGGAAGTAGCTAGCAAGCCAGTCAATGTTAGCTTGGGTGCTTGACTGCAGTTGTAAGGCCAGAACGCTCAATTCAACTCTACTCCTTGGCCCGAATGTCAAGTGTGCACTCCGAAAGCAAAACAGTCTGAATTTACTAATTGCCAATCTGACAACGCTCTGAATTTATGAGCGTCACGTTGTACAGCGCCATATTTTCTGTTCCATCCTAACGGATACCCAGAAGGTTTTTCATTTTTCATGGAATAGAAACACCATAATGTTAATCTAATTAATTAAGCAAGTACCAGTCAAAAGTTTGAACACACCAACTCATTCCAGGATTTTTCTATATATATATTTTTCTACATTGTAGAATAGTAGTGAAGACATCACAACTATGAAAGAACGAATATGGAATCAGTCAAGGACAGTCTACTCCTTCCTCCCCATTGGTGGATTGAACCCCGGTCTCCGCGTGCCTGCAATATGGAAGATTGGAAGACTGCAAATGCTTCTTAAAGATGCTCTCTTGTGGTCAAACTAGCAATAACTTGCATTAACAGAAAAAATGGCTGACAAATAGATACCATGCCACAGAATGCTGCGGCAGCCCGCAAGGTGTGGTGCAGTATAACGCACCTTTTAAAGGAGGAACCACTGTAACACTATAGCCAGCTAGCTAGTTGTGCTGGGCCCAGTATTCCAAAAGTATTTTAAGGTTAAATTAATCTTAGAACCATAGAATCCTTTATGACGCTTTTGGGAAAACAGGCCCTGGCCAATTGCATTCTGCTGTTATTGTAGATTTGCTGATGTGTTAAACCATGCATGACATGATGCTAATCTTTGTCATGTTTGTCAGTTTATCATGTGAAACTAGCTACCATAAATAGTCACTGTGTGAATGATAAGGACACCTGCTAAGTTGGCAAGCTAGCCATGATGAAATTATAGCTAAATAGCTAGCTATCTACATTGGATTACATATTTTTTCATTCTTTTTATGTTCAACTAGCTGGCTAGCTAGATGAATACCATTTACATCTAATTTAGCCAGCTGGTAATTATGAAGTTAAATGCTTACTAAATCTAGCTAGTTATCTTGTAATGCCTGCATTGTCATTGTTTGGCTGGAAGCAGGTTGAGTGTGTAAAGGGTATTTTAGTACAGCTGTAGCAGTCAACAGGCAGTAACAAGATATAGGATATGAATTAATTCATGTTTTAACCTCTGTTTCTGGAATTTGTCTTTAAGCATAAAATAACCTGCTCTCCACCACCAATATAAGGAGATGATCAAGGTTCAACAAGCAGCACTTCAGGTATTTTGCCTTTGTATTTTATTAGCATATTGCTTAAATGCAATGTTTTAATATCTTGTTTAATTTTGTCTGCTTTCATTCACTACAGCTTCAACTGTCTGGAACCTAGTGTTGTTGTGGCCAAGAAGCTTTCACTCAGGTGGAACCAGGTTTCAGGTGCTGTGCAACACTGACGTCCTTCCTCCCAGATATGTGCAAGCATCCCTTAGACTAGACACAACACGGCAAACATATTTTTGAGAAGATCATGACTTTGCGATGAAACAGCCATTTTAAGTACATGTTCTGCCCCAAAGGGCAGGACATAAATATGCTCACAGGCTAGATTCCTTTGTTCATATCGTAACATGACCGGAACCAAAGTCATACAAAGGATCTCATGATATAAAGCTCGACAGCCTGTAGTCCTAAAACCCGGAAATGATTTACTTCTGGTTCGTTCAGCCATTCCAATGGGGAAAGAATAGGATTTTGTTTTGGGATAAACAGTTGTGCATCTCTGATGCAAACACACACTATGCAAAATATGCAACCCATGCATTCGCCAGCAAGTCGTGTGAGTGTGAGAGACAGAGAGGGGGAAAGGCAGAGAGAGAAATGCACAGAGGGTGAGAGGGAGAGGCAACAAAAAGCCTCCCGAAATGTATGCATTTATGCATTAAGGTAAGGAAAAAATGAAAGAAAATACATCAGTTAAGGGGAAGAGGGTGGATAAGATAGGAGGCAGGTGAGAGTCAAAGCATACAATAAAGTGTAAGGAGGCGGGCAGAATTATACCGCTCCAAGGATGCAGGAGCAGAGGGGCCTGACAGCTCCACTCTTTCCTCTGGCAGGTCAGTTTGGAGCGGAGGCCGCTGCATTGAAACCTGGAGGGGACGAACGGGGCTCTCAACGCCCACACAGTATTGACTGTTTGGCAGGAGACAGGTTGAGCTTAAGAGGCATTTGACCCTGAGAGCACACCCCAGTCACTTTCATTATTCAGAGGAGCCAGGCAGGGGTGGACTGACTGTCGGGAAGTGCGGGACTATCCCCAGTAGGACGGTCTGATCGGACCTGCGTGGGCCACGCTCCTCAACAGTTTTTCTCTCTCTCTCACACACACACACACGGCCACTCTCTTGGATGGAGTGATCCAATATTGCAATATTTAAGGGGAGAGGAGGAGTGACCCCTCCCTATTTGAACTTGTTCAGCATTTTTGCAGAAATGGATTGGTCAATAGCCTAAGCCATGGCTTTTTTGTATTCTTTCCTTCTTACGTGTCTTTCCCATGTTTTCCAAAAACTTTTCTGAGTAGCCTCATGGTGTCATAATGGATAGAAAAAAAGGTGGCGTGAAGAACCTGTTGGGGCTAGGGGGCAGCATTTTCACTTTTGGATGAAAGGCGTGCCCAGAGTAAACTGCCTCCTACTCGTTCCCAGATGGGAATATATGCATTATTATTACTGGTGGATGGAAAACACTCTGAAGTTTCTAAAACTGTTTGAATTATGTCTGTGAGTATAACAGAACTCATGTGGCAGACAAAAACCTGAGAAGAAATACAAACAGGAAGTGAGAACTCAATTGAGAAAACAGAGCCATTTGAAGTCCAGCTTAGACATGGATGTTTATGCACTTCCTAGGGCTTCCACAAGATGTCACCGTCTTTAGATTCTGGTTGTATGATTCTACTATAAAGGCAGGTCTCATAATAGCTCTTTGAGTGGGTGGTCTGGCAGAAAGCCTAGGTCTCATTGCGCGCGGTCATGAGAGAGTGTTCTTGCATTCCAATGGGTTTCTTCAGACAATGAAATTCTCCGGTTGGTTGCTGATTAACTTCTTCTATATAGGGGGCGGGGCGCTCTTTTAATTTTGGGATAAAAAAACGTTCCCGTTTTAAACAAGATATTTTGTCACGAAAAGATGCTCGACTATGCACATAATTGACAGCTTTGGAAAGAAAACACTCTGAGATATTGTCTGTGAGTGCCACAGAACTGATGTTACAGGCGAAACCCAGATAAAAATCCAACCAAGAAGTGACGCATTTTTTAAAACCACCTCATGCCAATGACTCCTTATATGGCTGTGAATGAGCTACGAATGAGCTTATGTTTTCCACGTATTCCCCAAGGGGTCTAGAAAATTGTGACGTCTTTTTAGGCATTTCCATTGAAGAATGGCTGTAAGGGACCATATATAACATGGTGTCTCCCGCAGAAAATCTTGCGTAAAATACTGAGGTAGCAATTTTTCCAATCGCTTCTTATGAGAAACCAATTTCCTCAACGGATATATTATCGAATATATATGAACCTGTTAAGGCTCAGGACAATACTGCCCCCTTTGGAGGAATTGCGTGCCCATAGTAAACAGAAATAAAATCTGTCCAAAATTGCTAATATATGCATATAATAATAATTATTGAATAGAAAACACTCTAAAGCTTCTAAAACCGCTCAAATTATGTCTGTATGTAAAGCAGAACTCACAGGGCAGCCATTCTCCCAAACTCTCTCTCATCAGGAAAGTTGGGCCAACTTTGATGTCATCGCCCCCACCCTTCCCAACCAGCTACGGATCTGGGATCAGTTTCTGTGTCTTCGGCGGGATGTGTTCTTTCAATAGAGCGAGTAATGGGGAAAATCCCACGAGCTTTGACCCGTTGGCAGGCAAAATACTGAAGTGTCACGAGAAAATAGCTGTGCGTCCTGGCGCAATTGTATACAGGTGATTCCTTTGTTCCAGGTCGTCTGAGAAGAGTTGCGTTCTTTCGGTTTGTACGTTAATAACATCCTAAAGCTTGATTCTGCACTTAGTTTGACCAGTTTAGTCGGCATATAATATGTAATTTTGAAGTTTGATGCGCAACTGTGCGGGACCAGAAGTCATTTTGGGTGCATTTCAGCTGAAGCTGTTAGCATATGCTAATACAAAGACACACAACTTGAAACCAAAAGATGTACTGGGTAAGTATCACTCCTTTCCACTACATTCAGATCGAAGACCATCAAAGGTAAGGGAATATTTATGTTGTAATTTTGTATTTCTGTTGACTCCAACATAGCGGAGAAATATTGCTTACGTCTGAGCGCCGCTTCAGATTATTGCCTAGTGAACGAATTCTGTAACGTTAAAAATAAATGTAACACAGCGGTTGCATTAAGAAGCAGTGTATCTTTCTAACTATATGTAGAACATGTATATTTAGTCATTGCTGTTATCGTGTATCATTTTTTGAACATGGCTCAATGTAAACGGAGATTTATGGATATAAATTGCATATTATTGAAAAAAACAAATGTACTGTGTAACATGTCCTATTACTGACATCTGATGAAGATTTTCAAAAGGTTAGTGAATTATTTTTCTTTTAATCCTGCGTTTGTGATTGCATCTTTTGTTTGACAAAATGGCTACATATTGTGTGTCTTTGTGGTGGTTTGATATACATATGAACTATGTTTTCGCCGTAAAACATTTTAGAAATCTGACTCGCTGGGTAGATGAACAAGGTGTTTATCTTTCATTTGAGCTATTGGACTTGTTAATGTGTGGAGGTTAAATATTTCTAAGAATATTTTTGCATTCTGTGCGCCACGTTTTGAGTTGAGTGGGGGGGGCGTGGTTCCCCTAGGGGCACCTGTAGCGGGAACACGTTAAAAACACCTTGAGAATAGATCCTAAACAACGTTTGCCGTGTTTCTGTCGATATTATGGAGCAAATTTTGAAAAAAGTTTGGAGTTATAGTTGTAGCATTTTCGTTGGCTGTAAAGCATATTTTGAACATATGAGATGACAGTGTGATTAACAAAACATCAGTTCTGTTGCACTCACAGACAATATCTTTGCAGTTTTGGAAACGTCAGAGTGTTTTCTATCCAAATCTGTCAATTATATGCATAGTTGAGCATCTTGTCGTGACAAAATATCCCGTTTGAAACGGGAACGTTTTTTTTTCCAAAAATGAAAATACTGTCCCCCTAGTTATAAAAGGTTAAGAAGTTACAGCCCCTCCCTGTTCCATAACGGCCGAGGTCACACTTATCGGTGGACTTTCTCACCAACCTTCCCCCCGTCCCGGGGAAGTATGACGATCCTGGTCGTTGTGGATCGGTTTTCTTTGTCCTGCCGTCTCATCCCGTTGCCCGGTCTCCCTACGGCACTGCAGACTGCAGAGGCCCTGTTTACCCATGTCTTCCAGCACTATGGGGTGCCTGAGTACATCGTTTCTGATCGTGGGCCCCAAATTCACATCCAGAGTTTGGAGGGTGTTTATGGAGAGACTGGGGGTCTCAGTCAACTTGACCTCGGGTTTCCACCCCAAGAGTAATGGGCAGGTGGAGCGAGTAAACCAGGATGTGGGCAGGTTTCTGCGGTCATATTGCCAGGACCGGCTAGGTGAGTGGGCGAGGTATGTTCCTTGGGCTGAGCTTGCTCAGGACTCCCTCCGCCACTCCTCAATGAACATGTCCCCTTTTCAGTGTGTGTTGGGCTACCAGGCAGCCCTGGCCCCATGGCATCAGAGCCAGACCGAGGCTCCTGCGGTAGAGGAATGGGTACAGCACTCAAAGGAAACCTGGATAGCCGTCCAGGAATCGCTGAGACTGGCAGGAGGACGGCAGAAAAAGAGCGATGACCAGCACCGCAGTGAGGCCCCCGTGTTCGCACCGGGGGACTGGGTCTGGCTCTCGACCCGAAACCTGCCCCACCGCCTGCCCTGCCGGAAGCTGGGGCCGCAGCGTGTGGGGCCATTTAAAGTCCTGAGGAGAATAAACGAGGTGTGTTACAGGTTACAACTTTCTACGTATTATCGTATTAACCCCTCGTTTCATGTGTCTCTCCTCAGGCCGGTGGTGGCTGATCCCCTTCAAGGTGAGGTGCCTGAGGTCCCTCCGCCCCCTCTGGACATCGAGGTGTCCCCGGCGTACACAGTACGTGGCATTCTGGACTCGAGACGCCGGGTGAGGGGCCTACAGTACCTCGTGGACTGGGAGGAGAGGTGCTGGGTACCGCTGGGGAATATTTAGGACCCTTCACTCCTGAGAGACTTCTACCGGCTCCACCCGCCCTCCAGGTCGCCTTCGATGCTGGTGGCGGCGAGCTGGGCGAGCTGGGCGAGCTGGGCGAGCCATGCATCGGGGGGGTACTGTCACAACCTCCGCGGTGCTCGGCGGTCATTGTCACCGGCCTACAAGCCGCCACTGGTCCCTTTTTAGTTTTCTGTTTGTTTTGTCTTATTTGTTGCACCTGTGTCTATTTGTGTTTGCCTGATGGGCTTCCTTATTTAAAGCTAGTTTAGCTGCCCTTGTGTTGTGCGGGATTATTCTTGTGTTACGTGTTTGTGTTATTATGCGTGTTCGTGCCCCAGACCTGGTACCCTGTGTTTTGGGTTGGTCCATATTTTTCTCGCCCTGTGTTTTGGGCATTGCTTTTGGTGCCATATTAAAGTGCACTTCTTCCTGTGGAACTCTGCGCCTGATTCTTCCCTCACACACCTAGTCCCCCGTGACAGCAGAGTGTGTTTCACTAGCCAATCTGTTGAAGTTTTTTTGCAAAGGCAATGCTGTGGATACTGTCTCTGGCTTCGTGTAGATTAATCCATGTAGATTCTGTGCCACAAAATGAGTGACAGAACTTTACAAAACCTGGCCAGATAATTTCAAGTCATCAGTCTCAAGTCAAAGTCGACTCCCGAGGCTCCAAGTTCAAGTCTCAAGTTATTTTATTTTCTAAGTCATGTTATTTCTTATTGTTGTTGAACGATGTATACCATGTGTATCCCATACATGACTAATAAAACTTGAAACTGAAAATTGGAATTGAAACTGAAATGTGCTAACAGGTAATTGCATATTTGCTGTGGATAAAGACATGCACACACACTCCCTCTCTTCCTCTCTAAGCACATATAATCACACACAGACACAGAAACACACACAGACAAGGATTTATGAGGCACACATACAGGAATTGTCATGTCATTGTTGTATTTGCTTAGTTGGAAATCACGGAGGAAATTGTGGAGGGTTTTATGGAATTGTGAACACCTTCCGTCACCTTATTTTGTGTGTGTGGTACTTTCTATTCTTAGGCAATTCCATTTCACCAACCTTTATTGTTATTCATGCCCAATGTGTCACTCGACATTTCAGTTCAATTTCAGTTCAAATAGTACTTGAAAACATATTGATATATTCCTCCTCCTAACATTGTAATACAACATCAGTCCTTCCAAACACGTCCAGTATCTGCACCACCAATATTCCCTCCAGTGAGAAACCTCGCCTGACCTTACCTGTTAGGCTGTTCCTTTCCCATCCAAACAAACCCAGTTACCCCATCCTTGCCTAGCAGATAGATATCCACATTCCCAGCTGATGCACGCACGCACACATATTAAAGTTTCAGAGCCTATGAGTTAATGTTTAATTCTGGAAGTGTGAGGCAGGGGCGGCAATATGTTCCTTGTCACCCCTCTGGGTGAGTTGGTAGGCGTGCTGCTCAGTGCAGCTTGACTTAAGCCTGCTCAACCGCCTCAGGGAAGGGGAGGCGAGGGGGATAAGGAGAGGAGGGAGGCAGAACTGTCTCACAGAGGAATTCTTCCGGTTTAGGATTCCTGGAGCAATGCTTAGTAATATCCCAAGGAAATGGTTCCCAAATGTCTCCTTGTCTACTTTTCTATTAGTGCTCCGATAGGTTTAGAAAAAGGAACAAGGAACATTTTTTAAATGTTCAAGTTAAAAACAGAGGGGGGTCCTCCTGTTGAAAATATAGTATTCCTTAGGACTGTATATCAGGAGGATGTTACAGTCTCTCAGCTGAGATTTCTATTATTCCCTGGTGGACTGAATATGTACTCAGTCTGATTGAGGTTGACATATATACAGCACATGAATTATTTCTAGGGTTGCAAAAACAATGTATATTACTGTAAAATGTATGTTTACTAGTAAATACTGTGAGGACAGACACTGGGAGACGAGAAGCAAGTACAGGGAGTGAATATTTAATGGATAGACAGACATGAAACAAAACAGGGACAGAGCCTGGACAAGGGGAACATAACGACATTAATGCTGACACAGGGATCTAACTGAGGAATAGACCGATATAGAGGAGGCAATCAATAAAGTGATGGATTCCAGGTGAGTCCAATGAAGCGCTGAGGCGCGGAACGATGGTGACAGGTGTGCGTAATGATGGGCAGCCTGTTGCCCTCGAGCACCAGAGAGTGGGAGCGGGAGCAAGCATGAGATTTATCCAAATTTTTGTAACGTTCACAGAATATATGGAATATTATCAGATGACATCTAGTCGCTTTTTTGAGTACTTCGGATTATCACAGGCATTTATGACTATCTCTGGCCTTCTTCGTGGCCTTATGACATGTAATATACAGTATCAGTCAACAGTTTACTAATAACACTCCGACCTCAAGGCACTACACAGGGTAGTGTGAACGGCCAAGTACATTACTGGGGCCAAGCTTCCTGCCATCCAGGACCTCTATACCAGGTGGTGTCAGAGGAAGGCCCTACAAATTGTCAAAGACTCCAGCCACCCTAGTCATACTGTTCTCTCTGCTACCTCCCGGTAAGTGGTACCAGAGCGCCAAGTCTAGGTCCAAGAGGCTTCTAAACAGCGTCTACCCCCAAGCCGTAAGACTCCTGAACATCTAATCAAATGGCTACCAGACTATTTGCATTGCCCCCCCTCCCCATATTTTATACCGCTGCTACTCTCTGTTGTTATCATCTATGCATAGTCTCTAAACTTCTTGCGTCGAGCAATCCCGGATCCGGGATTCTATTTATAGCCTCAAGCTCATTAGCATAACGCAACGTTAACGATTCATGAAAATCGCAAATGAAATGAAATAAATATATTTGCTCTCAAGCTTAGACTTTTGTTAACAACACTGTCATCTCAGATTTTCAAAATATGCTTTTCAACCATAGCTAAACAAGCATTTGTGTAAGAGTGTTGATAGCTAGCATAGCTATAAGCCTAGAATTCAGCCAGCAACATTTTCGCAAAAACAAGAAAATCATTCAAATAAAATCATTTACCTTTGAAGAACTTCAGATGTTTTCAATGAGGAGACTCTCAGTTAGATAGCAAATGTTCAGTTTTTCAAAAAAATATTATTTGTGTAGGACAAATCACTCCGTTTTGTTCACGTTTGGCTTTGAAAAAAACCTGTATCCAGTTATAGCCTCAAGCTCATTAGCATAACGTAACGTTAACTATTTATGAAAATTGCAAATGAAATGAAATGAATGTGCTAGCTCTCAAGCTTAGCCTTTTCTTAACAACACTGTCATCTCAGATTTTCAAAAAATGCTTTTGAACCATAGTAAAACAAGCATTTGTGATTTCTAGCGTAGCATTTAGCGTAGCATTTAGCGGGCAACATTTGCACAAAAACCAGAAAAGGATTCAAATAAAATCATTTACCTTTGAAGAACTTCGGATGTTTTCAATGAGGAGACTCTCAGTTAACATAGCAAATGTTCAGTTTTTCCTGAAAGATTCTTTGTGTAGGAGAAATCTGTTTTGTACATCACGTTTGGGAACCAAAAAAAAACGAAAATTCAGTCATCAAAACGGCGAACTGTTTTCCAAATTTACTCCATAATATCGACTGAAACACGACAAACGCTGTTTAGAATCAATCCTCAATGTGTTTTTCACATATCTCTTCATTGATATCGTTCGTGGTAGTCTCCTTTCTCCGGTGAATCACTTGGAAAAACACGTGCAGTTGAAGATGACGCACCAATTTCGACGGAGGACACCGGGCGGACACCTGGCAAATGTAGTCTCTTATGGTCAATCTTCCAATGATATGCCTACAAAAAGTCACAATGCTGCAGACACCTTGGGGAAACGATAGATAGGGCAGGCTCATTCCTGTCGCATTCACAGCCATATAAGGAGACAATGAAAAACAGAGCCTCAAAAATCCTGCTCATTTCCTGGTTGCAGTTTCATCTTGGTTTTGCCTGTAGCTTCTGTTCTGGGGCACTCACAGACAATATCTTTGCAGTTCTGGAAACGTCAGAGTGTTTTCTTTCCAAAGCTATCAATTATATGCATAGTCGAGCATCTTTTTGTGACAAAATATTGCGCTTAAAATGGGCATGTCTTTTTATCCAAAAATGAAATAGTGCCCACATAGATTTAACAGGTTAAAAAACTCTACCTACATGTACATATTACCTCAACTAACTGGTGCCCCCACAAAATGACTCGGTACCGGTACCCCCTGTATATGGTCTCGCTATTGTTATTTTACTGCTGCTCCATAATTATTTGTTACTTTTATTTTTTATTCTTATAATTTTTTTTTCCAACTGCATTGTTTGTTAGGGGCTCAAAAGTAAGCATTTCACTGTAAGGTGAAAGGTGACCTGTTCTATTATGCAAATGTGTCTAATACAATTTGATTTGAATTGGTAGTAACAAAATAAGTGTTAAACAAATCAATATATATTTAAATTTTAGATCCTTCAAAGTAGCCCCCCTTTGTTTGCCTTGATGACAGCTTTGCACACTCCTGGCATTCTCTCAACCAGCATCACCTGGAATGCTTTTCCAACAATCTTGAAGGAGTTGCCACTGCTTTTCCTTCACTCTGCGTTCCAACTCATCCCAAACAATCTCAAATGGGTTGAGGTCCAGCGATTGTGGAGGTCAGGTCATCTGATGGAGCACTCTATTACTCTCCTTCTTGGTCACATAGCCCTTACACAGCGTGGAGGTGTGTTGGGTCATTTTCCTGTTGAAAAACAAATGATAGTCCCACTAAGTGCAAACCAGATGGGATGGCATATCGCTGCAGAATGCTGTGGTAGCCATGCTGGTCTAGTGTGCCTTGAATTCTAAATAAATCACAGACAGTATCACCAGCAAGCACCCGCACAACATCACATCTCCTCCTCCATGCTTTACGGTGGGAACCACACATGTGGAGATCATGTGTTCACTTAATCAGAACAGTGGGTTAACTGCCTGTTCAGGGGCAGATTGACAGATTTGTACCTTGTCAGCTCGGTGGTTTGAACTTGCAACCTTCCGGGTACTAGTCCAATGCTCTAACCACTGCTCTAACCACTAGCCTACGCTGCTGCCCCTATTTTCTACAATGTAGAAAATAGTTTTAAAAAATACATAAAACGGTGTGTCCGAACTTTTGACTGGTACTGTATATATTTTTTGGAAATAATATTATTTAAAAATAAAAATAGAATGATAAAGCAGTAAAACATTATCCTAATATAAACCATCAATTTAGGAAATATCATTGGTGTTCAATATGAGGGTTTCAGCATGAAATATCTTATTTTTTTTACCCTATGTTTGACAAAGATGGATGTGGACTGCGAAAGATTAGCAAAGACTGAAAGGTATTGCTTTTAAGAAGTGAAACACTACTGATGTTCACATTTCAGATCGAATTAAGATTTCTTGAATGTAGTAATTACAATCAAATGTCTGGTTCATCCCTGACCTTTGAGAGTCTATGATTATGACCATGCCATGTGGAACAATAGAGTGGCTTCCACTTGCCTTGTGGAAAATATGGATCAGCTCCAGATTAAATAGATGAGTGGCTTAAATCTGGTCTTTCTACTCCACTCTCTTTATGACAGAGGCCTCCCCACCTCTCACACACCTTTGTTTTTATCCTAGGTGTTCCTTGTACACAGGCCCCGTCTGGCCCCCACCTGCTGTTTACCTGGAACAGACTCCCCTCTAAACACACTGTTATTCACCTAGAGGGGTCTTTGTGTGAAATATACCTCTCAGTACCTGGAATAGCATTTTACATTGGTAGTCTATATTGTTTTTCTGTTGTGTTAGTCAGTTTTCCTCAGCCAATGCTGGCTTCCAAACAAAAAAATACATTGGAGTCAAATCCATTGTCTCTGAAGTTGAACCAAAGCTTTTGATGACATCCTGTCTTTTAATCCATGACACGGTTTAAATTTGTCCCATTAGATTTCTTCCCCAGCCTTAAATCGGTTTTGATTTGACCTTACGTCAGCATTTACGGTGTCACAGTAAAATCCTAGACCAAGCACCTCCGATAGACAGCAGTTTTAGATGAAGAATAGTTCTGTTAGGGTATGTGCTTGGTAAGTTATATTGTATGCTTTAAGAGGATTATATAGACGAAGTGCTCTATCCATCTGCATGGTAAACCCGTTGGTAAACATTAAGGCTACTGTGCTAAATATAGCATCTAAAGACTGCTGGCTTGCTGCTTTGTCCCACTTCTGAATGATGAAATTAAGGATACAATCTGGGAGAATTATTATTTTTTTCTTTACTTCCAGTGTGAACAATGGCAGTGGCGATGCAATTTACAGACATGGCTGTCAGATTAGCAGCGGCTCCAGCTGCAGTGGGGGGACGAGGTGTAAAGAATGCACTGTTCCTCACTGCCATTTGTCACGAGTTGCGAGCTGCAGTCTGGAGGCCAAGGCAACGGTTTCTCTCTCACTCCCATCGTCTCTCTCTCTCTCTCTCTCTCTCTCTCTCTCTCGCTCTCTCTCTCTCTCTCTCTCTCTCTCTAACCCATTCTCTGTCTCTCTCTCTTTCTTTCTCTCTCCGCACTAATAAAGAAGCAGACATCCATCCCTCAGCCCTGGGCCCTTCTCCTCCGACTTCACTCCTCCTCCTCCTCATTCCCCCATCTCTAGCTTTCAGTTCAATTAATCCAGGGTGTTGTCGTAATGACCCTGGGAGAAGTTACTGCAGATGAGTGAAATTACACTTCACACAGCTCTCCCAATTAGAGTAGCTGAGGACCCCCAGACCTCCCTCTTCCTCTCCATCTCTCCCTTTCCCTCTCTCTCCCTCCGTCCTCTCAGGCTGGCTGTCACACATCTCTGCAGGTCAGGAGGCATATGATTTAATTAGGTTCCCTGTTGCCATCGTGCTTATTGCTGTTGTCAGGGTCTGTTGTTGTTATTTTAAATGGAGCTGTAAATTAATAGCGGGGTGAACAATTACACACAATCTCACACAGACACATGCCGCACACTCATACAGACACATGCACGCCACACACACACTCACACAGACACACATAAGCCGCTCAAACACAGACACACACACATATTAATCATTGTTGCCTCAACAACAAACAGTAATGGTGTGAGGAATTGCTGAAACATTTGACTGAGATGTTTTTCATTTTCCTGAAAGAAAGACCACTCCTACTGATGCACTACATGTTGCTAGGCAAATTAGACTGTGTGAGAGTAACAGCCGTGAACAGAGACATACACAGGCCTCAGCTGTCCGTTCAGTACCACCAGAGGTCTGGACGGGTCAGGACCCTGGACAACGCTATAGCAGCAGCCAAAGCAATCACAGCTGGATCTAGACTCCTTACCCACCAGCTGTAGACAGAGACAGAAGACCATGTAAATACCCTGGGGGCAGGAGAAAGTCACATCTCCATAGCAGCAGAGACAAGTTTGGAGAGGCACCAGTGGATATTGAATATTACTCAAAAGGATGGTTGCTACATAAACTAGCTCTTGTGATTCAGACCTTGGGTTGATGGTGATCTCAACTGTAATGGTATTAAGAGGAGTGAATGCTACTGTAAAGTGTATGTATTTTCAGTGCAAGGACAGGACCTAGGACTGGGGCATAGGGTGAAGGAGTTCTCTATGTCACACACAGTTAAGCCTCAGCAGACACCTCTTCTCCCAAAAAACATTTGCTGCCAAATTTCAACAGGTGACAGGAAATTAATTAAGTATTTTATTGTATTTCAGTTTTCTGCTGGACTCCTTTGGAAGTGAATAAAACTGTCAAAATACATTCCAGCCCACAACCAGAATAATTTATTCCCCTTTAAAGTGGCTGGTGATTTTCCATGTGCTCTGTGTTTTTTATACAGGAATATGGCCTGATACTAGGCCTGATATGGAGACGTCTGTGAAGCAGTCATTTGTGTCGATGTAATAACGGAGCAACTGAGTTATGGGTCTCGGTAAAGAAGGATGGCATCTCCCATTACACACGCTCCTAACTATCTGGGCCAAGTCCTACTAGGTAACCCTGAAGGAGTCACTGCGGTCAGTGTATGTGACTTTGCGTGTGTGCATGTGAGCATACATGCATGTTAATATGTTACTTTGATTGATAAAGTTCACACATACTCTCTCTCACACGCACACGCACACACACACACACACACACACACACACCATTTTGAGGCATGGATGAGCTTTTAAATAATGGTTTGGAAAGAATGTGATTAAGTTTCATATTGAAGTGCACGTGGCCAAATAAAACATTGTTAGACAGCTTGAATTACTTTCCAATAAGGTGAGAATTGATCCATGCCTCTTATTAACCTCCTGCTCTGAGAGAATGAATCCAGGAGTATTTATACTACAGCTTCATTTATATACTGTATTTATAGACTTTTTGGTAATCTAATGGAGGCAACCAAGTGGTATGTTTTTCACAGTGCTCTGTCTGTGCTGCTAAAATTACAAGTAGCAAAGTTGGTTGCAATGCACTACTTATATTGTGAGTTTTGTTAAATATCTGTTGTCATTCTATAGTTAATTCTTCCCATGTCAACCACCCAGTGGAGTAATTACAAAGCTTAAAGTTTCTGGAGTGTTAGCCTATTCATTGTGATAAAGTCTATGCCACTTAATAGGGACATTTAAAGGGTTTAGAGACAGACAATCAATATGATACCTGATTCCACTTTTGTTTTGTTTTAATTAAGTACAGGTTATAATTTGTGTTACAGAAATAATTCTAGAACTTTCATGTGTGTTCAGGCTATCAACGGCAAGTGGGAGTAGGTATTCTAGAGACAAATGTAATAGCCATGGATGTCACAGAGTATATTTAAGCAAAAAGGCACGAAGGGGTCCCTTATATGGTCAATATCCCACGGCTAAGGGCTGTTCTGATGCACAATGCAACGCGGAGTGCCTGGATACAGCCGTTAGCCGTTGTATATTGGCCATATACCACAAACCCCAGAGGTGCCTTATTGCTATAATGTTTTTATTTAACTAGGCAAGTCAGTTAAGAACAAATTCTTATGTACAATGACAGCCTACCCTGGGCAAAACCCAGACGACGCTGGGACAATTATGCGCCGTCCTATGGGACTTCCAATCACGGCTGGTTGTGATACACCCTGGAATCGAACCAGGGTCTGTAGTGATGCCTCTAGCACTGAGAAGCAGTGCCTTAGACCGAAATTAGAACAGTAAAAATTCATTTTTGGTCATACCCATGATATACCACCGCTTTCAACCAATTATTAACATTCAGAGCTCGAACCACCCAGTTTATAATTTGAGTTAACCCATTCAAAAGCAGTGGGAAGAAGAAGAAACCTTTGACAAATGTTCATGTTGATTCAATTTACTAAGATTTTTCTTTTGGCAATAAAAAACAAAAAATGTGGCTTGAACAATAAATTAACTATCCTTGTGGGGGCCAAACAATTGATTCCCATTCAAAATCCTATTTTCCCAAAACCTAACCCTAACCCTAACCTTAAGTCCTTACCCTAAACCTAACCACTAAACCTAAAATAACTGTGTTCCTTGTGGGGATTGGCAAAATGTCCCCACTTGTCCAAATGTTCCTTGTTTTACTATCCCTGAGAGGACTTGCGGTCCCCACAAAGATAGTAAAACCAAACGCACACACCCACACATGAAAGCAGGCACACAGAGTTTGGATTACATATCTGGGTCATGTCATGCCTGAAGCGAAGTAAGAAAGACTCAAGTTTATAATAATTTCTTGTAGCTTTAGAAAA
Source organism: Oncorhynchus masou masou (assembly GCF_036934945.1). Classification (NCBI taxonomy): domain Eukaryota; kingdom Metazoa; phylum Chordata; class Actinopteri; order Salmoniformes; family Salmonidae; genus Oncorhynchus; species Oncorhynchus masou. Next base: position 21,323,788 of record NC_088244.1, read on the forward strand.
AGAAGTTAAAGATAATGGACCACAGATCTTACATAATATACCAATTCTAAATCACAAATTTCAGACAAGAGCATGACCTGATGGCATCTTGTCAATCTCAGTGGATCTCAGAAGGATATCCTTCTTTTTTTCTTCATTAGTATTTTGTTATTTTAGCATATGGCTGTTAGGTGACTGAAGTGTTTTTATATACAGTACCAGTCAAAAGTTCGGACACAGGGTTCATTATTCTTTTTTTTCTTCTACATTGTAGAATAATAGTGAAGACATCAAAGCTATGAAATAACACACATGGAATCATGTAGTAAACAAGAAAGTGTAAAAAAAATCTCTCTCTATATATATATATATATATTATATTTTCGATTCTTCAAAGTAGCCAACCTTTGCCTTCACAACAGCTTTGCACACTCATTCTTTCAACCAGCTTCACCTGGAATGCTTTTCAAACAGTCTTGAAGGAGTTCCCACATATGCTGAGAAAACTATTACAGACTACAAAGGGAAGCACATTCGAGAGCTGCCCAGTGACACGAGTCTACCAGATGGGCAACATTACTTCTATGCTCGCTTCGAGGCAAGTAACACTGAAACATGCATGAGAGCATTAGCTGTTCCGAACGTGTGATCATGCTCTCCAGAGCCGATGTGAACACCATAGTCCCTGTGCCCAAGAACACTAAGGTAACCTGCTTCAATGACTACCGACCCGTAGCTATCATGTCTGTAGCCATGAAGTGCTTTGAAAGGCTGGTCACGGCTCACATCAACACCATTATTCCAGAAACACTAGACCCACTCCAATTTGCATACCGCCCCAACAGATCCACAGATGATGCAATTTCTATTGCACTCCACACTGCCCTTTTACACCTGGAAATAAGGAACACCTATGTGAGAATGCTATTCATTGACTACAGCTCAGAGTTCAACACCATAGTGCACTCAAAGATCATCACCAAGCTAATGACCCTGGGACTAAACACCTCCCTCTGCAACTGGATCCTGGACTTCCTCCGACCGCAAGGCACTACAGAGGGTAGTGTGTACGGCCCAGTACATCACCAGAGCCAAGCTTCCTGCCCTCCAGGACCTCTATACCAGGAGTCAGAGGAAAATTGTCAAAGAAAAAAAAGAATCAAAGAATCCAGCCACCCTAATCAATGACTGTTCTCTCTGCTACAGCACAGCAAGTGATACCAGAGCCCATGTCTAGGTCCAATAGGCTTCTAAACATCTTCTACCCCCAAGCCATAAGACTCCTGAACATCTAATCAAATGTCTACACAGACTATATGCATAGTCACTTTAATAACTCTACCTACATGTACATATTACCTCAATTACCTCAACTAACCGGTGCCCCTGCAAACTGACTCTGTACCTGCTGCTCATCAATTATTTGTTACTTTTTTTCATATTTCATTTATTTAAAAAATAAATAATATTAAAATTACGTTGTTGGTTCAGGGCTTGTAAGTAAGCATTTCACTGTTGTATTCGGTGCATGTGAATTTTTGGGCGGGATTTTATTTTATTTGTTGGCTGCTTTTCCTTCACTCTCAATTGGGTTGAGGTCGGATGATTGTGGAGGCCAGGTCATCTGATGCAGCACTCCATCACTCTCCTTCTTGGTCAAATAGCCCTTACACAGCCTGGAGGTGTGTTTGGCCATTGCCCTGTTGAAAAACAGATGATAGTCCCACTAAACGCAAACCAGATGGGCATATTGCTGCAGAATGCTGTGGTAGCCATGCTGGTTAAGTGTTCCCGGTTCCACCGGTTGAATGTCCACTGCTCATATTTCTTGGCCCAAGCAAGTCTCTCTTATAATTATTGGTGTCCTTTAGTAGTGTTTGTTTTGCAGCAATTCGACCATGAAGATCTAATTCACGCAGTCTCCTCTGCACAGTTGATGTTGAGATGTGTCTGTTACTTGAACTCTGTGAAGCATTTATTTGGGCTGTAATTTCTGAGGCTGGTAACTCTAATGAACTTATCCTCTGCAGCAGAGGTAACTCTGGGTCTTCCTTTCCTGTGGCGGTCCTCATGAGAGCCGGTTTCATCATAACACTTGATGCTTTTTGCGACTGCAGTTGAAGAAACTTTCAAAGTTCTTGAAATTTTTCAGATTGATTGACCTTCATGTCTTAAATTAATGATGGACTGTAGTTTTCCTTTGCTTATTTGAGCTGTTCTTGCCATAATAAGGACTTGATCTTTTACCAAATAGGGCTTATCTTCTGTATACCACTCTACCTTGTCACAACACAACTGATTGGCTGAATATCATTAAGAAGGAAAGAAATTCCACAAATTAACTTTTAACAAGGCACACATGTTGTGGCGAAATCTGCACGGAGCCTTCTCCGTGCACTGCCACTTTAAGAGCGCATGAGCACTAAGGAAGGAGGAGATAAAGAGAGCTCATTCAGCTCTTTGGGGAGGGGCTCTTGGCTGGCGCGACAGTTTGATTGTGTTTGCTGTGCTGCAGAAGTTTTGTTTGTTTTTCAGCGTTTGTAGTTTATAAAGTATTTAACTCAATCATCGGTGTGATCGCTTTAGATCGTGGTTGTTTTTGTTTGGAACCGCGCCCGTTATGGATCGCATGGATTAGTAGCAACATTGTTGCGAAGCTTTACCATACAAACCAACAAACCATCGGACAGTCAGACCGTACACCGGCAGGCCTGAAGACCACAGCTAAGATTTCTCTTTTTCTCTCTCTTTCTCTTCCCTCTCGTTCCAGTGCTTTACCCTGCAACAGACTCTCTATTTTTCAAATGCACTTCCCATTGAAGTTCATTAGAGCTGGACTATTATTGCCCTGCCAGAAGTATTTTGATGGACATTTCAGTTAAAAGGGAGGTTGCTTGCAAGTTGTGTATTGTTATGTGAACTGTATTGAGGTGAGGGGTACTAATGACATGTGGCCGAGAAGACTGTGGACATTTTTAAGGCCTTTGTTGTGTTGATGAACACCCCCACATTCATACCCTCTGCACTCATCCACTAGAAAATAATACAGATTATTGCAAATCCTCTGTTGATGACTGGGTTCGTTCTTGTATGAAGTTACTGTTTAATTGCTCTGCCATTATTAGTATTATTGTATGAGGTATTCTTGTTGGGGTTACCCCTGTGCTGTGATGTGGGTTTTATATGGTGTGTATTCTCTTTTCTCTCCACTGGCTATCTGGTAAACAGGCTACACTCTAGGCAGTCTCTTCTGCTGATGTGTGTGGGTCTGGTAGTGGTACTCTCTCTATTCTACTCTTTTCTTTTTGGCATGGTTCATACCTGCCTGGCGCCCGAACAAAATCTTTCTTTACCCCTCTCTAATAAATACCGCTACAGAATTGGCGCCCAAACAGGGACTTGAAGAGAAACACTTATGACACCATCCACACAAGGTTGAATCATGTCTTTTGTTGGAACCCCATACTGTGTCAATGTGGACACACCTGATGGTAATCACGTTCGGGATTCTTTCATTGTGGAAGGACTCGAACTAATGGAGTTGAATAGCACTGACCCTAATCCCCAGGCTTCTGGTTCACCTATAACATCTCCACCATTACCCTCCCCTCAAACCCTTCCGGTTACCCTGTCCAGAGAGACTGGGAGAGGTGTCTCTGTGATCACTGGACAACTGGAACATCAATGGACACACACCAATCATAGTTTGACAATGCAGGAGAATGCCATTCGCAAACTCAGTGAATGTGTGGAGGCTCATCAGACAGATGTGCAGCGGAGGTTGGATTACCTTCCCTGTCAAATGGAGGAAAACCAACAACAAATGGTTCAGAGACAGAAATATTTACAAGATTCTCTGAAGCAGGATATTCAAGGAAAACTGCACCGGTTCAAAACACAAATGGAAACTAACCATCATCAAGTCATAATCTTTCTTGAGGAGGAACAAAAACAGAGAGCAGAGGAGTCAGCCTCTGTTGTGAAGGGAGTGTGTTCTTATCTGAAGGAAGTTATGGAGGACATGAAGAACTCTCTCACAGGGGAACTACGATTTTTGATTGAACAGACTCAAAAGGACACCGTTAATGAGATGGAAAAAGCACAGAAGGCCGCAGACCTTCAACTGGAAGAGCTGCACCAGGAGGTAATGCAGTGCTTTTCCCTTCTGGACAAATCTTCTGCACCTCCCTCAGGTTTTACCTCTGCCACTGGCTTGGCCAGTAAGGGAATAGGAACAGGTAGTACAACAAAACCCCCTCTGAAGATACTGTTAAACAACAGAACTCCCGCTGCCACTGTCATGCCTCCTCTAGAGCGCTCCCTCCCTATCAAACTACTTTTCCCCACTTTTGGCAGCCCAGAAGATGATGTTGATCCACTGTTTTTCTTATCTAAGTGTAACGATTTTCTTTCTATCCGGCCCCTTACTGACTTGGAGGTTCTTGCTACCCTCCGCAGTGTTCTCCATGGTACAGCAAGAGACTGGTGGGAGATAGCCCGTGAACAGGTGTCAACCTGGGAGGAGTTTCAAAATATATTCCTCTTAGCCTTCCTCTCAGAGGACTATGTGGATGAACTGGCGGAACGTGTTCGTAACAGAGTCCAGGGTGAAGCAGAGCCAATACGGGACTTTGCCTTCTCCTACCGAGTTCTATGTAGGAGATGGAAGGCTGACATTACTGAGCAGGAGATGATCAAACTCCTTCTTAAGAACATGGTTCCCCGCCTTGCTAGTCAACTTCGAGAACGTGTGCAAAATGTGGATGATCTGGTGCGTCTTGGGACTCAGTTTGAGAAGGACTGGAAGCACCACCTCCAAACTAAAAACCCTGTTCCCTCATCCCAGTATACCCATAACTCTCCTGGGGCTAAACCGTCTCAGATATTTGTACCCAAGATCCAGGACAAATGTCCAGTCGTGTGTTGGAGGTGTAAAGTCCAACATCCTCCAGATTCTTGCCCGCTCTATGTCCAGCGTCAGGATTCAGGAAAAGGACCGAAGACTAAAAGTCTAGACAGACGTGGTGGCTTGCATACAATTGGGTCAGCCTTAATGCCCACCATGAAGCCTTTATACAGCACAGCTAGCGGTCTTATTCCTATTCCGCAACAACTATTGGTTCCTCTGACTGTTAGGAACTGGAGAGGGAAGGCCATAATTGACACAGGGGCATCTTACACCCTGATGCAAGAGGCCCTGTGGCAGAACATGGCATTACCTCATGAGGAGCTACGAACATGGGAGGAGGGACCATTGTACTTGGCCAATGGAGAACCTACCACCCCTTTGGGCTGGATTAGTATAATAATAAAACTGCATGGTGAGACTATTAACCTTCCTGTGGCTATTCTTGCAGATTCAAGCCTTGCATTTGCTGTAGTCCTTGGCCTAGACTTCCTGTTCTTCAGTGGACTGACCATCTCGATGTCTGAACCCTCCTATCGGCTGCACTCTGACTATTCTCAGCCTCATCCATTTCAACCTGGTAATGCACTGATTTCAGGCTGGAGCCTGCTACATTATGCAGAGTCCGGACAAGGTCAAGTCATCGGACAAAGACAAAAACATGTTCCACCAGTGAAGTCCGAGAACCCAACTATCACCCTGATTACCGCCGTACCCCCCCTTCTATCCGAGAGCAAAAACAAACCTGATGCGGATTTCTACATCAAACAAGCAGTGGAACAGGCATGTCTGTCAGATGATGAAAGGTGGCAGCTCTCTCAGATGTTGGACATGAACAGTGAGGTTTGTACTCTTACACTCGGCCGTACAACCGTCTTCAAACACAAAATCTATACCCGGCATGAGGTCCCCATTAAGCAGCGTCCCTACAGGCTGTCCCCCGCCAAACTGGCAATTCTCAATGAACAGCTCAAAAGCATGTTGGAGAATGGAATTGTGGAACCTTCTTTTTCCGGATGGGCTTCTCCGGTTGTCCTGATTCCTAAGAAAGATGGTGGATATCGATTCTGTGTGGACTACAGGAAGCCGAATGCCATAACAGAAAGCGATGCCTACCCTCTACCAAACATAAATGACATACTGGAATCTCTGGCAGGAGCAACCATCTTTAGTAATCTGGATCTGAACAGTGGCTATTGGCAGGTGTCAATGGATCCCGCTAGTCAGGACAAGACTGCCTTTGTCACCCCTGCTGGTTTGTACTCCTTCAAAGTCATGCCTTTTGGTTTGAAGAATGCTCCAGCAACCTTCCAAAGGTTGATGGAGACTGTCCTGGGAGATCTGAGGGGTAGAAATTGTCTTGTGTATCTGGATGACATCATAATCTACTCCTCCTCTGTCGCGGATCATCTGCAAGACATTCAGTCCGTCTTCGACAGACTAAAGGCTGCAGGTTTGACCTTGAACTTGAAGAAGTGTCGTTTCTGTCTGCCAGAACTCAAGTTCCTTGGTCATGTGGTTAATGCTGAAGGTATCCATGCAGATCCAGCCAAAGTTGCAGCCGTGCAGGAATTCCCAATTCCCACATCCCTCAAGGCTGTTCAGCGGTTTCTGGGCATGGCTGGATGGTACCACAGGTTTGTGCCTGACTTTTCAAAGGTAGCTGAACCCCTCAACCACCTTAAGAAGAAAGGTGTGAAATTCCAATGGACCCCTGCATGCCAAAGTGCATTTGAAGCACTCAAAAACAGTCTAATTACTCCTCCAGTGCTTGGACATCCTAACCTGAATGCTCATTTCATTGTGTACACGGATGCAAGTCAAACAGGACTTGGAGCAGTCTTGGCTCAACAAACAGGACTTGGAACAGAAGAAGTTCTTGCCTATGCAAGTCGCACCCTTAATTCAGCCGAGAGGAATTATTCAACGACTGAAAGGGAGTGCCTCGCTGTGGTCTGGGCTTTGGAGAAATGGAGCTACTACTTGGAGGCAAAGATCTTCACCGTTGTCACAGACCATGCTGCTCTGCAGTGGGTTCTGGCATCAGGCAAGACCAACAGCCGCCTTATTCGCTGGTCTATCAGACTGCAGAAGTTTGACTTCATCATTGAGTATCGCAAAGGAAAACTGAACGTTGTACCAGATGCCCTTTCTCGGATTACAGAGACTGCCAATGTTTGTCCTCCCTTGTGCAGTACTTATGCTACCGCTAAATGTCTGGATGATTCCTTTCCTCTGGATGATGAGAGTGTATGGAGAGCACAGCAGAAGGATGCTGCCATAATGGTGATCCACAAGAGTCTGTCTGAAGAAGACACCAAGAGTCGCTTCAATGATAAGTATAGCATAATTCAGGATAAAGTGTATCGAAAAACTCCAAGAGGAGATGGAATACACAGCACCCATTATCGCGTCTTCATTCCCTCTACATTGTGTGACCTGATAATCCAAGCTTATCATGCCAATCCCATGAGTGGCCATCTTGGAGTTTTTAAAACGTATCGAAGACTACAAGAGGTGGTTTACTGGCCAGGCATGTGGGTTGATACCCGGAAGTTTGTACAGCAGTGTGAAGTCTGCCAGAAATACAAACCAGACATTGGCAGACCTGCCGGGAAAATGCAGCAGACTGTGGTGAACCATCCAAATGAAATGTTGGGAATTGACCTCATGGGACCTTTTCCTCCCAGCCGGGGGACACGGAATGAATTTTTATTGGTGGTAGTGGACTACTACACACACTGGGTGGAGTTGTTTCCCCTCCGCAAAGCCACTGCATCAGCCATTGCTCTAATTCTGAGAAGGGAGGTTTTTACCAGATTCGGGATTCCAGACCAAATCCTATCTGACCGAGGTCCGCAGTTCATATCAGGAATCTACAAAGAGCTCTGTACCTACTGGGGTGTAATTGCCAAGTTGACCACAGCCTATCATCCTCAGACCAACCTGACCGAGAGGGTAAACCGAACCCTGAAGGGGATGATTGCTTCATTCGTGGGGGATCAGCACACAAGTTGGGATCAGCATCTTCCAGAATTTCGCTTTGCACTGAACTCTGCCGTGCAGGAGACTTCTGGGGTCACTCCCGCCGAACTCCACCTGGGAAGACCACTAAAAGGTCCGATGGACAGGGTCTTGCAAAGTTCAAATGTTTCACCTGACTGCCCAGCGTTTGATGCCGTACAACACCACCACACCTTGCTAGCCAGAGTGGAGGCCAGCAAAACCAAAGCCAAACAACGACAGCTGAGAAACTATGACAAACATAGACGAGACGTGTGTTTTCCACCCCAGTCTCGTGTCTGGGTACGTTCACATCATCTGTCCAAGGCATCTAAGAAGTTCACTGCCAAGCTAGCTTCGAGATGGAAAGGTCCATACCGTGTAGTGCAGCAGTTGGGACCAGTGAACTACTTGGTCTGTTTGGAGGACACTGGGGAAGATGACAGGACAGTGCATGTTGTTGACCTAAAGCCCTGCTACCCTACGGCAGAAGAGCTGGATCGCAGACAAAAGCAACACCTGCAGGACCTCTTCGTGGAGGACTCTGATGATGAGGACTTCCCTGGTTTTGTGTAGCAGGAACATGAACCTGTCAAAGCCTGCGTCCTCTCTGATTCTACAGGCTTTGTTTTTTCATGGGGGGAGGAGTGTGGCGAAATCTGCACGGAGCCTTCTCCGTGCACTGCCACTTTAAGAGCGCATGAGCACTAAGGAAGGAGGAGATAAAGAGAGCTCATTCAGCTCTTTGGGGAGGGGCTCTTGGCTGGCGCGACAGTTTGATTGTGTTTGCTGTGCTGCAGAAGTTTTGTTTGTTTTTCAGCGTTTGTAGTTTATAAAGTATTTAACTCAATCATCGGTGTGATCGCTTTAGATCGTGGTTGTTTTTGTTTGGAACCGCGCCCGTTATGGATCGCATGGATTAGTAGCAACATTGTTGCGAAGCTTTACCATACAAACCAACAAACCATCGGACAGTCAGACCGTACACCGGCAGGCCTGAAGACCACAGCTAAGATTTCTCTTTTTCTCTCTCTTTCTCTTCCCTCTCGTTCCAGTGCTTTACCCTGCAACAGACTCTCTATTTTTCAAATGCACTTCCCATTGAAGTTCATTAGAGCTGGACTATTATTGCCCTGCCAGAAGTATTTTGATGGACATTTCAGTTAAAAGGGAGGTTGCTTGCAAGTTGTGTATTGTTATGTGAACTGTATTGAGGTGAGGGGTACTAATGACATGTGGCCGAGAAGACTGTGGACATTTTTAAGGCCTTTGTTGTGTTGATGAACACCCCCCACATTCATACCCTCTGCACTCATCCACTAGAAAATAATACAGATTATTGCAAATCCTCTGTTGATGACTGGGTTCGTTCTTGTATGAAGTTACTGTTTAATTGCTCTGCCATTATTAGTATTATTGTATGAGGTATTCTTGTTGGGGTTACCCCTGTGCTGTGATGTGGGTTTTATATGGTGTGTATTCTCTTTTCTCTCCACTGGCTATCTGGTAAACAGGCTACACTCTAGGCAGTCTCTTCTGCTGATGTGTGTGGGTCTGGTAGTGGTACTCTCTCTATTCTACTCTTTTCTTTTTGGCATGGTTCATACCTGCCTGGCGCCCGAACAAAATCTTTCTTTACCCCTCTCTAATAAATACCGCTACAATGTTAATTGAAATGCATTCCATGTGAATACCTCATGAAGCTGATTGAGAGAATGCCAAGAGTGTGCAAAGCTGTCATCAAGACAAAGGGTGGCTACTTTGAAGGATCTCAACTATAGCACATATTGTTTAACACTTTTTAGGTTACTATGTGATTCCATATGTGTTATTTCATAGTTTTGATGTCTTCACTATTATTCTACTATGTAGAACATAGTAAAAATAAAGAAAAAGCCTTGAATGAGTAAGTGTGTCTAAGCTTTTGACCGGTACTGTATATCAGTAGAGGCTCTTCAGAGGAGGAAGGGGAGTACCATTCTCCTTAGTGAAATGTAATACAAATCAAAATAGTGAAACATTTAAAAAGTTTTCCTTTTCAGATAAAACTGTATTTAAATATATTCATATGTCACCAAATAATTTATTTTGCAATGAAGGTCTACAGTAACTTCAAAATCACTGTCTAGGGTAGCACCATGGTGTAGCCGGAGGACAGCTAGCTTCCGTCCTCCTCTTGCTACACTGACTTCAATACAAAACCTAGGAGGCTCGTAGGTCCCACCCCTTTCCATAGACATTCATGGTAATTATGACCACTTCCAGAGGACGTCCTCCAACCAATCAAACATTTTGTACAAAACCTTTTTGTCCATCCAATCATATAATTAGGATCAGAGAATGAACCTAGTGAGTTGTATTGGGATTGGGCCACAGAGCATTATGGTGGTTCTATGTGTTGAGAAGCTTGGTGACATTGTTGGATAGAGGTTAAGACTGATAGTCGAGCATTTTTTTATATTATTCAATATCAATTATTTTTTTCAATTTACAGGAGACAGTGGAATTATATTATAAATTGTTTTCTTGGTTTAAGAACTTCATTTTTGAGTCCAGTTAGTGCAATTTATTTAAATTTGCCTTGCTAACTTCCGTAGCTAAATTAGCTAACTACCAGCATGAGTGCGCAGTTTTCTCTGCCAGAATGGTAGAATGGTTGCCGAAAATGTTGTCTGGGACGGAGATTTGTCTTCCAACAAGACAATGATCCAAAACATAAAGCAAAATCTACAATGGAATGGTTCAAAAATAAACATATCCAGGTGTTAGAATGGCCAAGTCAAAGTCCAGACCTGAATCCAATCGAGAATCTGTGGAAAGAACTTGAAAACTGCTCTTCACAAATGCTCTCCATCCAACCTCACTGAGCTTGAGCTGTTTTGCAAGGAGGAATGAGAAAAAATTTCAGTCTCTCGATGTGCAAAACTGATAGAGACATACCCCAAGCGACTTACAGCTGTAATCTCAGCAAAAGGTGGCGCTACAAAGTATTAACTTAAGGGGGCTGAATAATTTTGCACGCCCAATTTTTCAGTTTTTGATTTGTTAAAAAAGTTTGAAATATCCAATAAATGTCGTTCCACTTCATGATTGTGTCCCACTTGTTGTTTATTCTTCACAAAAAAATACAGTTTTATATCTTTATGTTTGAAGCCTGAAATGTGGCAAAAGGTCGCAAAGTTCAAGGGGGCCGAATACTTTCGCAAGGCACTGTATGTATGGTACGACATGCTGTTCGTCATACTATATGTTGTTATGGTTTATGACACTGTGTGCTGCTTGTTGGACGAATGGGTTGTCAGGATGAGTGATGACATCACAAAAGATCTCCAGTCACAGCAGGCATCATTGTTACAGTCATGGATTTCAAACTTAGTCATCGCAACCAAAACTCAGGTGGAATCCGTACCTGTGTGGATAGTCGGGCTGTGAACAAGGCTGTTGTCCTGTATAAGTACCCCTTGCCTACAGCTGAGAAGCTGACCGCACAATTCCATGTCTCCACGGTCTTCACGAAGCTCGACCTGCGTCAAGGTTATCTTCAGGTGCCACTCCACCCAGCCTGCAGAGACCTCACAGCCTTTGTCACACATGCTGGTGTGTTCAGAAATACACACATGCCTTTTGGACTCCGCCCCAGCTGCTTCCAGAAGGTGATGAGCACCATCCTCTCTGGAATACCCGGGGTGGCAGTCTATCTGGACGGCATCGTGGTCCATGGCCCTGACCTCCACATCCATGACCATCGACACCACATAGTATTCAGTGCTTTACTGCAGAGGAACCTGACCCTGAACGGTGGAAAGTGCACTTTTGCAGCTCCATCTGTCGAGTTTGTGGGTTTCCGCCTGTCGGCCAAAGGCATTGCCCCCCCCATATCAAACATTGAAGCTGTCCTCCGCATCCCGGAACCGACCTCAGCCTGACTTCAACCTCTCAGGTGGCCTCATTCTTGGGCATGACAGCCTACTACCTCCGGTTTCTGCCCCACTACTCACCACAGCGCCCTTGCGCCAGCTCCTCAAGAAGGACGAGCAATGGGCCTGGACGGCAGCCTGCTCAGACACGGGCGCGCTAACTGAAGAGCCAGCTCACCACAGCCCCAGTTTTGGCTCACTTTGACCCAGTCTGCCCCACCATTGTCACCTGTGACGCCTCAGCTGGAGAGCTAGGAGCTGGCTCTGCCCCACTGAACAACCATACTCTGTGGACGAACGAGAAGCACTGGCCTGTGTCTGGGTGTGCGAAAGGGGGCACCTCTACCTATACGTCCGGCTGTTCCCTCACAACGCTACTGTCAGCATCAGGAACTGGCCACAATCCATTTCAGCTGCACAGATGTGCCGACCGCCTCAGACAGTATGACTATCAGCTGAAGTTCACTCAGCTGAAGTTCAGCTAACTTGATGCTCCTACTACATCTTGCCAGACGACAGCGAAACAGAGCTTGTACAAATGCTCTACGCTCCCCTTCAGTCAGCTGTCTCACTGGAGGAGCTGAAGCAAGCATCGGAACAAGATTCCACACTGCCTTTTTAATATATGATACCAGTCCCTGGTAAAGGTGGGGGGCATGTTATGTATGGTAAGACACGCTGTTCGTGCTGTTCATCGTACTGTACGTTGTTATGGTTCACGACAGTGTGCTGCTTGACGGATGAATGGGTTGTCAGGCTGAGTGGCACATGTCCTTAAATGAGAGAGTGATGTGCAATGTGAAACTGTGCGGATGTGCGTATCTTTGACAGCTAAGCTAGATATAACAGTGAGGGCATTCAATACCAACTGGTACCAAAGTATAGCTGGTTAACAAGGAGCCTTTCATCAAGCCCCCTGTATTGCTGGACTTGCCTGCTTTTTGGAAAGTCTGAGCCTTGGTCGAAAGGTAGGTACAGTGACCCGAAGAAGATCGATCATTCAGCAGGCAGCATATAAATGCCTACTTCAGATTCAAGCTTCTGGGAAAAAGCTGCATCGATCATCATGACGGTCTGCGTATTCAAACTGTGCTACACAGCGAGAAAATTAGAAGGAACTTGAATGTTCTCAAGCAGCTTATCAACAGTGGGCTTTCTACTTTCCTCCCGTATTTATTTAGCAAATATGAAAACACATTATCACTCTGGACAGACACAAGCAAAAACTCACAATATAATTGTTGCAGCAGCCTAGGCTACACCTAAACATTAGAGATCTGACATGCTGTATGGGATGAAAACTAGACACTTTTTCAGTCTGATTAACTGTAGGCTACTAATAAGAGCAGCTGCATACAGCCTATGTGGGCTGTGTATTTGTTCAGGGTAAACTAATTGTTAACGTTATGTATTTATAGTTCATTTGTGTGTCAGGAGAAAATTTGAACGTGATCAAATTTGGTTTATATTCATAAATTGGGCTGTCTAGGCTGCCAATACGTTTTCAATACAAAATGATTAACTGGAATTAATCAATCAACATAATAGTGATGACAGATAAGGCCTACAGTTGCATAGAACTGCATGATGCAAACATTCATAAAGGAAGCTCAGCCCTCCAGGTTCTATTGTCTATCAGTGGTTGTCTCTGTGTCTGGGTAGAGGACATCCCCTTCATAAAATAGTCTAAATATAATTAATTTGAACAAGTAGAAGGTTGCTGCAGTTTGACAGGGTTTTCATACCCCCCAGGGCCAGGAGTTTTTTTAATTGAATTTTCAAACCATGTGACCTGATTCAGGAAAAACTGGTCCCATCATAGCCCTTATAAAACCTTTTTACAAATGACTAATCACTATCATACCTTAAGGGTCCAGCATTTTCCAGGTTAGGTTAACAGATAAGGAAAAACTCTGGGCCCCAGGGGGTAAAAATTGCCCCCCGCTCTGGGACCTATGTTGCCACCAGTCTGCTTGCAGTTGTCAGTAATCGTCTGGTATGTGGATGATCTGGGCGTTATTCAGGAATGTTTCTTGGGCTACTTTAATGTGTCAAGTGGGTGAGATGTGAACTCTGTGTTTAACTTCACAGAGAAACTTGTCCAAACCTACGATGGCGCAGCCTTAATGGAATGTATCTGTTATTTCCAGCTAAGTTCCCTCCTGTTCCCTGATTAAGAGGTGTAGACCAGTCCACTCTACCACCATTGTCAACTCTGTCCTGACATGAACTGAAGCCACTTCTCATGTGCCCGCTCCTCCATTGGCACATTGAATGTTTCCTCTCCATTCACTGCGAGTACCCCTATCAATTTGCTCTCATTTCTCTATGTAGAGTCAATCACATACACAAACACAATTACATTATTACACATCAATGATTTTACTCCTTGCTTGGACTAACTCATTCTTAGCTCTTTGGTCTTACTGTGTAGTGTGTTGTGTTATTGTTTTTTTGTCCTGTCCTGCACTGAAGTCAAGCCTCTGAACACCTCAACTCATGCGCCATACCCTCATTCAATCGCTGCTGTGATCCTTTCCAAACACTGTGTAAGTAGCCCTCTCATTCCCATTACCCATAATATTGTACTATAAATGTCTTTATTAAATGCTTTAGGTTAAAATAATTACGCTGTTGACAATTTTTGAAACACACTTTGAAAATCCTCATTTTTAAAACACACTTAATTTTTGAAACACACTTCTCCCATCCTCCTCATTTTTTCAAGTCACTAGACTCCTCTGCTGTGTATGTATATTTAAATTACAAAATGTACTTTACACACAATCTGTGTAGTGCATCTGAATCACTTCTTACGTATATTGACCATTTCCTTCCACAACTATACCTCCTTCACTAGTAGTGGCTGCACGCTCTTTGCAGTTTTTTGATCTGGACACACTCTGCATTTATGATTGTGTTTCAAAGGTGGCGATTGAAGCGCTGATTCTCATGCATCCAAACTTGACTGATGCTGTATAATTGAACTGAGGATCTGTCGTTAGTGACTGATGAAAGACAACACAATCATCCACAGCTGGCCCTGCGTCTTTGATATCACTTGTTTAATCTTTGTGTTGTCTCTCCAAAAACTAATTTAAAGCTAGAAATGCGGCACTGATGAGGCAATACATAGATGTGTTATTAAACAACAACTAAGACCTGTAAAACGTGTTTTTAAGTACCGAGCGGTTGTTAAGTACCATGTTGTTGTGAAGTACCGTCAGAGGACAAGGTAAAACAGGTCTATGAAGAACCACTACAATGCTTTTCAAGTTCTAATGAATGAATGGGTGGGGAAACTGATCACATAAGCTTTGAATTGCTGTTACGATCAAATCGTACGACACCGGCTCTGACGCTTGTCGGATGTGGCAGGGCTTGCAAACCATTACAGGCTACAAAGGGAAGGACAGACGAGAGCTGCCCAGTGACACGAGCCTACCAGACGAGCTAAACTACTTCTATGCTCGCTTCGAGGCAAATAACACTGAAACATGCATGAGAGCACCAGCTGTTCCAGAAGAATGTGTGAATGCGTTCTCCGGAGCTGATTTGATTAAGAACTTTAAACAGGTCAACATTTACAAGGCCGCAGGGCCAGACGGATTACCTAGATGTGTACTGAGAGCTCGTGCTGACCTACTGGCAAGTCCCTTCACTGACATTTTCAACCTCTTCCTGTCCAAGTCTGTAATATCAACATGTTTCAAGCCGACCGCCATAGTCCCTGTGCCCAAGAACACTAAGGTAACCTGCCTAAAAGACTACCGACCCATAGCATTCATGTCTGTAGCAATGAAGTGCTTTGAAAGGCTGGTCGTGGCTCACATCAACATCATTATCTCAGAAACCCTAAAACCACTCCAATTTGCATACCCCACCAACAGATCCACAGATGACGCAATCTCTATTGCACTCCACACTGCCCTTTCGCACCTGGACAAAAGGAACACCTATGTGAGAATGCTATTCATTGACTACAGCTCAGCATTCAACACCATAGTGCCCTCAAAGCTCATCACTAAGCTAAGGACCCTGGGATTAAAGACCTCCCTCTGCAACTGGATCCTGGACTGCCTGACGGGCCACCCCCAGGTGGTAAGGGTAGGTAACAACACATCCGCCAAGCTGATCCTCAACACAGGGGCGCATGCTCAGCCCCCTCCTGTACTCTCTGTTCACTCATGACTGCATGGCCAGGCATGACTCCAACACCATCATTAAGTTTGCTGATGATCACCGACAACGACGAGACAGCCTATACAGGAGGAGCTCAGAGACCTGGCCATGTGGTGCCAGGACAACAACCTCTCCCTCAACGTGATCAAGACAAAGGAGATGATTGTGGACTACAGGAAAAAAAGGACTGAGCACACCCCCATGAACATCGATAGGGCTGTAGTGGAGCAGGTTGAGAGATTCAAGTTCCTAGGTGTCCACATAACCAACAAACTAACATGGTCCAAGCACACAAAGACAGTCGTGAAGAGGGCATGAAGAGGGCACAAAAAAGATTTGGCATGGGTTCTCAGATCCTCAAAAGGTTCTACAGCTACACCACTGAGAGCATCCTGACTGGTTGCACAACTGCCTGGTATGGCAACTGCTTGGCCTCTGACCGCAAGGCACTACAGAGGGTAGTGCGTACAGCCCAGTACATCACTCAGGCAAAGCTTCCTGCCATCCAGGACCTCTATACCAGGCGGTGTCAGAGGAAGGCCCTAAAAATTTTCAAAGACTCCAGCCACCCTAGTCCAAGACTGTTCTCTCTGCTACCACACGGCAAGCGGTATCGGAGCGCCGGAGCACCATGTCTAGGTCCAAGAGGTTGCTAAACAGCTTCTACCCCCAAGCCATTAAAGAGCAGCAGTAAAATAACAATAGCAAGACTATATCCAGGGGGGTATAGGTAAGGAGTCAATGTGCGGGGGCACCGGTGTCACGGTATTTGAGGTAATATGTACATGTAGTTAGAGTTATTAAAGTGACTATGCATAGATGATAACATAGATGATAACAACAGAGAGTAGCAGCGGTGTAAAAAGGTGGTGGGGGCGGCAATGCAAATAGTCTGGGTAGCAAGACTATTTGCATTACCCCCCCTCGACACCGGTGTCCACGCACATTGACCCTTTACCGCTACCCTCCAGTATATAGTCTCGCTATTGTTATTTTACAACTGCTCTTTAATTAATTTTGGTTGGTTAGGGGCTCGTAAGTAAGCATTTCGCTGTAGGCTCTAGACCTGTTGTATCCTGTGCACATGACTAATACAATTTGATTTAAGGTTTGGCTTCATGAGCTGATAACTTTGGAAAGAGAAATCTCATTGGAGAATATGAGGGCTCTCGTTAAGACATTGTTTACGAGTTATCTAAAGAGATAATAAGAAAGAGTGAAGGCCACAGAGATAAAGAAGAGAATGAAAGGTAATGAATCCAGGATCATTGATGGCAGTACTATAAACACATTTCTATGGACAGAGCTTAAGTGACCTGATATGTATTTAATAAGAGATACATAGAGAAATCAGTTTTAACAAGAGTAGCTCCATTGTGGAATCCTCCCCCAATCTGTAATAATAGAGATGCTAGAGAGGGAAGCCATGGCCGAGGCCTGCGATTAAACTGTCATTTGCTGGGCAGTTAACCAAGGAGCGGTCGAGTGGAGGAGTCTAATGTCCTCTGACAGGTGGAGATGCACTGAAGTTTCTTCATGATCTGTATTTAGATGGCTAATTCCAGTGCTGTTCCGTATACGTGACTGGGGTTGATGGTTGTTGGTTGATACTAAAACTCCCATACAAAGGAGGTGGCCCATAGGGGAAACAGAGAGAGCAGATACAGATGACTCTGTCAGATGACCATTCATTTTGTGTATTCAGAGACTGAATACTGCTTTATTAATGGCCAAGGTGCATAAAGAGGGAGGAATTCAGCTATGACGTCATTGTTTTTAGCACTACTTAAACTACAGCACACCAAATGGTCCAACGTGCCAGCAAATCAGCACCATCTACTTTTTCGTTGTTGTTTTTTTTTAAATTGCTGCCGTCTTCAAATCAAATTAAACTTTATTTGTCACATGCGCCGAACACAACCGGTGTAGACCTTACCGTGAAATGCTTACTTACAAGCCCTTAACCAACAATGCAGTTCATGAAAGAGTTAAGAAAATATTCACCAAATAAACTAAATGTAAAAAATTACAAAAACTAACACAATAAAATAACAATAACGACGCTATATACAGGGGGTACTGGTACCGAGTCAATGTGCGGAGTTACAGGTTAGTCGAGCTAGTTCATGTTCATGAAGGTAGGGGTAAAGTGACTGCATAGATAATAAACAGCAAGTAGCAGCAGTGTAAAAACAAACAGAGGGCCATGTAAATAGTCCGGGTGACCTTTTGATTAATTGTTCAGCAGTCTTATGGCTTGGGGGTAGAAGCTTAAGGAGCCTTTTGGTCCTAGACATTGCGCTCCGGTACCACTTGTCATGCGGTAGCAGAGAGAACAGTCTATGACTTGGGTGACCATTTTTTCCCTCTGACACCGCCTAGTATATACTGTAGGTCCTTGATGGCAGGAAGCTTGACTACAGTGATGTACTGGGCTGTACGCACTGCCCTCTGTAGCACCTTACGGTCATATGCCGAGCAGTTGCTATACCAGGAGTTGATGCAACCGGTAAGGATCATCTCGATGGTGCAGCTGTAAAACTTTTTGAGGATCTGGGGACCCATGCCAAATCTTGAGGGAGGAAAATATGTTGTCGTGCCCTCATCACGACTGTCTTGGTGTGTTTGGACTGTGATAGTTTGTTAGGGATGTGGAAACCAAGGAACTTGAAACTCTCAACTTGCTCCACTACAGCCCAGTCGATGTCAATTGGGGCCTGTTTGGTCCACATTTTCCTGTAGTCCACGATCAGCTCCTTTGTCTTGCTCACATTGAGGGAGAGGTTGTTGTCCTGGCACCACACTGCCAGGTCTCTGACCTCCTCATTATAGACTGTTTCATCGTTGTCTGTAATCAGGCCTAGCTATCATGGCTCAGGATAAGACCCAGATTCAGACAGTTCGAATAACAGACATTTATTCATAAAACAGGGGGCAGGCAAACGACAGGTCAAAGGCAGTCAGAGGTTGGTAGTCCAGGGCAGAGTCCGTAAGGTACAGAGCGGCAGGCAGGCTCAGGGTCAGGGCAGGCAGAGGTTGGTAGTCCAGGGCAGAGTCCGTAAGGTACAGAGCGGCAGGCAGGCTCAGGGTCAGGGCAGGCAGAGGTTGGTAGTCCAGGGCAGAGTCCGTAAGGTACAGAGCGGCAGGCAGGATCAGGGTCAGGGCAGTCAGAGGTTGGTAGTCCAGGGCAGAGTCCGTAAGGTACAGAGCGGCAGGCAGGCTCAGGGTCAGGGCAGGCAGAGGTTGGTAGTCCAGGGCAGAGTCCGTAAGGTACAGAGCGGCAGGCAGGCTCAGGGTCAGGGCAGTCAGAGGTTGGTAGTCTAGGGCAGAGTCCGTAAGGTACAGAGTGGCAGGCAGGCTCAGGGTCAGGGCAGGCAGAGGTCAGTAATCCAGGGAAGTGTCAAAATGTACTGAATGGCAAGCATGCTCAGGATCAGGGCAAACAAAATGATCAAAACCGGGATAACTAGAAACCAGGAGCTCAATAAAACAGGAGTATGAAAAACACACTGGTAGTCTCGACGAGCAACAGACAAACAGAAAACACAAATGAACCGGGAACCGGGAATAATGGCGAAGATGAGTGACACCTGGAGGGGGTGAAGACAAGCATAAAGACAGGTGAAACAGATCAGGGTGTGACACTACCACTGTTGTGTCATCAGCAAACTTAATGATGGTGTTGGAGTCGTGTTTGGCCACGCAATCGTCGGTGAACAGGGAGTACAGGAGGGAACTAAGCACAAACCCCTGAGGGGGATCAGTGTTGAGGATCAGCATGACAGAAGTGTTGTTGCCTACCCTTACAACCTGGGGTTAACCCATCAGGATTTCCAGGATCCAATTCCAAAGGGAGGTGTTTAGTCCCAGGGTCCTGAGCTTCGTGATGAGCTTTGTGGGCACTACGGTGTTGAACGTTAAGCTGCAGTCAATGAACAGCATTCAAACATAGGTGTTCCTTTTGTCCAGGTGGGAAAGGGCAGTGTGGAGTGCAATTGAGATTGCGTCATCGATGTATCTGTTGGAGCGGTATGCAAATTGGAGTGGGTCTAGGGTATCCGGGAAGATGCTGTTGATGCACTTCATGGCTACCAATGTGAGTGCTACGGGGCGGTAATCATTTAGGCAGGTTACCTTCACTTCCTTGGGCACAGGGACTATGGTGGTCTGCTTGAAACATGTTGGTATTACATACTTGGTCAGGGAGAGCTTGAAAATGTCAATGAAGACAAATGACATTTGGTCCACGCATTCTTTGAGTACATGTCCTGGTAATCCGTCTGAAGGTTTTGTTCACATCGGCTACCGAGAGCGCATTCTCACAGTCCTCTGGAACAGCTGGTGCTCTCATGGATGTTTCAGTGTTGCTGCCTAAAGCGAGCATGAAAGGCATTTAGCTTGTCTGGTAGGCTCGTGTAAATGGGCAGCTCACGGCTGGGTTTCCATTTGTAGTCCGTAATAGCTTTCAAGCCCTGCCACATCCGACGAGCGTCATAGCCAGTGTAGTAGGATTCAATCTTAATCCTGTGTCAAAGTTTTTCCTGTTTAATGGTTCGTCTGAGGGCATAGCGGGATTTTCTTTTCTTTTTTTTCTATTTCACCTTTATTTAACCAGGTAAGCTAGTTGAGAACATGTTCTCATTTACAACTGCGACCTGGCCAAGATAAGGCAAAGCAGTGTCACAGAAACAACAACACAGAGTTACAGTCAATAACACAATAGAAAAAAGTAAGTCTATATACAGTGTGTGCAAATGGAATGAGGAGGCAAGGCAATAAATAGACCAGAGTAGCAAAGTGATTACAATTTAGCAGATAAACACTGGAGTGATAGATGAGCAGATGATGGTGTGTAAGTAGTGATACTGGTGTGCAAAAGAGCGGCAAGCAGGTGGTGTTGGCTTTGGGGATGACCAGTGCGGAGCTTTACCTAGCATAGACTTATAGATGACCTGGAGCCAGTGGGTCTGGTGACGAATATGTAGCGAGGGCCAGCCGAATAGAGCATAAAGGTCGCAGTGGCAGGTGGCATAAGGCACTTTGGTAACAAAACGGATGGCACTGTGATAGACTACATCCAATTTGCTGAGTAGAGTATTGGAAGCAATTTTGTAGATGACATCACCGAAGTCAAGGATTGGTAGGATAGTCAGTTTTACTAGGGTAGATTCTAGATTTGATTTTGGATTGGAGATGTTTGATATGAGTCTGGAAGGAGAGTTTACAGTCTAGCCAGACACCTAGGTATTTGTAGTTGTCCATGTATTCTAGGTCCGAACCGTCCAGAGTAGTGATGCTAGTCGGGCGGGCAGGTGCGGGCAGCGAACAGTTGAAAAGCATGCATTTGGTATTGCTAGCATTTAAGAGCAGTTGGAGGCCACGGAAGGAGTGTTGTATGGCATTGAAGCTCATTTGGAGGTTAGTTAACACAGTGTCCAAAGAAGGGCAGATGTATACAGAATGATGTCGTCTGTGTAGAGGTGGATCAGGGAATCACCTGCAGCAAGAGCAACATCATTGATAAATATAGAGAAAAGAGTCGGCACGAGAATTGAACCCTGTGGTACCCCCATACAGACTGCCAGAGGTCCGGACAACAGGCCCTCGGATTTGACACACTGAACTCTGTCTGCAAAGTAGTTGGTGAACCAGGCGAGGCAGTCATTAGAAACCGAGTCTGCCGATAAGAATAAGGTAATTGACAGAGTCAAAAGCCTTGGCCAGGTCAATGAAGATGGCTGCACAGTACTGTCTTTTATTGATGGCGGTTATGATATCGTTTAGTACCTTGCGCGTGGCTGAAGTGCACCCATGACCAGCTCGGAGACCGGATTGCACAGCGCAGAAGGTACGGTGGGATTCGAAATGGTTAGTGATCTGTTTATTAACTTGGCTTTCGAAGACTTTAGAGAGGCAGGGCAGGATAGATATAGGTCTATAACAGTTTGGGTCTAGAGTGTCACCCCCTTTGAAGAGCTTTCCAATCTGTAGGGATCTCGAACGATATGAAAGAGAGGTTGAACAGACTGGAAATAGGGGTTGCAACAATGGCGGCAGATAATTTTAGAAAGAGAGGGTCCAGATTGTCTAGCCCAGCTGATTTGTACGGGTCCAGGTTTTGTAGTTCTTTCAGAACATCTGCAATCTGGATTTGGGTGAAGGAGAAGCTGGAGAGGCTCGGGCAAGTAGCTGCGGGGGGTGCGGAGCTGTTGGCCGGGGTTGGGGTAGCCAGGAGGAAAGCATGGCCAGCCGAAGAGAAATGCTTATTGAAATTTTTGATTATCATGGATTTATAGGTGGTGACCATGTTGCCTAGCCTCAGTGCAGTGGGCAGCTGAGAGGAGGAGCTCTTGATCTCCATGAACTTTACAGTGTCCCAAAACGTTTTGGAGTTCGAGCTACAGGATGCAAATTTCTGTTTGAAAAAGCTTGCCTTTTCTTTCCTGACTGACTGTTTGCATTGGTTCCTGACTTCCCTGAACAGTTCATTGGGACTATTCAATGCTATTGCAGTCCACCACAGGATGTTTTTGTGCTGGTCAAGGGCAGTCAAGTTTTGAACCAAGGGCTATATCTGTTCTAAATTATTTTAAAGGGGCATGCTTATTTAAGCATCCGGATTAGTGTCCCGCTCCTTGAAAGCGGCAATTCTAGCCTTTAGCTTGATGCGGATGTTGCCTGTAATCCATGTACGGTCACTGTGGGGACGACGTCGTCGGTGAACTTATTGATGAAGCCGATGACTGAGGTGGTATACTCCTCAATGCCATTGGATGAATCCCAGAACATATTCCAGTCTGTGCTAGCAAAACAGTCCTGTGGCATCATCTGACCACTTCTGTAAAAAGTGAGTCACTGGTACTTCCTACTTTAGTTTTTGCTTGTAAGTAGGAATCAGGAGGATATAATTACGGTCAGATTTGCTAAATGGAGGGCACTTGGAGCTAGAAGTGGGATCATGTACACTGTACTAATGCCAATACAAAAAAAGAGTAACGAAGAGCAATGTACAATACAGCAAATAAGGCATTTGTGGTAAATACATGGGGCCTCCACCTTTATGCACCTTCGCTATTGTACAATGTTGAAAATAAACCGTACAGTAGTGAATGCTCTATTCTGTGTGTGTGTGTGTGTGTGTGTGTGTGTGTGTGTGTGTGTGCGTGTGTGTGCGCGTGCGCGTGCGTGCGCGTGTGCGCGTGCGCGTGCGCGTGCGTGTGTGTGTGTGTGTGTGTGTGTGTGTGTGTGTGTGTGACCAGCTCTAGAGGCAGATGAGGCGTCAACACCACAGCCATACTTCTTTATCACGTTTTCTGTCCTAACACTCATCTGAAGCATACAGTGTTAAAATGACTGTCCACTGTTCCCCAGCTCTCTGCTGACAAAAATCTGACTACACAGTAGATGAGACATTCATTTGGATGAGGGAGAAAAAGACGAGAGGGGAGAATGAGAGGTACCTAGCATATGGAAGCAGTTTGTCAAGCAGGAGGGATAGGTGGGAGACAGAAGTAGACAGAAGTGAGGAGCAGGCAGGAGGGATTGGTTGATGAAGAAGAGAGTAGAAAGGGAAATGGAGAAAACAGGATATCAGTTCTCCATGATGAAACAATCCTCCTTCCATCCTTTCTTTATTTAGAGTTCGGTTCAGAGGCTTTGCTGGGGGGGGGGGTGTATGAGTGCCTTCTCTGGCACCCTCCTCAGGTCAAAGCCTATACTGGTGATCTTCACTGCACTGTTTACTGTAACTGTTCGAGAAATGGCAGTTGGTCTGGGTTGTTGTTAGTTTATTTTAATATGGGTAGTCTCCTCAAGTTTATGTATGCAGTAGGAGAGAAACATTTGTTTTCAGATGGAAATGTAATTTTTTAAACACGAAACGGTTTGCCCTGAAAATAGGTTGTGGTAGACAGCGAGAGGAGAATAACACATTCAAATGCACAGCATGACATCACTCAGAGTGAAACACTCTCCATCCAGATTCAGTTGATTAGTTAAATAATAACAAGGCTGTTCTAGGCCTTTCAGCTAAATTGAAACTGTCTGACTCTAGAGAAAAAGCAAGGGGAGAGTTATAAAATAAAGATAGCAACAGGGAGGAGGAGAAAGTCAAAAAGACTGATAGAGAGCAAGATATGGCACGGAAGATTGAGAAATGGAAGACGTGTACAACAGAGAGACAACATGGCGTGAGGTATACAAAGAGATAGAGGTACAGACAAACACACCGTCTTGTGTGAGGTATGAATGGTGTTGGCTTTTTTAGAATTTGTTAAAGGCACAACTTGGGAGGTTCAAGTAAGGTCACTTGAATTGCAACACAGCCATCAGTGTAGAGAATTTCATTTTTCAATGCACAATAAATTATTTTTCGTTTATGAAAAAAACTCTCTCTCATTTCACATGGCAATGCCACACACAGATATAGACTGACCAGGTGAATCCAGGTAAAAGCTATGATCCCTTATTGATATAACTTGTTAAACCACTTCAATCAGTGTAGATGAAGGGAGGAGACAGGTTAGAGAAGGATGTTTAAGTCTTGAGACAATTGAGACATGGATTGTGCATGTGTGCCATTCAGAATGCAAGACAAAAGATTTAAGTGACTTTGAACAAGGTATGGTAGTAGATGCCAGGCGCACCGGTTTGATTGTGT
The DNA here is from genome assembly GCF_036934945.1 of Oncorhynchus masou masou. NCBI lineage: Eukaryota > Metazoa > Chordata > Actinopteri > Salmoniformes > Salmonidae > Oncorhynchus > Oncorhynchus masou. Next base: position 21,348,434 of record NC_088244.1, read on the forward strand.
CAAGAACTTCAGCGCTGCTGGGTTTTTATGCTCAACAGGTTCCCGTGTGTATGAAGAATGGTCCACCACCCAAAGCACATCCAGCCAATTTGACACAACTGTGGAATGCTTTCGGCACCTTGTAGAGTCCATGCCCCAAGGCTGCTCTGAGGGCAAATGGGGGTGCCAATCAATATTAGAAAGGTGTTCTTAATGTTTTGTACACCCAGTGTAGATAGACTAAGTTCATACACATTTTTAACAGATTTTTAACTGAGGTGAACGAGGGAATAAAAATACATTCAAAAAAGTAGACCCTTTGTTAAAATACTATAAAAACCTCAACACCTAATGACCTAATCGAGACATTTGAGCATCTTGGGAGGCAAAAAGAGGCATAGTCCAGCATAATCTGTTCTCTCTTTACTGGAAGCTTGTGATTTGGAACATTTTAAACACAACTTTTCAATGTTTCAGATTTAGATTTCCATGTTATTTTGAGAAGTGAAGAGGGGGGTCTGTTAAACATTTGTGTGTGTTTATCCATGTCTGTGTCTGTGCGTGTGTGCGTGTGTGTCCGTGCTTTTGTTATATAAAGTCTCTCTGTTGACACACAGAATGAGGTTAATTACTTTCTTGACCTTTTCTGGAAGCGTAAAGAAGTATTGTTATCAGAAGGGATAACACAAACAGGGATGTTGAGTCAATGGCCAAAATGAAAATCACAGAATCTTTTAAAGTATAACCTTATTGACCTGGACCATTATTTATCAAACATTTTAATGTTCTAGCCTATGACTTTGATTTAGGCTAGGCCACCGATTCAGTGGCGACCTGTTATTCAGGGCAGTTTTGAGACCCACATTTTTAGCAAAAAATAAAGATAACAAATATTTTGGTATTAATATGACGCTCGTCAGATGTGGCAGGGCTTCAAAATTATTAAGGACTACAAAGATAAACCCAGACGCTAGCTGCCTAGTGACGCTAGCCTACCAGACGAGCTAAATACCTTTTATGCTCGCTTCGAGACAAGCAACACTGGAGCATGCACGAGAGCACAAGCTGTTCTGGATGTGTGATAATGCTCTCGATAGTCGATGTGAACAAAACCTTTAAACAACATTCACAAAGCCGCTGGGTCAGACAGATTACCAGGACATGTACTCAAAGCATGCGTTGACCAACTGTCAGTTGTCTTCACTGACATTTTCAACCTCTCCCTGACCAAGTCTGTAACACTTACATGTTTCAACCAGACCACCATAGTCCCTGTGCTCAAGGAAGCGAAGGTAATCTGCCTAAATGATTACCACCCCGTGGCACTCACGTCTGTAGCCATGAAGTGCATTGAAAGGCTGGTCATGGCTCACATCAACAGTATCCTCCTGGATACCCTAGGCCCACTCCAATTTCCATACCTCCCCAACAGATCCACAGATGACGCAATCTCAATAGCACTCCACACCACCCTTTCCCACCTGGACAAAAGGAAGACCTATGTGAGAATGCTGTTCATCGACTACAGCTCTGCGTTCAACAACATAGGGCCCACAAAGCTCATCACTAAGCCAAGAACTCTGGGACTAAACACCTCTGACGGGCTGCCCCCAGGTGGTAAGAATAGGCAACAATACATCTGCCAAGCTGATCCTTAACACTGGGGCCCCTCAGGGGTGTGTACTTAGTCCCCTCCTGTATTCCTTTGTACACCCACGATTGCATGGCCAAACACAACTCCAACACCATCATTAAGTTTGCAGATGACACAACAGTGGGAGGCCTGATCACCGACAACGATGAGACTGCCTATAGGGAGGAGGTCAGAGAACTGGCAGTGTGGTGCATGAACAATAATGTTCCCCTCAACAGGCCGAACAGGCCCCCATTAACATCGACGGGACTGTAGTGGAACGGGTCCACATCACCAACGAACTATCATGGTCCAAACATACCAAGACAGTCGTGAAGAGGGCACGACAAAACATTTTCCCCCTCAAGTGACTGAAAAGATTTGGCATGGGCCCCCGGATCCTCTAATGTTCTACAGCTGCACCATCCATCCTGACAGGTTGCATCACCACCTGGTACAGCAACTGCTCGGCATCTGACCAAGGGGGTAGGGCGAACGGCTCAGTACATCACTGGGGTCAAGCGTCCTGCCATCCAGGACCTATATAAGAGGAATGAGGAATGCCCATGAAATTGTCAGAGACTCCAATCACCCAAGTTATAGATTGTTTTCTCTGCTACCGCACGGCAAGCGGTCCCGGAGCGCCAAGTCTAGAACCAAAAGGCTCCTCCTTCTACCCCCAAGCTATTCGACTGCTGAAAAATTCATAAAAATTGCCACTGGACAATTTACATTGACCCCCCTTGTACACTGTTGCTACTCGCTGTTTGTTTGTTACCTATGCATAGTCACTTCGCCCCCACCTACATGTACAGATTACCTCAACTAGCCTGTAACCCTGCACACTGACTCGGTACCCTGTATATAGCCTCGTTATTGTTATTCTCGTTGTGTTACTTTTTATTATTACTTTTTATTTTAGCCTACTTGGTAAATATTTTCTTCTTTTTGAACTGCCCTGTTGGTTAAGGGCTTGTAATTAAGCATTTCACGGTCTACACTTGTTGTATTCATCGCATGATGCAAATAAAGTTTGTTTTGATTTTAGAAACAAACACAACAAGTTGGAAATCGCAAATTCCACAATGACTGGTTTGGACAGAATCAGTGACAATGGCTGTGTGGTCCCAAATCTGGGGGGGGGGGGCCTTGCCTGTTTTGCATATCATTTTGGAATTAATACATCTCACATATCAGTTTGCAAACGATGTAAAAACTATATATATCATTGTATTGATAAAGCCGCATACATTGGCCTCTTTTTGTTTTCTTGAGTAAGGCAGCTCCAAAAAGCAGGTGTTGCAGTCTATTGTAGCTCAGTGCTTTTGTGGTGGTGGGGCAAGCCAGCAGAAAATACAGAGCGTTGCGCCGTGATTGGCGGGGACAATACATCACCTCCAAATCTGAGGATAGACCTCGAAACATTTTGCTCCTTGGGTACTGCCATAGAGTTACATTTGAAGTGCCCATCCAAGAAGGCTCAAGGTCATTGGCCACAGATAAAATTACGTTAAATCAAGTTATATGTACAGTAGCTTTGATTGGAATGATCAGGTCCACATCATACTTTCAAAATCTTAGCTAGCAGCCATCATCATGAATCATGTCGACAATCTACTGGCAAATGCTTTTAAATCTTTGTCATAAGAATAAAAATAATGAAGAGAAATGATAGATAAAAATGAATCAGTGCTCATTGGCTATTGGACATAAACATTACACAAGAAGTTGGAAATCGCAAATTCAACAATGACTGGTTTGGAAGGAATCAGTGACAATGGCTGTGTGGTCCCTAATCTGGGATTAAGGGTCTCTTTTCCAAATTTAAAATGACAAACATTCAACATTGGCCAATGTCAATGAAGCATGATTTGTGCCGCGTTCAAAACAACTGTTAACTCAGAACTGTGAAAACGTGACTACAGTGAGTTCAAGGCAACTGGGAAGTCGGGAATAAACAAGCTCCGACTGTGAAAATAAGTTTTGAACGGTCATCCAACTCGGAATTGTAAATCCGGCCTCTTTCTAGTGCTATGACCTGAAGATCATCATCAAGTCATCATGATTCAACCTTGTTTTTTTTCAGAGTTCCCAGTTGTTTTGAAAGCATCATAAATCCAGAGAATGCCAGACTTTGATGACAAAATTTGCCCATGAAGCCCACCTTCCTGTTCAAGTGAGCACAGCACAACAAGGTAAGTCCAAAAACGTAGTGTATGCTGCTGCATAAATCATGTGATATGCCAGGGAGATATATGTACTGTAGTTAAGAAAGTCAAATGTTGTGTAGGTCGATATTTGTAGCCCATGTGCCTCACCCTAATCATTTGATCTATTTACCCCTCTTAATTTTGCCTATTGTTCTGACTTGGTGGTAAACATGTAACCTATAATCTGTTTTAGAGAAATGTAATCATTGAATATTGTAAGAATTTTCACTGTCTGCTTATACGCCCCCTTTTATTTATCCTACGGTTCTGACCTGATGTACAGGGAGAATACTGTAAGAACGGCCCATGTTCCTAATTCTGTCGCTGTACATTTAAAAAATGCTAAACAAATTGTTATATTGACTACATCCGTCCTAGCTCGCTCCTTAATGTCTTAATCGAAATTACGGATTGCCTCTTATCCGGTTGTCGTCCCCTTTTACCGTAGTTTGTACATCTCAATTGTCATTAGAAAACACATTTGTTTAAGCAAGTCAGCCATATCAGCTATGTTTTTTTAAAGGAAGTAAATGAAGCTGAATGAACTGTTTCACTGCCAGACAAGGCTCCGCTGATAAACCAGGTGTAGCAGTAGTAAGATGTTGGGACTGTTGTTGGGACAGCTTTTTGTCGGTCCTAACAGTTTCTGGGGACCGTTTGTGCCATGACAATATTACCCAGTTAATTCTGCTGCAATGCCAGAGACACTACTCAAATAAATGCACTTAAGTAATGATCACTTTGTATATGCATTTGTTATTGGGTTGTAAACCATCCCACCCCCAAATATATACACACACACTACATTTATGCATATAGTACATGACAGAGATTTTAGTAGAGTGTCTCCAAATGGCAGATACCAGTAGCTGGGCCAATGTATTAGTCTTTTCTTTCCCTGAGTTTTTTATGTGTTTTCATCTGTCTTACTCACTGACCTTTGTAACCCTCCATCTCTCTCAGTTAGCCATCTGATCTCTAGGATAAACATCCCAAGAACAATTAAAAGAGATATGAAGGATGACAAAATAATTAGCATGGGCCAGTGTAAATCCAGGGAGATTGTGTGCACTCAATGCAAGACAAATTAACAATAATTTGGATGAATGACAACAAACACATTAATTGTCCGCGTGCTGAGAGAAATAAAATAAAAATACATATATTACCAAAATGAAAAGATGTCGCTACTTTCCTTGCTTCCCTACTCCAAAACAAAACAGAATATTTTTTGCTGATTGAATCATCAGCTCATTTTGGTTGATAAAAGGACAGTGGGTAGGCTTGGAGGAAACTGAGAGAATGTTCTGGAAGTTTCTGTCAGAGGTCTAGCTGGTTGGAGTGTCTGTAGTGAACGCCAATCTCTTGATTTAGCTTTAGCGCCCATGGCTAGCTCTTCTTCAGGTGAACTCAGGAGCAGAAAGGTTCTTTGAAATGTAGCTGATTCGCCTCGTCTCGCTGCAGGCCCTGAATAGCAATCATTAACCCAGTCAGAAGAAGTTACAAAAAATACATGGAAGTCTCTAGTGGATAATTATGATAGTCAAGAACGTTGGAAAGCAGCTCAGTGTTTCTTTTAAATGCAAAGGTTTGTTTCCCCGACACCATTTTACAAATGCTAATGTATGTGTATCAGAACACCAGTTTAGCACCAAAACGGAAAATGGTCTAGGCTGTTTGGTGTGGAATGGGGATTGCAGACTAGCTCACACTCACTTCCATTGAACATTTAAGATATTTCCTTTTTAACAGCTCTCTGTGTGTGAGTGCCACCCTGCCCCCCTCTCCTGCAGTTGCTGCTGTGATGAGGGCTCTCTGAAGAGGGACTGTCAGGGGTACGATAGGCTGGAGCAGCAGGTACACGGTGCCATTAACCACCGATCTAGGATCAGATTACCATATTAGGAGCATCTTCTACCCAAATAAGACTGGTGTTAAGAGGAATGTTTGGTTTGGTACGACAAAGGAGAGGATTGCATTTAACGAAAAAACAGTGAAATCTCAATCCTCACTTCACACATTGAAGAGTAGCCATTCTTTAGAGTGATGAAGAGAATATAGCAGGCTTATTATGATTATCACAGACTAAAATACCACCTCCCCTCCGGCATGGAGAGGAAAGCTTCACGCCGTGATCAATAACACAGATTAAACTCAAAAAAGCCCAGCAAGTCTTGACGCTTTAATTGCAAAGTTTATAGTGTATAGCCACAGAGGCAATACAGTGCCTGTCTGTTTCGCTCTCTATCTCTCTATTTTGGGGGATTTTCTGGTGGAAAAACAAGACATTCATTTGATTTCTCTATCCCTCTGTTAACAATGGATTCTAGGAGAACAACAGAGCACCTTGCGCATCTCTTTCACAGCCTCTAAGAGACAGATACAATGCAATCATTAGTTACCCAGAAAGAGCTGGAAATTTGCACCAGAATGGCTCCCCTAAACCCACAGAGAGAGTCAAAATGGCCTCACCATTTCAACACTATGCTCATTTATAACCCTTTGTTTGCATTTAATTACTGAGAGAGCTTTTTCACCCACAGAGAAGGTATTCATTCAATTCAGACTGCCTGACCTTGGTTCTGATGGAAGGCAAGTGTTTAGGCAGGCGTGTGAGTGCGCTCTGCTTTCGGTGTGTGTGCGTGTGTATTTGTGCACAAGCCTGTATGTGTATGTACATTTCGCTCCGGTCCTCATGTCACACTCTGGCCCTTTTCACACTCTCTGGCCCCAGAGTGCAGTCTCGGAGCAGAAGGATGTGAGTAAAATGCCACACATTCCACCCCTCTCTAGCCCTCCTACTCTCCCCTGTCCCCAGAGGTTCACATCCCCAGCTGGGGTGTGAAGGATCAGGCTCGGTCATGAGAATAACCCCCTGAGGAGCATGTGATGTTTGCTGACGTTGAGATGAGGTAAACACTACAAAATGCTCTGGGATGGCACCGGTTAGGAGAGAGTAGGAAGGGAAATTTATGTTGGCTACTCACCAGGTATAAAGAGATAAATAAGTGAAAACTGAAAATTCTAATCAAAGAGGGGGTCAATGTTATGAGTAGATAGGAGTAAGAGCCGTATTAGGGAATAAAGTTGCATGTTGGGTAGTTGGCTGAGTCTAGAAATGAGAATACATACAGTGCCTTGCGAAAGTATTCGGCCCCCTTGAACTTTGCGACCTTTTGCCACATTTCAGGCTTCAAACATAAAGATATAAAACTGTATTTTTTTGTGAAGAATCAACAACAAGTGGGACACAATCATGAAGTGGAACGACATTTATTGGATATTTCAAACTTTTTTAACATATCAAAAACTGAAAAATTGGGCGTGTAAAATTATTCAGCCCCTTTACTTTCAGTGCAGCAAACTCTCTCCAGAAGTTCAGTGAGGATCTCTGAATGATCCATTGTTGACCTAAATGACTAATGATGATAAATACAATACAATCAGTTGTATATTTATTATTTATTATTATTATTATTATATTGCACAAATCTGGCCTTTATGGAAGAGTGGCAAGAAGAAAGCCATTTCTTAAAGACATCCATAAAAAGTGTTGTTTAAAGTTTGCCACAAGCCACCTGGGAGACACACCAAAATGTGGAAGAAAGTGCTCTGGTCAGATGAAACCAAAATTGAACTTTTTGGCAACAATGCAAAACGTTATGTTTGGCGTAAAAGCAACACAGCTCATCACCCTGAACACACCATACCCACTGTCAAACATGGTGGTGGCAGCATCATGGTTTGGGCCTGCTTTTCTTCAGCAGGGACAGGGAAGATGGTTAAAATTGATGGGAAGATGGATGGAGCCAAATACAGGACCATTCTGGAAGAAAACCTGATGGAGTCTGCAAAAGACCTGAGACTGGGATGGAGATTTGTCTTCCAACAAGACAATGATCCAAAACATAAAGCAAAATCTACGATGGAATGGTTCAAAAGTAAACATATCCAGGTGTTAGAATGGCCAAGTCAAAGTCCAGACCTGAATCCAATCGAGAATCTGTGGAAAGAACTGAAAACTGCTGTTCACAAATGCTCTCCATCCAACCTCACTGAGCTCGAACGGTTTTGCAAGAAGGAATGGGAAAAAATCTCAGTCTCTCGATGTGCAAAACTGATAGAGACATACCCCAAGCGACTTACAGCTGTAATCGCAGCAAAAGGTGGCGCTACAAAGTATTAACTTAAGGGGGCTGAATAATTTTGCACGCCCAATTTTTCAGTTTTTGATATGGTAAAAAAGTTTGAAATATCCAATAAATGTCTTTTTACCTTTATTTTACTAGGCAAGTCAGTTAAGAACAAATTCTTATTTTCAATGACGGCCTAGGAACAGTGGGTTAACTGCCTGTTCAGGGGCAGAATGACAGATTTTGTACCTTGTCAGCTCGGGGATTTGAACTTGCAACCTTTCGGTTACTAGTCCAATGCTCTAACCACTAGGCTACACTGCCATCCGCTCATTCCACTTCATGATTGTGTCCCACTTGTTGTTGATTCTTCACAAAAAAATACAGTTTTATATCTTTATGTTTGAAGCCTGAAATGTGGCAAAAGGTCGCAAAGTTCAAGGGGGCCGAATACTTTCGCAAGGCACTGTAAGATAGAAGGAAAGACCTGTCTAGGGGAGAGAAGAGGGGATGTCATTCAAAACTGCTTGTGCAGGATCACAGCGAGAAATGGATTCAGACTGAGAAATGAAAACCTGTTAAAGAAATCCAGTGTGAATATGTTCTCATCGTGGCATTACCTTGAGGTAATGTATGTGGAAAGTATTTTTTAATTTAACCTTTATTTAACCAGGTAGGCAAGTTGAGAACAAGTTCTCATTTACAACTGCGACCTGGCCAAGATAAAGCATAGCAGTGTGAACAGACAACAACACAGAGTTACACATGGAGTAAACAATAAACAAGTCAATAACACAGTAGAAAAATAGAAAAGAGTCTATATACATTGTGTACAAAAGGCATGAGGAGGTAGGCGAATAATTACAAATTAGCAGATTAACACTGGAGTGATAAATGATCAGATGGTCATGTACAGGTAGAGATACTGGTGTGCAAAAGAGCAGAAAAGTAAATAGTATGGGGATGATGTGTTTAAAGTTGGCGAGGGAGATAAAAGTCTCCAACTTCAGCGATTTTTGCAATTCGTTCCAGTCACAGGCAGCAGAGAACTGGAAGGAGAGGCGGCCAAATGAGGTGTTGGCTTTAGGGATGATCAGTGAGATACACCTGCTGGAGCACGTGCTACGGGTTGGTGTTGCCATCGTGACCAGTGAACTGAGATAAGGCGGAGCTTTACCTAGCATTGGACTTGTAGATGACCTGGAGCCAGTGGGTCTGGCGACGAATATGTAGCGAAGACCAGCCGACTAGAGCATACAGGTCGCAGTGGTGGGTGGTATAAGGTGCTTTAGTAACAAAATGGATGGCACTGTGACAAACTGCATCCAGTTTGCTGAGTAGAGTATTGGAAGCTATTTTGTAGATGACATCGCCGAAGTCGAGGATCGGTAGGATAGTCAGTTTTACTAGGGTAAGTTTGGCGGCGTGAGTGAAGGAGGCTTTGTTGCGGAATAGAAAGCCGACTCTAGATTTGATTTTAGATTGGAGATGTTTGATATGAGTCTGGAAGGAGAGTTTACAGTCTAGCCAGACACCTAGGTACTTATAGATGTCCACATATTCTAGGTCGGAACCATCCAGGGTGGTGATGCTAGTCGGGCGTGCGGGTGCAGGCAGCGAACCATTGAAAAGCATGCATTTGGTTTTACTAGCGTTTAAGAGCAGTTGGAGGCCATGGAAGGATTGTTGTATGGCATTGAAGCTCATTTGGAGGTTAGATAGCACAGTGTCCAAGGAAGGGCCAGAAGTATACAGAATGGTGTCGTCTGCGTAGAGATGGATCAGGGAATTGCCCGCAGCAAAGCAACATCATTGACATATACAGAGAAAAGAGTCTGCCCGAGAATTGAACCCTGTGGCACCCCCATAGAGACTGCCAGAGGACCGGACAACATGCCCTCTGATTTGACACACTGAACTCTGTCTGCAAAGTAGTTGGTGAACCGAAGTATGACCTGCTGTACATATTTATTTTTCCTAAATTTATGCTTTGATCTCCAAATGCTCTGCTCCCACAAATTAAATGAAACTATTCAATTTCACACATTTTATATGCCCAATATTGGCTTGCTCAAGATTAAATCTTATTTGTTGGAGCAGGCCAAGCAAGGAAACATCAACATGGTATGTAATTTTAAAAAGTATGTTTTTTAATTCAAATATTACGTGCATATATTTTGTAAACGTGTGTATCACAAACTGCAATGATCAATGTGTGAATAATACAATTTTTATGTTCTGTAGAGATAATTCCATGACAACTGTATGTTTTGTCCATCCCCTGCAGAAGTCAACCCTCTCTTTACTTCAGTTTAATATACATTTTTCTGCCGAAATAATCCTAATAAGCATCCCATCCCCCATGTTGTTATACTGTTGATCAATGTAACATCCAAACGTTTCCAAATTGCAGATCCATTTTCCCACTCATATAGACACTCGGAGCCAGATGCGAAATTGTATTACTTTACTGCACACAAAGAGGCAGTGGAATCTGAGGTAAGTTTTTCAGTGTGAGCGATCAGGCTATGGCATATCATGCATACTGACTCTCTCCCTCACACTGGTTGTGTGTGTGTGCGTGTGCGTGTGCGTGCGTGCGCGTGTGTGTGCGCGCACTCAGCAATTCATCACACAAGTGTAACCTGTATTTAAGCGTGGATTCTCACAGACAAATGGGAAAATTTTGAGTTGGAACAGAAAGAGGGAGTATGCGCGCGCGCACACACACACTCACTCTCAGTATTTCTGGCAGCTTGCCAGAGGTGTTTATCAGTTGGGTAATTACTGTATTAGTCCCTCACTAGGCTAAAACAACATGATATACTCCACCACAAACCCACAAACACACCCTAAAATGACCACAAAGGACTGGGGCTAATAAATGATACACCCATTGGCATCCAGAGGCAAATATAAAATGGGAATTCTGACACCAGCTTAGAGCAGTGGGTGTGTATGCATGTCCATGTGCTTGTGAGTGTCTCCTTCCCCTGGGACTAAACACCGCCATAAATCAACCCATTGCCGCACAGGGAACTGTTCCATAGCCATGATTATCTCCTAACAAAAGCAACAGAAGGACTTCCACACTGACACTGCGTGTTCGAGGGGAATGCGTAGAGCTTTAGAAACGAATCACTTTAGGGTTACTTTTTTCTTTGGCTTTGCTAATTGATTTTAATTATACAGGCAGTTATTTAAAATAAGAACTGAATATAATTATTACTTATCTTCAGCACCACCGGCAATAAACCAGAAAACACAAGTTAAAAGGCTTTTTTTACTTCCATTTTTTTTTACATGCGACCAAATGTAGAGATAAGGAGCAATGCAGTGTAGGATAATTGTTGCAACCTGTCTTTCTCTAATTAATGGGATGTCTGGAGGAGTGGGTGTCAATATGACACCTGGTAAAGCATATGGGCATACTGAGTATAATGTAGGTAGGATGATAGTCAAATTAGTATCTCTCTCTCTCTCTCTCTCTCTCTCTCTCTCTCTCTCTCTCTCTCTCCTCTCTCTCTCTTTTTATGGTATGTGATTATAGGAAAATGATTCCTATAATCACATACCATAAACACTCAGTTTCTATATCCTTGGCTCTGAAGAGGTGACACATGCCTTATGCATCCAATTATGCTGGATGTTATTGTATCATTGTATAACTCATCCCTACTTCATTCAATCCATTGATTAGTACGTGTATATGTTGACTTGCTTTGATCTTGTCAGGATAATGCCTTCTAATGATTCTCTAATAACAATGCCCTGAGAGTGGAGAACATGTTCTCCAACATGAAGTGAAAAGGCGAAAACACAGTTTGTACATACACACCGAAATGTACATACACACACCATGAATTCAGGATCAGACCGAGAGGTATTATAGGTATTCAGCTACTCATAGAGTACAACAAATAAAATAAAAAGTTCTTAAAACCAGCAAGTTTAAACCAGCAAGTCTGTCGGTCTGTCTGGGACATACTGGACACTTACCCTCCTCTGTCATCTCTCTCTGGACTCAGTCACCTCCCTCTGAACAGCCCAGTCATTTCTCTGATTTACTCTGTGATGTGAGTCTGGGTCAGGCTTGTTCTCTCATGACTGAGGTCTGTCTCTATCAGCCTCCCCCAGCATAGGGGTCAGTGGGACAGTCATTCAGAGGATTAGGGCTGACAGTGTGATTTCTGTCCCAGCCAGGCTCTCGATGGATCATCCCACAGGGGCAGGGAGCAGAGCACTTAGTCCAATGGCGTGCCACCATTCACAGGTTGAACTTCTACTAGACCCTGCAGCTTCCTCCAGGGGACCATCTTTGACAGAGTGGCACAGAGGTAGACCCTCAAACCTGGCAGTCCCAGACCCTCTCAGATCCTTTTGAATCACATGCCACACATGTCCCCGGGTGAGACCAAGCGACACTGTTAAAAGCCAATATTCAGCCTGGAGGTTAAAATGGAAGAGTAAGGACATGAATTAGAAATCAAGCAGGGGGGATGACAATGACATGGTGTCTGTCTAAAAGCTTTGCATTAATTGACTGAAACAAAATAGTGTGATCATTTCAACTTGATTCAAACAGTCTATTTGGGGAAAATAAGACCCTTTACAAAATAAATGTAATGCACGATACACATTGTAGTTGAAGAGATCTCACTTTCTGAAAGCAGAATGATGTTGAATAGTATGGTAGCCTTTCCCTCTACAGTGCCTTCATAAAGTATTTATACCCCTTGACTTATTACACATTTTGTTGTTTTACAGCCTGGATTCAGAATGGATTAAATATATGTTTTTCTCACAGCCATCTACATGTAATACCCCATTATGACAAAGTGAAAACATGTTTTTAGAAAATGTTGACAATGTATTGACAATGAAATACAGAAAAATCCCATTTAGATACTGTAAATATTCACACCCCTCAGTCAATATGTGGTAGAAGCACCTTTGACAGCCATTACAGATTTGAGTTTCTGGGTAAGTCTCTAAGAGCTTTCCACACCTGGATTGTGCAACATTTTCCCCTTATTATTTTCAAAATTCTTCAAGTTCTGTCAAATTGGCTGTTGATCATTGCTAGATAACCAGGTCTTGCTATAGGTTTTCAAGTAGATTTAAGTACAAACTATAACTCGGCCACTCAGGAACATTCACTGTCTTCTTGGTAAGCAATTTCAGTGTAGATTTGGCCTTGTGTTTTAGGTTATTTTCCTGCTGAAGGGTGAATTAATCTCCCTGTCTGGTGGAAAGCAGAAAGAACCAGGTTCTCTTCTACGATTTTACGTGTGCTTAATTCCATTTCTTTTATTTTTTTTATCCTCAAAAACTCCCCAGTTCTTCAATGATTACAAGCATACCCATAACATGATTCAGCCACCACCATGGTTGAACATATGGAAAGTGGTAGTAATGTGTTGTATTGGATTTGCCACAAACATAACACTTTGTATTCAGGACAAAAAGTGAATTGCTTTGCCACATTTTTTGCAGTATTACTTTAGTGCCTTGTTGCAAACAGGATGCATGTTTTGGAATATTTTTATTCTGTGTTGGCGTTCTTCTTTTCACTCTGTCAATTAGGTTAATATTAGGTTAATATTGTGGAGTTTTTTTTACCCATCTACCAATAGGTGCTCTTCTTTGCGAGGCATTGGACAACCTCCCTGGTCTTTGTTGTAACGTCTGCTTCCAACTCACACTCTCATACACATAGATCTCCAGAACGCAGCTCACTTTCCAGCACACTTTCCAGCTCACACACTCACACACACAAATCCCCTGAACATAGCTTACTCTCCAGATCCCAAGCACTTAAATTATTATCACCTGTTCACACACCTGTATGTCATTATCAGTTCTTTGCACCCTATCTTTGTGAGGTATTGTTTGTTTTTTGACACAATTCTCTTCGGAGCTCTGTTTTTCCTGGGATTTAATCCTCCCGTGTATGATAGTTTTTGCACGCCTCATTAACAATGCCATTTGCCAATTCCCTGCCTGTACCTTAGCCTATCGGATTACCTGTTATTCACCTATTGCCTGATCTCCCGGATGACGTTACTAGCCTTTTCCCTGCCTGTACTGTTGCCTTTCGGAACCCCTGTGTATGACCTGCTGTCTGCCCCTGGACCCAGCTACCTGCCTCCTCCTGTGGTCCTTGACATTAAACACCTGCTGCGCCCTGCGCTTGAAACCAGCTCTTTGTCTCCCTCATGTTAATTTTATTTGTGGTTGAATCTGTTCTGTTCACTGCTCGCCTGAGGGATCTTACAGATAATTATATGTGTGGAGTACAGAGATGAGGTAGTCATTCAACAATCATGTTAAACACTAGTATTGCACACAGAGTGAGTCCATTAAACTTATTATGTGACTTGTTATGCAAATGTTTTGTCTTGAACTTATTTAGGCTTGCCATAAAAAAGGATTTGAATTCTTATTGACTCAAGACATTTAAGCTTTTCATTTTGAATTCATTTGGAACATTTTGGAAAAACAATTCCACTTTGACATTACGGGAGAATTGTGTGTAGGCCAGTGACAAAAAAATCTCATTTGAATCCATTTTAAATTCAGGCTGTAACACAACATAATGTGGAAAAAGTCAAGGGGTGTGGATGCTCTCTGAATGCACTGTATATGGAAATATGCTGTATGTGGAGCTTGCTGCAATCTTATGTTACTCTTCAACCAGTGAATAGTGAGTGCAGAATATATAGAAATAGGCAAGACCTTAGTCTGTATCTGAACCATTCATATCCAACAATAGGATAAGAAACCATTTGTCTATTCCAGAGTCAGAATTGTGCTATTGTCCTATGCTGTGTAGTTATGATGGGAAGATGAAGCTTTATCTTTATAATGGTCCTGGGCTTTGAGTAAAAGTTTATAGTCCATTCTTCGCAATGAATGAGGTGGATTGGAAGAGGTCATTGCTGTAAAGGTCTTGTGATATCTTATCCTCCTCTGTCCTCTTCTTCCATAATGGAAAGTGGACCCGGCGATAATCAAAAATGGCCGCTATGAATTCGAAAACTAGGAGAAAATCTGCATGACGGGTCTATGAAAATATGGCTGGTAAGGAGGCATTTATGTATTTTTACCCTGTAAAGTAGCCTCTTTAAATTCATGGGAATCAGCAAGTTTGACCCCATCTGCCTGAACTGCTGTGCGACAGATAATTTTGTCCGCACTTCTCGATATGACCTTCAGTTCCACTTTGATGGTGTAAATGTAATCGTCTGCCCACTTTGATAGCATAAATGTAAAAATATGGCATTTCTGTGAACTCCAGATTAGATCAACTATGGATTCCTATAGCCGGATATATCGGAGGTAATCTGAATTTAGAGAGAGAGAGAAAGAAAACGAGAGCAATAGAAAGGAGAAGAGAGAGAAAGAGAGCAAACAATGACACTTTACAAACATGTAAGTTGATAAGCATGTAGTTGACATGAATTAATTATTAACTAATGCATCATGTACATTGTACATGTTTACAGTTCACAATGTTAATTACCAAAAACACCAACACATTATTTGTGAGGAATCGAGATGATAAACAATTATCCAATGCCCTGCTGTTACATTGGTTACTAAATTATACACTTGTATAGTTTTCACCTTTCAGCAAACTTTTTGATTGGAGTGAAACTATAATCTATGATAGGCTAAAGCATAGTAGCTACATTAACACATAAATCATGAATCCTAACAACCAGCCTCTTGACAGTTATCATTTAACATTATTTCCCAGAATCCCCATTCTCATCATCTGACACCATGGTTCTATAGGTGAATAGTCTTCCTTGTTCTCCATCTGCAGAGAAAAAATAATGAGACACCGAACGACCTCATAGTACCATAGTTTTGTTCTGGGGTCTCTCATCTGGCTCTGACAGTAGGCCTATTGTTCAGTTCTGCCACAGGCTACAACTCTCACAGCCAATGTAGCTAATGAGGCTACTATGGCATCAGTGTGGAAAGTTAAAATGGTTGTAAATGTGTGACCTGGATGGATGTTTCCTTGTATCTTATTCGTAAACAATATTTTTTAATTCTGCTTATTACATGTGTGCATAATAATTTGACAGCAGGCCACCTTTGTATCAAGAGGTGGTTGTCGCTGGCGAAGCGCAATTTCTTTGGACCCTCCCGCAAAGTCTGAGTTTTATCAAATGCGTCAGCCACTCACAACGTCTAGACTACCGATCGCTGTCGATGGTTCTGAAATTGCCATGTCTACGCGGCTGCCTATCGATAGGCTATCAGGTTGTGGTGCTTATGCTTGTATAAATGTTTGTTTTTATTTTGTCGTAATTTTCTCATGTTATATATTTTGGTTAGGTCAGGGTGTGACGAGGGTGGTATGTGTGTTTTTGTCTCATCTAGGGTGTTTGTACTGTCTAGGGGTTTTGTGGATTTATAGGGTTGTTTCCATCTAGGTGTTTATGTAGGTCTATAGTTGCCTAGATTGGTTCTCAATTAGAGGCAGGTGTTTATCGTTGTCTCTGATTGGGAACCATATTTAGGCAGCCACAAGCATTTTGCTACACTCGCATTAACATCTGCTAACCATGTGTATGTGACAAATAAAATTTGATTTCTTTGGGTATTTTGTGGGTTATTGTCAGGATTTGGCCAGGGCCTTTCCGACACTATCCAAGATGAACTGGCCACTCGGGAACCACCGGACAATCTCGAGTCCCTGATCAAGTTGGCCTCACGCATTGACCAGCGTCTGAGAGAGAGAGAACTCAACCGTAGACCTCTAGCCCCTATCAGTCCCAGCTCCGAGTCCCCACCTTTATCCTCGCTGGCTCCATCAGAACCCATGCAGATTGGACGCATCTCCCAGGCTGAGAGAGACCGCCGGATGAGGGAGCGACGCTGTCTATATTGCGGCAAACCGGGCCATTTCCGTTCCACGTGTCCCGGGCTCCAGGGAAACGCTCTGTCCCGTACAGACCGGGGGGAACTGTAACGGGAAACATAACCTCCTCCCATCCGTCCAACTCCCGTCTGCTCATTCCCATCACCCTCTCCTGGGACAACCACAAGCTTCACCTTCAAGCCTTGGTAGACTCTGGAGCCGCAGGTAACTTCATGGATGGTGTCTGGGCGAAGGAGAATGGCGTTCCCTCTGAACCTCTAAGTGAACCCATGAGGGTCACTACATTGGATGGAAGCCCTTTGGGATCTGGACTTGTCACTCATGTCACTACCTCCTTGCGACTTTCAGTTTCACAACACCAGGAATTGATGAACTTTCATTTGATCTCCTGTTCCGAGTTCCCTCTCGTCCTTGGATACCCCTGGCTTCACAGCCATAACCCTCACATCGACTGGTCTGTGGGCACTATCAAGCAGTGGGGTCCTACGTGCCAAGCTACTTGTATTTTCCAGAATTCCCGAGTTCTACTCCCGAGTCTTTAGAATCCATCGACCTGACCCGAGTTCCCGAGTGTTACCATGACCTCAAACTGGTGTTTAGCAAACAGAGGGCCACCATGCTACCACCCCATAGACCTTACGATTGCCCCATCGACCTGTTTCCGGGCACTTGCCCCCCAGGGGTCGGATCTTTTCCCTATCTCCACCCGAACGAGCTGCTATGGATACCTACATCAAGGACGCTCTGGAAGCAGGCCTCATGCGTCCATCCACCTCCCGGCGGGAGCAGGGTTTTTCTTTGTGGCCAAGAAAGATGGTGGATTACGTCCTTGCATCGACTACCGGGAACTCAATGCCATAACCGTCCGTAACCGTTACCCGCTACCCCTTATGGCCACAGCCTTCGAGCTGCTCCAGGAAGCAGTTGTTTTCACTAAGCTTGACCTGCGGAACGCATACCATCTTGTGCGGATCAGACCTGGTGACGAGTGGAAGACCGCTTTCAACACACCTACTGGTCACTATGAATACTTGGTGATGCCATTCGGCCTGACCAACGCCCCAGCGGTGTTCCAAGCGCTCATAAACGATGTGCTTAGGGATATGCTTAACATATTTGTGTTCGTTTACTTGGATGACATCCTCATCTTTTCGAGCTCCCTTCAAGAACACACTAAGCATGTCAGACAAGTACTCAAACGCCTCCTGGACAGCCATCTGTACGTTAAGCCGGAAAAATGTGAATTCCATTCATCCCGAGTGGAATTCCTGGGATTTGTAGTGGAACCCGGTCGAGTCCAAATGGACCCCAGGAAGGTAGGGGCGGTAGCGGATTGGCCCACCCCCAAATCCGTTAAGGAAGTTCAGCGTTTCCTGGGCTTCACAAACTTCTACCGCAAGTTCATCAAGAACTTCAGCTTGGTGGCAGCCCCTCTCTCAGCTTTAACCAAGGGTGGCAATGCAAGGTTTTTGTGGGGAAGAGAAGCTGAGACGGCCTTCCAAGGACTCAAGCAGCGCGTTCTCTCTGCTCCCATCCTGATACTACCGACTACGGATGAACCATTTGTGGTGGAGGTAGACGCATCAGAGGTTGGTGTTGGAGCTGTCCTGTCTCAGAGGGGTGAAGACAAGAAGCTTCATCCGTGCGCTTTCTTCTCACACCGGCTTACCCCGACTGAGAGGAACTACGATGTGGGGGATCGTGAACTCCTAGCGGTTAAGATGGCATTGAAGGAATGGAGACACTGGCTCGAGGGGGCTTCTCACCCGTTTCAAGTGCTTACGGACCACAAAAATCTGGAGTATATCCAGCAGGCGACGCGGTTGAACTCTAGACAAGCTAGATGGTCTCTTTTCTTCAATCGATTCCAGTTTATCCTCACCTATCGGCCCGGGTCGAAGAATCTCAAACCGGATGCCCTGTCCCGAGTCTACGCTCCTGCCATTCGAGATGACACGGACATGCCTGTCCTTCCTGCTGCTAAGATTGTGGCTCCGATCTCGTGGCAAGTTGAGGATACCGTGAGACGTGCTCAAGCTAGCGAACCGGACCCGAAAGGAGGTCCTGCCAATCGGTTGTTTGTCCCCAAGGCAGTGAGGACTCAGGTCCTTCTGTGGGGGCACTCCTCTCGCCTCACCTGTCATCCGGGCGTAGGTCGCACCTTGGAGTTCATCCAGCGTAAGTTCTGGTGGCCTACCATAAGAGAAGACGTTGCCACTTTCGTCAATGCCTGTCCCGTGTGCTGCCAGGGCAAATCTTCTCACCTCCGCCCTCAAGGACTCCTTCACCCTTTACCTGTTCCCCACAGACCCTGGTCCCATATCTCATTGGACTTTATTACTGGACTTCCTCCATCCCATGGCAATACTACTATCCTTGTCATAATCGACAGGTTTTCAAAGGCGGCCAGGTTCGTCCCTCTGACTAAGTTACCTTCTGCCAAGGAAACGGCTGAGTTGGTAATTAATCATGTGTAATTAAGTCTTCGGCATTCCTCAAGATATGGTTTCTGACAGAGGTCCCCAGTTCGCCTCAAGGTTTTGGAAGGCCTTCTGCCAACTCATGGAGGCTTCTGCCAGTCTATCTTCAGGGTACCATCCGGAGTCCAACGGCCAAACAGAGAGGATGAATCAAGAGCTGGAAACCACCCTCCGATGTATGACTCGTGACAACCCGTCCACATGGTCATCCTTTATTGTTTGGGCCGAATACGCGCACAACACCTTGCGTTCCTCCTCCACTGGTATGTCCCCGCACGAGTGTCAGTTTGGCTATGCTCCTCCATTGTTCCCGGACCAGGAGGCAGAAGTCAGAGTGCCTTCAGCCTTGAAGTTCGTCAGACGCTGTCGGCTTATGTGGAGGAAGACCCGTCTTAATCTTATGCGTTCCTCACAGAGGTACCAACAACAAGCCAACAGACGTCCCGGCCAGAGAGTCTGGCTCTCCACAAGAGACTTACCTCTACGGGTGGAGTCTCGCAAGCTGTCCCAAAAATACATCGGTCCCTTCAAGGTTGCCAGGAGAGTTAACCCAGTTTCTTATCGCCTACACTTACCCAGATCCCTTAAGATTAATCCCACATTTCACATTTCATTGTTAAAACCTGTTGTTTTTTCTCCCCTTGTCCCGGCAGACAGACCTCCCCCTCCGCCTCGTGTCATTGGAGGCCAGCCGGCTTATACCGTCCATCGGATACTGGATTCCCGCCGGGTGCAACGGTCCTGGCAGTATCTGGTGGACTGGGAAGGCTACGGTCCCGAGGAGCGCTCCTGGGTTCCTGCCAAAGACATCCTAGACCCTGACCTCATTCGTCAGTTCAGGGCCCTCCACCCTGAGAGAGCTGGTAGGAACGTCAGGAGCCGTTCCTAGGGGGGGGATTCTGTCAGGATTTGGCCAGGGTTGTTCCGGGTTTTGGTCACTAGATGCCCCCATTGTGCTTTTTGACCTTATGTTTTTTCCCTTGTTCCCCATTATTATTTGCACCTGTGCCTCGTTTTTCCCCTGATTGTATTTAAACCCTTAGTTTCCCTCAGTTCTGTGCTCTGTGTTTGTATGTTAGCACCCAGCCCTAGTGTTCTGTGTATTCTTGTCGATTCCGGTGGATGCTCTTGTGGAATTCTGTTTTTGTTTTTGAGTATCTCTTGAGGCTTTTTTGTGCTATTCCTACCACCTTTTGGATTTGCCATTTTTGTATTTAAGGACTTCTCCTTTTTACTTTATTAAATACACCGTCTTAAGTACTGCTGTGTCTGCCTCATCTTCTGGGTTCTGCTGACTATTCGTGGCTCAGTTGGTTAAGTGACTGTTTCTCACTCCGGAGACCCAGGTTCGTAACCGGGTCCTGACAGGTTATTGTCTATGTTATGTTGCATTGCGTGTTTATATAGCAGTCACTGTCGTCTTAATCGTTTTTGTTTAAGTGTTCTTTGTGTTCTTCATTAAATAAAGAAGAATGTTTTCTAACCATGCTGCACTTTGGCCACCTCCATACGACGATCGTCTCGGGTTTTCAGGGAGAGGACAAGGAGAAGGAGGGCGGGTGTTGTGCGGATAAGCTCCCTACTGCCAGAATCCCGCCTCCCCCTTCGCGTGAACGCGCAGGCACTCATTGCTGTGACTTGCTTGTTAGTTGAGATTTCTGATCACGTTAGGCTGCATTTCATTTTATACATTTTTTTGTCACCTTATTTAACCAGGTCTGTTGAGAACAAGTTTTCATTTACAACTGCGACCTTGCCAAGATAGAGCAAAGCAGTGCGACAAAAACAACAACGCAGAGTTATGCTTGGGATAAACACTCCTACAGTCAATAACACAATAGAAAAGTCAGTATACAGTGTGTCCAATTTAAGTGAGGAGATAAGGCAATAAATAGGCCATAGTGGCGAAGTAATTACAATTTAGCAATTTACACTGGAGTGATACATGTGCAAGTAGAAATACAGGTGCGCAAAAGAGCAGAAAAACAAAAACAAATATGGGGATGAGGTAGGTAGTTGGTTGAATGGGCTATTTACAGATGGGCTATGTACAGCTGCAGCGATCGGTAAGCTGCTCTGACAACTGACGCTTAAAGTTAGTGAGGGAGATATGTCTCCAACTTAAGTGATTTTTGCAATTCGTTCCAGCCATTGGCAGCAGAGAACTGGAAGGAAAGGCAGCCAAAGAGGTGTTGGCTTTGGGGATGATCAGTGAAATATACCTGCTGGAGCACGTGCTACGGGTGGGTGTTGCTATGGTGACCAGTGAGCTGAGATAAGGCAGAGCTATACCTAGCAAAGACTTATAGTTGACCTGGAGCCAGTGGGTTAGCTGACAAATATGTAGCGAGGTCGATGAAGACGGCTGCACAGTACTGTCTTTTATCGATGGCGGTTATGATATCGTTTAGGACCTTGAGCATGGCTGGGGTGCCCCTGTGACAAGCTCAGAAACCGGATTGCATAGCATAGAAGGTACGTTGAGATTCGAAATGGTCGGTGATCTGTTTGTTCACTTGGCTTTCAAAAACTTTAGAGAGGTAGGGCAGGATGGTCTGTAACAGTGTGGGTCTAGATTGTCTCCCCCTTTGAAGAGGGTGATGCTTTCCAATCTTTAAGAATCTCAGAAGATACGAAAGAGACGTTGAACAGACTGGTAATAGGGGTTGCAACAATGGCGGCAGATAATTTTAAGAAGAGAAGGTCCAGATTGTCTAGCCCAGCTGATTTGTAGGGATCCAGATTTTGCCGCTCTTTCAGAACATCAGTTGTCTGGGTTTGGGCGAAGGAGAAGTGGGGGGGGGGGGCTTGGGCCAGTTGCTGCGGGGGGTGCTGAGCTGTTGGCCGGGGTTGGAGTAGCCAGGTGGAAAGCATGGCCAGCCGTAGAGAAATCCTTCTTGAAATTCTTGATTATCGTGGGTTTATCGGTGGTGACAGTGTTTCCTAGTCTCAGTCTCAGGCTATTTTCTTGCCAGCCAAAATTCTCCCCCCCCCTTCTATTTTGGGACTGCAAGGCCTGGCATACTTCAAAATAATTTTGGTAGCTCATGTTGACCAATATGACCCGGCCAGGTCTCCGACCTCCTCCCTATAGGCTGTCTCATCATTGTCGGTGATCAGGCCTACCACTGTTGTGTCGTCAGCAAACGTAATGATGGTGTTGGAGTCGTGCCTGGCCATGCAGTCGTGGGTGAACAGGGAGTACAGGAGGGGGACTGAGCATGCTCCCCTGGGGAGCTCCAGTGTTGAGGATCAGCGTCACAGATTTGTTGCTACCTACCCTCACCACCTGGGGGCGGCCCGTCAGGAAGTCTAGGATCAAGATGCAGAGGGAGGTGTTTAGTCCCAGGTTCCTTAGCTTAGTGATGAGCTTTGAGGGTACTATGGTGTTGAACACTGAGCTGTAGTCAATGAATCGCACTCCCACATAGGTGTTCCTTTTGTCCAGGTGGGAAAGGGCAGTGTGGAGTGCAATAGAGATTGCAACCTCTGTGGATCTGTTTGGACGGTATTCAAATTGGAGTGGGTCTAGGGTTTCTGGGAAAAGGGTGTTGATGTGAGCCATTACCAGCCTTTCAAAGCACTTCATGGCTATGGACGTGAGTGCCATGGGTCTATAGTCATTTAGGCAGGTTGCCTTTGTGTTCTTGGGCATAGGGACTATGGTGGTCTGCTTGAAGCATGTTGGTATTACAGACTCAATCAGGGATATGTTGAAAATGTCAGTGAAGACACCTGCCAGTTGGTCACCACATGCCCGGAGCACACGTTCTGGTAATCCATCTGGCCCCGCAGCCTTGTGAATGTTGACCTGTTTTAAGGTCTTACTCACGTCGGCTAGAGAGAGCGTGATCACACAGTCGTCTGGAACAGCTGATGCTCTCATGCATGCCTCAGTGTTGCTTGCCTCGAAGCGAGCATATAAGTGATTTAGCTCATCTGGTAGGCTCGTGTCACTGGGCAGCTCGCGGCTGTGTTTCCCTTTGTAGTCTGTAATAGTTTGCAAGCCCTGCCACATCCGACGAGCGTCGGAGCCGGTGTAGTGTTATTCAATCTTATGCCTGTATTGATGCTTTGCCTGTTTGATGGTTTGTCGCAGGGCATAGCAGGATTTCTTGTAAGCTTCTGGGTTAGAGTCCCGTACCTTGAAAGCGGCAGCTCTACCCTTTAGCTCAGTGCGAATGTTGCCTGTAATCCAGTGGTTCTTAACCTGGGTTCGATCGAACCCCAGAGGTTCGGTGAGTCAGTCTCAGGGGTTCGGCGGAGGTCAAGATACACATCCGACTCATATGATTCGTGATGACACGCCCCGCTTGGCCATCATTGGCTGCAGGTGATCACGCTACATCGCTTGGCCTATCTGTGCTGCAGGGAATTTGGTGCGGTCAGTAGTCGACTTGTGACTGTCGTGATGGTACGTCTTGTGATTTCTTTCTTAATATTTTAATCCCTTCATACATACTATGTCGAGCAAAAAAAGAAAGTGGTCGGACAAATATGTACAACATGGATTCACATGTATAACGGAACGTGATGGGAGTCAGCGTCCTTACTGCATGATTTGCAATGCCAAGTTGAGCAATTCTGCTCTAGCACCGGCAAAACTAAGAGAACACTTCCTTAAGCTGCATGGAGATGGAAAATACAAGAACACAACGCTCGCTGAATTCAAGGTGAAGAGAGCCAGATTCGATGAAAAGGCTATTCTGCCTGTTCTCGGCTTTGTTCCCATCAACAAACCGATCCTCACAGCATCGTAGGAAGTTGCTTACCTGATGGCAAAGCAGGCCAAACAGCACACCATTGGTGAAACACTCATAAAACCAGCTGTGTTGAAGATGGCGAATATCATGCTGGGAAAAGAGGCTGAAGTTAAGTTATCCCAAATTCCTCTTTCAAATGACACCATCAGCGACAGAATAGAGGACATCTTGGCTCAAGTAGTTGCAGATCTGATTTCAAGCCCGGCAAAATTCAGCCTTCAACTCGACGAGACCACAGACGTTTCCAATCTAAGCCAGCTTGCTCTATTCATGCGCTATGTGAAAGACGACATGATAAAGGAAGATTTTTTATTTTGTAAGCCTCTTACAACAACAACTAAGGCAGCCGAAGTGAAGAAACTTGTGGATGACTTCTTCAAAGACAACAATCTTTCACGGGATATGGTTTCTGCAGTTTGTTCGGACGGAGCTCCAGTCATGCTGGGAAGAAAGTCTGGTTTTGGTGCGCTAGTGTAAGCCGATGCACCACACATCATTGTTATGCATTGTATTCTGCACAGCCATGCGTTGGCAACAAAAACCTTGCCTCCAAAACTGCCAGAAGTATTGACAATTGTAGTGGAATGCGTGAACTATGTGCGAACTAGTGCTCTGAGGCACCGCATCTTCAATGCGCTGTGTAAAGAAATGGGCTTTGAATTCGAGGTACTTCTGTACCACACTCTCCCGGTGACAGGTGCTGAATCGTGATTTTGCCGTGCGTGTGGACTTAGCCCTCTATTTGCAAGAGCACCAACATTGTCATGCAGATTGCTTCAAAAATTCTGAGTTCATTCTCATTTTAGCATACATGGCTGATATCTTCGCAGATCTCAATCATCTCAATCAAAAGATGCAGGGCGGTGGAGTCAACATCATCGAAGCGGAGGAAAACCTGAAGGCTTTAAAAAAAAGCTACCGTGATGGAAACGACAAACAGAGAATGATAACTTCATAAACTTTCCCCTGCTGGACGACTGTGTAAGTAAGATTGAAGATGTATCTGGAATCGGAGACATTTCTGTACCCGCAGAACTGAAGCAAGCAATTGCCACACACTTAGATGAGCTTGCAAAGTCTCTCGATGGATACTTCCCTACAAGAGAGTCATATCCAGCATGGGTGAGACAGCCATTCACATTTAGTGTTGAGACAACAGATGTCAATGATGAATACCCCGATGAAATCATTCAAATTCAGCAGAGCCAGTTTCAACAGCAACTCTTCAGAACAACAACGCTTTCAACGTTTTGGTGTCAACAAATGGTAACGTACCCTGTTATTGCTAAGAAAGCTCTGGAGATTTTCATACCGTTTGTTACAACATATCTTTGCGAGCAATCCTTTTCGAGGATGCTGGACATAAAAACGAAGAAAAGGAACAGACTTTGTTGCGAAAATGACATGAGAGTGGCACTTGCCAAGGTGAAGCCACGTATTTCTGAACTGGTCTCTGAAAGGCAACAGCAGAAGTTACACTGATTTGCAGCAAATATTCATTATCATGTTTTTGTTTTTGTGTGAAAATTATGTTTTGATGATTTTGTTCTTTGAACACAGTGATGTTGATGCACGGTTCATTTTGTACACCAGTAAACGATGTTTTGAATTTCATATTGAATCATATTTTTTTTTTCCAATTAAGAAGGGTTCGGTGAATGCGCATATGAAACTGGTGGGGTTCAGTACCTCCAACAAGGTTAAGAACCACTGCTGTAATCCATAGCTTGGGGTATGGTTGGGGTATGTATGTACAGTCACTGTGGGGACAACATCCCCAATGCACTTATTGATAAAGCCAGTAACTGATGTGGTGTATTCCTCAATGTCATCGGAAGAATCCCTGAACATGTTCCAGTCTGTGATAGCAAAACAGTCCTGTAGTTTAGTGTCTGCTTCATCTAACCATTTTTCTATAGACTGAGTCACTGGTGCTTCCTGCTTTAATGTTTGCTTGTAAGCAGGAATCAGGAGGATAGAGTTGTGGTCGGATTTACCAAATGGAGGGCGAGGGAGAGCTCTGTACGCATCTCTGTGTGTGGAGTACAGGTGATCTAGAATTTCTTTCCCTCTGGTTGCACATTTAAGATTTTGATAGAGATTTGGTAGAACCGATTTAATTTTCCCTGCATTAAAGTCTATGGCCACGAGGAGCGCCGCCTCTGGGTGAGTGGTTTCCAGTTTACTTATTTCCTTATACAGCTGGCTGAGTGCGGTCTTAGTGCTGGCATCTGTCTGTGGTGGTAAATAAACAGCCACGAAAAGTATAGCTGAGAACTCTCTAGGCAAGTAGTGTGGCCAGCAATTTATCGTAATATACTCTACTTCAGGTGAGCAAAATCTAGAGATTTCCTTAGATTTCGTGCACCAGCTGTTGCTTACAATTGTGCACAGACCCCACCCTTCGTCTTACCGGTGCAGCGTGTATCCCACTAGCTGAATGTCCATGTCGTCATTCAGCCAGGATTCCGTGAAACATAGGATATTACAGTTTTTGATGTCCCGTTGGTAGGATATTCGTGGTCGTACCTCGTCTAGTTTATTGTCCAGTGATTCCACGTTGACGAGTAATATTGATGGTAACGGCAGCTTTCCTAGTTGCCTTCTGCGGGTCCGGACGAAACATCCGGCTCTTCTTCCTCTGCGTCACTTCCTTTTGCGAATAATTGGGAGATCTGTCCTGTGGGGTGTTTGGAGAATATCGTGTGAGTCCTGCTTGCTGCTGAGGTGTCTATTCCGAGGTGAGTGATCGCTGTCCTGATATCTAGAAACACTTTTCTGCCGTAAGATACGGTTGCAGAAACATTATGTACTGTAAATAATTTACAAATATCGTGAAAAACCCACATAATAGCACAATTGGTTAGGAGACCGTAAAACGGCGGCCATCTCCTCAGGCAAGACAGAGATGCCCTTCATCCGACGGAATGCTTGCCCATTCTCAGATGTTAATCCGAGATGATCACGTCATCTACATTGTAGTCCTTGTCAGATTCCCCTCCACTGATTTGCACCCTGGACGGGCTCCCTATTACAGCTCACATTATGTTCAGGATTCAAATTCTAACCAACAGGGCCAGAAAATGACCAGCTCCTTAACACCTCTCGGCCTGGATAAAGTGCTGCACTGTTGTTATTTTTGTCTGTGATCTACAGTTGCAGCATTCTTGAAGTTGTCTTCTCTTCAAGGATTCAGTGGACATTCAGCAAGACTTCAGCTGTGTACTGTTGCCTAATTGGTTGAATGAGTTGAGCTGCAGACATCATAAACGCAAAGTCCCTTGCTGTTTGTAAATTCTGATTATATAACCACCTATTCAGAAAGCAGTTTGATACTGATTTACCTTTATACTAGCAATACACCCAGTACCTGTTGCTCTATGTTTATAATAAAAACATATGTTGTTTGTGCTTTTACTCTAGCAGTGAACAGGTTAGGTAGCAGTTTTGTACTTATCATATTGCATGTAATATGCTGTATATGTTACATTTTAGAATATGGTAGATTACATCATGTAATACCCCATCTACCATAACATGTATTTATAGTTTCAGCGTATACTGTACAAATTAATAACTTTCATCTAAATTTAATTTGCTAAAGGTACATTGATTCTCCCCTGATCCTCTTTATTCTCCCCTGTCCTTATTTCGAAATGTAGTTAACCTCAAATGACACAACAGGTTTGTTTTGTCCTTTTAATCATAACATATGGTATTGTCTTGCCTCACAGATATCATGTATACCACATACAGACACACTCATTCTTCTTACGACTAAAGGTGATATGGCTACTCTGCTATGAAAAACATACGGTATATTATCAGCATCACAGATGATAAGGAATGTAATGAGTAGTTTATATTTACGCATGTCACCATGTGTTTTCCAAAACAATATATAAACATGGATTGCGTAGGAAAAGATGTATGTGCTGTTGTCTAGAATCGGCCCATATAAAATCTTTTATCAGGATCTCCACAGAACTGGTCCAAATATGGAGCTGGAAAGTGAGGTACTGTGTTGCCCATAAAGTACAGTGGGGCAAAAAAGTATTTAGTCAGCCACCAATTGTGCAAGTTCTCCCACTTAAAAAGATGAGAGAGGCCTGTAATGTTCATCATAGGTACACTTCAACTATGACAGACAAAATGAGAAAAAAAATCCAGAAAATCACATTGTAGGATTTTTAATGAATTGATTTGCAAATTATGGTGGAAAATAAGTATTTGGTCAATAACAAAAGTCTATCTCAATACTTTGCTATATACCCTTTGTTGGCAATGACAGAGGTCAAACGTTTTCTGTAAGTCTTCACAAGGTTTTCACACTGTTGCTGGTATTTTGGCCCATTCCTCCATACAGATCTCCTCTAGAGCAGTGATGTTTTGGGGCTGTTGCTGGGCAACACAGACGTTCAACTCCCTCCAAAGATTTTCTATGGGGTGAGATCTGGAGACTGGCTCGGCCACTCCAGGACCTTGAAATGCTTCTTACGAAGCCACTCTTTCGTTGCCCGGGCGGTGTGTTTGGGATCATTGTCATGCTGAAAGACCCAGCCATGTTTCATCTTCAATGCCCTTGCTGATGGAAGGAGGTTTTCACTCAAAATCTCACGATACATGGCCCCATTCATTCTTTCCTATACACGGATCAGTCGTCCTTGTCCCTTTGCAGAAAAACAGCCCCAAAGCGTGATGTTTCCACCCCCATGCTTCACAGTAGGTATGGTGTTCTTTGGATGCAACTCAGCATTCCTTGTCCTCCAAACATGACAAGTTGAGTTTTTACCAAAATGTTCTATTTTGGTTTCATCTGACCATATGACATTCTCCAAATCTTCTTCTGGATCATCCAAATGCTCTCTAGCAAACTTCAGACGGGCCTGGACATGTACTGGCTTAAGCAGTGGGACACGTCTGACACAGCAGGATTTGAGTCCCTGGCGGCGTAGTGTGTTACTGATGGTAGGCTTTGTTACTTTGGTCCCAGCTCTCTGCAGGCCATTCACTTGGTCCCCCCATGTGGTTCTGGGATTTTTGCTCACCATTCTTGTGATCATTTTGACCCCACGGGGTGAGATCTTGCTTGGAGTCCCAGATCGAGGGAGATTATCAGTGGTCTTGTATGTCTTCCATTTCCTAATAATTGCTCCCACAGTTGATTTCTTCAAACCAAGTTGCTTACCTATTGCAGATTCAGTCTTCCCAGCCTGGTGCAGGTCTACAATTTTGTTTCTGGTGTCCTTTGACAGCTCTTTGGTCTTGGCCATAGTGGAGTTTGGAGTGTGACTGTTTGAGGTTGTGGACAGGTGTCTTTTATAGTGATAACAAGTTGCCATTAATACAGGTAACGAGTGGATGAAAGAGGAGCCTCTTAAAGAAGAAGTTACAGGTCTGTGAGAGCCAGAAATCTTGCTTGTTTGTAGGTGACCAAATACTTATTTTCCACCATAATTTGCATATAAATTCATTAAAAATCCTACAAGGTTATTTTCTGGATTTTGTTTTCTAATTTTGTCTGTCATAGTTGAAGTCTACCTATGATGAAAAGTACAGGCCTCTCTCATCTTTTTAAGTGGGAGAACTTGCACAATTGGTGGCTGACAAAATACTTTTTTGTCCCACTGTATATGTAAACACTGTATGTGTGTGATTAATCTGTATTTATAAGGAAAACTTAAATAGTTGTTTTTCCATGTAACAGATTTACCTTCATTGCCTGTCTTTGTTTGTGTCAGATGATCAATGCCTACATGTTCCATCTGGTGCAGAATTTTAACAGGCAGTCAACTGAGCAAGCTTTCTACATTGACACCTTTGAAATGACTGGCATTTGGGGGAGCAAGAAATCAAAATTGAAGGTTGGTTAGATTATTCTCCTGATATCATAATACTATATATTATGTTATATTTCACAGATTTTGAACTCAAGCCACTGTATCCTTGCTCTTTTGAATTTCAGATTGATCCAATGATGTACAAGTGCATTATTGGCATCGTCAGTGAACACAACCACTGGACTGTGACAGTAAGAGCCGCTAAGGCAGTACTAAGAACTAAGAAATACATACATAATACGGAATATACATGTGAACACATACACGTGTGTAAAATGTGAGTGTGTATTTATGTGTGTGTAATGTGTGTGTCTGTCCATCTGTCTAAACTTGAAAGGTTATGCTACCATCCCAAAAGAGGGCTCTGTTCCTCAACGCAATGGAGGAAAGTGCCAGAAAGATAAAAAGATGCCAGTGAGTGACAAGGTAAAAACTGCTTATAATATTATTTTTTACAATGGAATCATTAAAGTATTTGAAATGCTATACTGTTATTAATCTCTACAATATAAACAATAAAGTGTTTCAAAATGCTGTACTTTTATTAACATATATGTTCAGATCATTCCTGAGAGAGAAGGGGTGTAATATCTCCAGATGGGCGTGTGGTACTCTTCCTCACCCATGCCAACAAGATGTTGCTTCTTGTGGGGTCTTTGCCTTGAAAGTAAGTACGAGAGTATGAGTAATGCACAATTAACCTGCTGAATGTATACTGACTAAAATGCAAAACAGAACTGTCAAAGTATATTATAGCTGTGTCGTAGAATCAGTTGCAAATTATAACCTTAAGTGTAACATCATTTTGGTGAGGAAAACTGAAATGCCCATCAATTTTTTCCCCCAGTTTGCTGAATGTGTTCTGAAGGAGGAGTTGATTGTCTTTTCAAATATGGACAAAGATGTTCACACCATGAGAGAATAAATAGCAGACAATCTCCTCCAAAACACTGATATGTTCAATTTAGTATAATTGTAGATGAAAAAACATTTTTACAGATCTTTCAAGGTTATCTTTGATCCAACTTCTGACTAGATGGCCACTAAAACACATGTATTTAAATAATTGTGTTACAATAAACCTATACTATTCCTTTTTTCCCTGTTCGCTCTGTAAATTAGACAACACAAACCCTTCACTTGCTATATGTAGAAATAAAAAAAGAGGATTGCTGTCAAAATTATTTATTTAAAAAAATGTATAACATTCAGACATAGGTGTGAAATGACGGGCGCATGGGGCCCCCTGAGCTCGTGGACTCCCCAGCCTTGCAGGGGCTGCGGGGATTTCCGTTTTGCCAGTGGTTGTTGTGCATGAATGATACCTTCAGGCACTAATATACATTCCGACTTCTACAAATGACTTAAGTGTTTGGTACAGTACAGCTAAAGTTCCCTGAGGTTCTTAAAGGAGCAACCCCCCAGAGGAACTCTCCAGGGAAGAAGCCTTGATGGGATGACAGGCAGTGTTGTATTGTGTGTCTCGTGTGTGTAATGTTGCAGGAATGTTTCTGTAACCAAGTTGGTCTCATAGAGTCGTCGTAACATAGTAAATTAAAATCCGGGACACTCAAATGAGTATATGTTATGTTTGGTATGCTTACATAAGACAGGAGGTTACTTAAGGCAACAACTAAATGAGGGTGGTTGGTCGGGGTGGACAGGTGCGCATATAGCGTGAACATCTAGCTACCCAAAGGTTGCTTGTTCAAATCTCATCACAGACAACTTTAGCTGATTAGCAACTACCTATTACTTTGTACGTACTTTGCATGTTAGCTTACCCTTCCCCAAACCCACGTGTCAAACTCATTCCACGGAGGGCCGAGTGTCTGCTGGTTTTCGCTCCTCCCTTGTACTTGATTAATGAATTAAGGTCAATAATTAACAAGGAACCTGGTTGTCTCAGTCTTAATTGAAATAAAAAAACTAAAACCAGCAAGTTCAGGTTAGATTAAAAAGTTAAACCTTAAACCTAACTCTAATCTTAACATTAAGCCTAACCTTAACCCTAACCTCTAGCCTAGCTAACATTAGCCAACTTACTAACGCTAAATAAAATTACATTTTATTGGTCACATACACATGGTGAGCAGATGTTATTGCGAGTGTAGAGGAATGCTTGTGCTTCTATGTCACGGCTGTTGAAAGGAGCGGACCAAGGTGCAGCGTGGTGAGCGTACATGTTCTTTAATTAAGAAAAGACGCCGAATAAAACAATACACACTACAAAACAAAACCGTGAGGCTTAAGGCAAAGTGCCATAAAGAAAGTCAACTTCCCACAAACACAGGTGGGAAAAAGGGTACCTAAATATAGTTCCCAATCAGAGACAACGACAGACAGCTGTCCCTGAATGAGAACCATACCGGAGATAGAAAATCATAGAAAACCAAAACATAGAAATGCCCACCCCAACTCACGCCCTGACCAAACCAAAATAGAGACATAAAAAGGATCTCCAAGGTCAGGGTGTGACATTCTATTTCCGACAATGCAGCAATATTACAATATCTAAGTAATCTAACAATTCCACAACTACTTAATACAAGATATGCAAACATTATTTAAAGTGGCATTATTAAAGTGACTAGTGAATAATTTATTAAAGTGGCCAATGATTTCAAGTCTAAGTAGGCAGCAGCCTCTCTGTGTTAGGGATGGCTGTGTAACAGTCTGATATGTTACGAATTGCAATTTGTTGTGGCTATCATACAAATTGTAATTCCTAACATATCATATGAAATGGATATCCACAATTTAATACATACCATATGTAACATATTATATTCATTTGAGTGTCCCGGATATGTATTTACTATGTTATGTCTACCCCTGAGTCCAGGTTGCTGTAACAGTCAGACAGCGTGAGGTGACCTTCAGGGAACAGGTGTTGGTGTCAGCGTTTACTCTGTCATAGCACATTTCAGACAGACAGACAGACAGACAGACAGACAGACAGACTGACTGACTGACTGACTGACTGACTGACTGACTGACTGACTGACTGACTGACTGACTGACTGACTGACTGACTGACTGACTGACTGACTGACTGACTGACTGACTGAGTAAGATTCCTCTCTTTTTTGTGATAGAAGATTTCTTTACTCTGGCCAAACTAATTTATATTTTGATCATTTTGCTGTTTGTTTGCTATGGGGATTATCTCTTTGTGTGTGTGTGTGTCTGTGGGTGTGTGTGTAATCTGACAACTCAGCAGGTCCTAATTACACATATCCATCTCAAACAGGAGCAAAGTGGCGAGAGGATTATTTCCGAATCCTCTCCGAGTCCAAATCAATAGATAGAGGGAGGAGAAGAAAAACAAAAAGACTGGGAGATACAGAAAAGCACCGGGAAGACCCTCTGGTGACCTCTACCTCGCCATGGTGAAGGCTTTGACCTCCTTTTACCATACTTAATCTCTGTCACACTACACCAACAGAGCTTAACTAGCTCAAACAAACACTTCCACAGAATCGAGAACAGACTGGAGAATGGTGGGGAAGCTGAATTTCACTGAGGGTGTGAATCATGATGCACGGCGATTGTGAGAGGATGGGAGAGAGGCTCTCTCGAGCTGAAGTAACTGTTTGTCACCTGATCTCTGCTCCAACATCACCACGCCCATCTCCACCTCTCCACATCCACCCTCCACCTACATCTATACTTCCCCCTCCTCACAATTCATGGACCCATTTTCCACAGTGTGATTATATAAGTATTATTAAGTATTATCATGCACAGTGTGTAAAGTGGATGAATGATGAAGAGGTCATACAACTGCTTCAACACTGATCTAGAGTGGCTTAATAGAAACAGCACACAATGAAGTACAGTCTGCTTCCTCTGTTCCTCCATTGGCAAGCTCTCACAAGCTGATTTTTCTACTTCCTTTTTGCAAGTGCTGCATAAAAATAAAACAACAACAACATGTGATTCAAACTGTGCCTTCAAAAGCCCCACTATCCTTAATTACCAGTTCAGTTCTTGGATAACATATGCTCTCAAAGTGGTGGGGGAGAGAGGGCTGGTGTTTGAGTTACTTTACACTGCTTCCCCAGCTCTGCAACAACATCAAGCCACGGCATGAATAATGCAGGCTGTTTTGTTTTGTGCTATGAATTCATTGACGGCATGATGGGATGAAGTGCACATTTAAATATATTGATTTGATTCTTTTTTGATTTGTTAGTGTGGAAATAACTGCGAGGCAGGGCCAGGCGAGGGAGAACCCCTATTGATATATGAGGTAAGTAGAGGCATATGGAAACATGAATTACTCTATAAATCAAAGCAAAAGGAGTGGGATCAGAATATGAGAAAACTGATGATAAATACAATTTGATCTCATTAATGGGTACATTCCAGCATCCAATTTAGAGAGAGCACAATGCTGATATGGTGAACAGAAACAAATAAAAGAAATGCATTGTGGCAATTACCTCATTGTTAACCTGGCTGTGTATGTAGTGAAGTACTGTGAGATCAGCTAACTAAGATCAAGAAATGGTAATGAGAAGCGAATGTAAAACACAAGTATTATTTTAATAGCTTGTAAAGGGAATGGATTCACATACGAGAGTGAGAGAAAGAGAGAGAGAGAGAGAGAGAGAGAGAGATAATAGGTATATAGACATTTGACATTCTTTTGTAAGTGTAATGTTTACTGTTAATTTTGTATTGTTTATTTCACTTTTGTTTATTATCTATTTCACTTGCTTTGACAATGTAAACATATATTTCCCATTCCAATAAAGCTCCTTAAATTGAAATGTAATTGAGAGAAAGGCCATGCACCAACAGTCCATGGGGAGGAGAGAGAGCGAGAGAGGCAGTGTAAGTATCTCACCAGAGCAGGTAAAAACAAAACATAGTGAATCTAACACCCTTTTATAACCATTTGACCAAAATCTGAGTTGTAACCAATAGCATTACTGTTGAGTTAAATTCCAATCAGATATCAGACCTACAGGATGGAAAGACAACAGCATAACTTGCTTCACAGGTATGTGACAAGGAAGATGATGAGATAATGGTGGTGGTGAGATAATGCAGCATTCCTAAGACAACAAAGGAACCCTATACATACAGTGTTGATAAAAGAGAGGTCGGGGGTTGGGCCGGCCTACATATATGCATTTACTGTGTATCAATAGACTGTATTTACCAGTTTCCCCCTTTTGTCTTCTGTATCACTATTGTTTTTACGGCGGGAGGAATGCTTACAAATTTACTACCATGGTATCCCCTTCATCCTTGTTATTGTAGGCCTCTGGGCATTTTACAAACACTACATGCACACTCAGCAAATTTTGCACATGTTCTTATTCCTACCCCTTTGTCCAATTCACCTTGATTAATCTTTATTGAGGCATTAGAGAATGGACGGAAATAAAAAAGCCCTTTGTCTTCTAATATGCTGTTGGCCTCTAATATGCTGTTGGCCCCAGCCAGTGTGTTATTAGGCTGAACTCAGCTAAATGTACTTCCTTCACTTTGGGCATTCCTCATTGCTCTCCTGGCGTATCTTCAGCACTTTCATTATGTGACAAACACATTTTTGCTACAATATGCCGGGTTATTTAATGGAACCATTGTGGCTGAGCTGGTAGGGGATTAGGGGTAATCCATGGAGGAACTTTGCAGATAAGTGGAAAAATAAAGGCATTAGCAGGAGCCTCTATTCAGGGGAACAGTTCATTTTCTTCATAAATGTTTGGTCCAGCAATCCATCACACAAGTGTAAGCTATATTTAAGCGTGGATTCTCACAGGCAAATGGGAAAATGTAGAGTTGGAACAGAAAGAGGGAGTGCAAACACACACACACACACACACACACACACACACACACACACACACACACACACACACAGACACACACACACACACACACACACATACACACACACAAAGTACATACAGATTCATAGAACCTGAGTTTCCTATAAGAGTGTAACAACCCCTAACCTCAAAACCAGGTGTAGAGTAAACCCAAACTCATCATATCTGACATAGGGAAATGCTTTAATGTTGTGTGTGTATGCGCATGTAGGTCCCATACATGTGTAGGTCCCATGTGGCTCAGATGGTAGAGCATGGCACTTGCAATGCCAGGGTTGAGGGTTTGATTCCCATGGGGGACCAATATGAAAATATATTTACTCACTACTCTACGTTGCTCTTAACCTGGTAAAACGTAGGTGTATTTGTTATCTGTTTTAGTCTCTAATGTTCCAAACACAGACCCCTCTCTTTCCAATTCGTTGTTTACATCCCTTTGCCTTTGCTACAAGGTGACTGACCATCATAGAGATAAGAGGAAAGACACTAAAGAACAGTCAGGGTCAGACCCAAAAGTAATCAAACAATCAATACAGTTAAATAATCGCTAGGATTTATTAACATATTTCCTTAATAGATCACACCATGCTTTTAAAAATGTTGATAAGGTATAGTGGTTTTAAGGAATTTGTCAAAGAGGTTTCTGTTAGTGTTGGTGGTATATCTAATGTGCTTTCTTGTTTTATTGTTGTTGAGCACTCTTGTCAAATTGGGTTGGAAAAACACTTTGAATAAAGAAAACAATTATTATAATTAGTTAAAATCATGGGTCATGATTCACAGCAGAACATCAACCATTTATATTCATTTTCCTACCAATTGAACATAATCATATCTTGTTTAGTGTGAAATAAATTCTGAATTATGTACATGAACGAAACACATACAAGCACAGATTACACAAAGACGATATAGTCTTATGTTAGCGTGAGTTGGTTAGCTACATTTTTGTGTGGCATTTGTGCATTTGTTTCCGGTTTCATAATTGACTGTAATTCATTTACAGTTCTAAAGACCTTGAACTCCGTTTTCTTTATTGAACCCCTTACCCCTTGTAGCTATTTTTCTTACTGTTTTTTTTCATGTGGTATTCTTCTTTAGACAGCCTGGTGAATGCCCCATGCGCATAGTGGAGCCTTTCAAATGTGATTAGTTAGATTGACTCAAATTAAGACCAGGGAATTCAAAGCCACTTTAAGTTTGCTATTCAGATGCTCTGTTATGTCCTCACTCCAAGCCACATCCATTTATTTAGTCCCCTGCCAACCTATTAGGCAACTTGTAATGTAGATGTGAGGGAATTGGCAAACTTATTATTGTAATAACTATTTAATGTGTGACAGTTATCCCTTGTCTATTCAAATTACTGCTCAAGAGGCCTCAGTTTAGGTTCATGAAAAGTTGATAGTAAATGAAGAGCGAGTGAAACAGAGCTAAGTATTGAAGGAACTAAAGCTTACAGCACAGTGGGATTTGGAATAGAGTGTTAAAAAGGTAGTATTTCATGGATCAACGATAGCACTCTGTAAAACACATTGCTTACATAGGGGAACCTCAGACAGATTTGATCAACCTCGAAATTCAACAAAACAAAGCCAAAACACAGGACATTCAATGAAAAATGAAGATAAAAAAGAAAAATGCATAATTTCAGCAAACACCCAGGAGAGCGACTTGGAAGATGCACACGCAAAATTAAAACATTGACTGCTGACTAATGAGAGACAAATGAATTCACTGAGATAAATTGTTCATTAGTGTTTCACATTCGTAGTTTGGCTGGGGTTTGAAAAGTTCAATGCAATTTGTGTTTACAAAATTGATGATTTTGTCTGTCTAATTTGATTGGTAGTCATCCTTATAGGACCTGGAGTTTTTCCAGAACACTTGACATTACCAGGAATTACTCCCCGTTCCTGTAACGAGTGATGACTGACAATGTAAAAAAACAGAAGTACCTTATTTAGATAACTATTCAGACCCTTTGCTATGAAACTCGAAATGTAGCTTAGGTGCATCGTGTTTCCATTGATCATCATTGAGAGTCCACCTGTGGTAAATTCAATTGATTGGACATGATTTGGAAAGGCACACACCTGTCTATATAAGGTCTTACAGTTGACAGTGCATGTCAGAGAAAAAACTAAGCCATGAGGTCGACCAAGAACCCGATGGTCACTCTGACAGAGCTCTAAATTTCCTCTGTGGAGATTGGAGAACCTTCCAGAAGGACAACCATCTCTGCATCTCTCCACCTATCAGGCCTTTATGGTAGAGTGGCCAGATGGGAGCCACTCCTCAGAAAAAGGCAACTGACAGCCCGTTTGGAGTTTGCCAAAAGTATTGAAGACTCTCAGACCATGAAGACTCTCAGACCATCAGAAACAAGATTCTCTGGACTGATGAAACCAAGATTGAACCCTTTGGCCTGATTGGCAAGCGTCAAGTCTGGTGTAAACCTGGCACCATCCCTATGGTGAAGCATGGAGGTGGCAGCATCATGCTGTGGGGATGTTTTTCAGCAGCAGGGACTGGGAGACTAATCAGGATCGAGGCAAAGAGCAAAGTACAGAGAGATCCTTGATGAAAACCTGCTCCACAGCGCTCAGGACCTCAGACTGGGACGTAGGTTCATCTTCCAACAGGGCAACGAACCTAAGTACACAGCCAAGACAATGCAGGAGGGGCTTCGGGACAAGTCTCTGAATGTCCTTGAGTGGCCCAGCCATAGCCCAGACTTGAACCCGATCGAACATCTCTGGAGAGACCTGAAAATAGCTGTGCATCAACACTTTCCATCCAACCTGACAGAGCTTGAGAGGATCTGCAGAGAGGAATGAGAGAAACTCCCCAAATACAGGTGTGCCAAGCTTATAGCGTCATACCCAAGAAGACTCGAGACTGTAATCGCTGCCAAAGGTGCTTCAACTGTAACGACGTTCTTCATTTGTCGCAAGAAAGTCGGACCGAAATGCAGCGTGTTGGTTAATCATGTTTTTTAATGAAACAAATAATGATTACAAGAAAATACTGAGACAAATACAAATACAAAACAACAAAACGGAACGTGAAACCTATTACAGCCTATCTGGTGAACACTACACAGAGACAGGAACAATCACCCACGAAATACAAAGTGAAACCCAGGCTAACTAAATACGGTTCCCAATCAGAGACAACAAGAATCACCTGACTCTGATTGAGAACCGCCTCAGGCAGCCAAACCTATGCAACACCCCTACTCAACCGCAATCCCAATAACTAAAAAACCCCACTACGAAATACAACAACATAAACCCATGTCACACCCTGGCCTGACCAACTAATAAACGAAAACACAAAATACTAAGACCAAGGCGTGACATCAACAAAGTACTGAATAAAGGTTCTGAATTCTTATGCAAATGTGATGTTTCAGTTTTTATTTTTAATACATTTTATATATATATATATATATATATATTTGCATGTTTTTAAACCCTTATTTTTGGCACTAAACAGTCTCCATAAATATACTTTAATTTATTTTTTCAACTGGTAGTGGGCGGCCTTCAGATGAGTCTTGTGAGGCCTGTAGAGCAAAACAGAGAACACCATCTTGTTCATGAGAGCCTCGTCTTTCCATGTAGGGGTAATAATACACTGAACAAAAATATAAGCGCAACATGTAAAGTGTTAGTCACATGTTTCATGAGCTGAAATAAAGGACCTCAGAATTTTTCAACATGCACAAAAATCTTCTTTATCTCTATTTCTGTGAACAAATTTGCTTGAATCCCTGTTAGTGAGTATTTAACCTTTACCAAGATAATCCATCCATCTGGTCATTACACAGGTGCACCTTGTGCTGTGGACAATAAAAGGCCACCCTAAAATGTGCCGTTGTGTCACACAACATAATATCACAGATGTCTCAAAGTTTGACAACAAACACAATTTCATTTGATCTATGTTAATTTTAATGCACAGAGACACTGTGATGAGATCCTGAAGCCCAATGTTGTGCTATTCATCCCCTGCCAGCACCTCATGTTTCAGCATGATTATTTATGGCCCCAAATCGCAAGAATCTGTACACAATTCAAGCAAACTGAAAATGGCCAAGTTCTTTCATGGCCTGCATACTCACCAGACATGTCACCCACTGAGTATGTTTAGGATGCTCTGGATTGACGGTTACAACTGCCTGTTCCATTTCCCGTCAATGTCCAGCCACTTCGCACAGCCATTAACGAGTGGGAAAATATTCCACAGGCCGCAATCAACAGCCTTATCAACTCTATGTAAAGGAGATGTGTACCTATGATAAACAATTACAGACCTCTACATGCTTTGTAAGTAGGGAAACCTGCAAAATCGGCAGTGTATCAAATACTTGTTCTCCCCACTCTATGTAGCTAGCTACCTAGCTAAACAATGAACCATAATCCCAACTCATAACGTTACTACCCTGCATGAATCTGTAGATAGCTAAAGTTGACCAACTCGGTTCAATGTCAGCTAGCTAGCTAACATTAGGCTGTAACTAGGAATGCAAATGGCTCTGAGATACGAATATTATTATACACAGATCAAACACATAATGTTAGCTAGCGAGCCAGTCAGTTAACGTTAGCTAGCTATCTAACAGGATGCTTTAACTAGCAATGAAACGGCTTTCTGACAAAATTTGAAATGTATAATACCTGAAAACGTAGCTAGCTAGACTCTCTTACCCGTTTACATGAATGAACTCTTCTCCCTCTATGTCACGGATGCCATGGTTGCCCTTAGTTTGATGATGTAATCCGGAGATTGGTGTTTTACACAACAGCCCTCTGCGTGTTCTCTTTTCGACTCCATCTGCATATTTTCAATCAAATCCCAAACTTTTCTCCACCTTCTTAGCTATCATACTCTGCTTCCACCGGATATTCCACTGATTTCAAAACCCTGTCTTCCAGTAAGTGGAGAGCATTAGCAACACTTCTGCAGTTCTTTGTGATATCTGAAAAAAAGATGCGTTAGAAAGGATCACCTACACATACTGAGCTTCTCATGTTATAGACAGAATCGTGCTACAAGGCAGACCAATACGAACTCATCTCTCGGGATGTCCAGCCCATCCATTATCCCAGCCAACCATGGCTAACGGAAAGGTTACTGCCTTTTTCTGTGGCTAAACCAACTAGGCTCGTAATTTAACTATTTTATTAGTATTTACAGATGACATACAAGTTTGTTATTAAGGCACATGACATTTCACATTCCAGAAGGAATTTCTTCCCAAAAATGCATTTGGATAAAAAAACAAACATCTACTTTCATATGCATTTCCTGTGAAGTAGAGCCTAGTTTCTTGAAACGGGTCACACATTTTTGTTCAGTTAGCATTCGGACGATATAATCGATTTTGCAAGAAGACCAATTTTAGGGATGTCCCATGGTCTGACAAACACCACTCTAGCTCTGTCACCTTTCACCACAGATTTGGAAGTGCCCTGATGTGGTGGCTTGAGATGCATCCAATGCAAAAAAAAGATATCCCTAGCTTCAACTGACAGATTTTTATGGGGATTTAAAACAAAGTCTAATTAAATTTCCATGGGGGCACAGACATCAACTATAGGGGGTTAAATAGTTTTGCCTGATGCTTAACCTGCTAAACTACAGCATCTACAGTGTAAATTGTGTCAGCTGTGCCTGAGTTAATGCTATGACTTTAAGAAGTGGGGCTGAGCCTTTGAGATTCACAC
Source organism: Oncorhynchus masou masou (assembly GCF_036934945.1). Lineage (NCBI taxonomy): Eukaryota > Metazoa > Chordata > Actinopteri > Salmoniformes > Salmonidae > Oncorhynchus > Oncorhynchus masou. The sequence goes on from NC_088244.1 coordinate 21,389,955, forward strand.
CAAGTCTGTCCCCTGTCTGTCATAGAATGCATTAGCAGGTCAGGCAACTTTTCAAGACAGCAGGATGGATGACACTGGAAAGTAAGAAAAATGTGCAGTCTACTGGGACATCACAACATGTCCCCTCATGTCACCTCTTCATGTTCTAATGAAAAGCACCATGGAGTGGGTGTCATGCGCGAAACCGACAGCTTGACAACGGGTCTTTCATCTCTTCCCCGAAGACTCTCAAATCTCACAATCGACTGTAGAGGAAAAAAAGAGAACAATACAGAGGAATGTTTTGAACATATGAGCAGGGGTCAGCTCAGCTGAGATGAGGAGCGCTGCTCTCACTCACGGTCGCCTGCTAGTTAAACATAGCCCAGCAGCTCCTCACATCCTCTTTTACAAATGGCAATGCCATCTCACTCTGGAGGGCGTTGTCATGGTGACAGTGACAAGAGGGCCCAGACGGCAGACGCACTGTTAGCGCTCGTTAGGGTCAACTTGTCAAGGAATGAAATAAATAAACATTAAAAGAAAAAAGGAAAAGTTTTGACGGTGTGGAGGAGTGCTAGAACGTCTCCTTTTTCTCCTCCTGTCTTGAAGGGGGGGCTGTGAACCCAAGTGTTTGAGCTGTGAACCTGTGTGACACAGCTGCATTTTCTGCTGCTAATGATTTCTTACAAAAAGTGGATCAGAGCTGAACGCTTTTCACAAGTTGCAGAGCCAATCACCGTCGCTCTCCCCCAGCTCCTTCCACACTGAACTGGGCTGCTCTACCCCAGCTCCCCCACAGAGTTCTGGGAGGAGTCTGTTGTCAGTGCTGTAACAATTAATTCTATGTGACAAGTTTTTCAGAGCCTGCTACAATATTCCATGACAACATACTCCTGTACCACCCATCACTTACAATGTAGTAGTAGTAGTAGTAGTAGCAGTAGTAGCAGAAGTAGTACTGTAGCAGTAGTAGTAGTAGCTGTAGTAGCAGTAGAAGTAGCAGTAGTAGTAATACTAGTAGTAGTAATAGCAGTAATAGTAGTAGCAGCAGCAGCAGTATTAGTAGTAGCAGTAGAAGTATCAGTAGTAGTAATAATATTAGTAGTAGCAGTAGTAGTAGCAGTAGTAATAGTAGTAGCAGTAGCAGTCGTAAGCAGCAGTAGCAGCAGAAGTAGTACTGGTAGTAAGTAGTAGTAATAATATTAGTAATAGTAGTAGTAGGAAAAGTAGTAGTAGTAGCAGCAGTAGTAGAATAGTAATAGAAGTAGCAGTAGTAGTAACAATAGTAATAGTAGTAGTAGTAGCAGTAGCAGTAGTAGTACTAGTAGCCACTGCCGTAGTAGTGTGTGGGGGATAGAAAGAGAAGTTTGTCCTAGTTTATGCACTTGTGTGTGTATATAGAGGACACTGCAAATTCTGCCATATAAAAACAAACAAAACAATGAAATTAATGTTTACCAGTCTCACTTCGCTAGCTTCAGAACATCTGTTGAATTCAGCTCCGTGATCACTGGCAACGTAACGGAAAGGAAGCCAGAAACACTACATAAAAGCTTTGATCAGTGTGTAAATGAAAGGGGTCAACCAGGTGCAGAGCCATTTGCTGCTCATACAGATCCTAACAATACACTGACCATGGGTGAGCACTAAGGACTCAGGGATGAGCTGAGATACAGTATGCAGAAAATACGTGCATGAGTTGGGTTGTATGCATGGAGTTTGTTTGGTGAAATGTTTGCAAATAACTGTTCTTTGTAGTGTTTCTGGTTGACTAGGCTGGACCAACTACATTTTGACTGTATCCAGGTGCCTGGAGAGAATGTTCACTTTAATTTCCTTAAATGAAAATGTTATTTGGTGGCGGAGAGTGAAATGCTTATTTACGGGCCCATCTCAACAATGGATAGAGAATATAGGTTATAGCAGGTGTACTCAACTCTTACGCTACGAGATCCAGAGCCTGCTGGTTTTCTGTTCTACCTGATAATTAATTGCACACACCTGGTGTCGCATCTCTAAATCAGTCCCTGATTAGAGGGGAACAATGAAAAAATGCAGTGGGAATGGCTTCGAGGTCCAGAGTTGAGTTTCCAGGGGCAATATGCTGCCCCATCGTCATTGGTGATCAGGCCAATCACCGCGGTGGAGTCAGCAAAGTTAATGATGATATTGGAGTCGTCCGCGACCGCGCAGTCGCGGGTGAACAGGGAGTACAGGTGGGGACTAAGCACGCTCCAATGAGGGACCAGCGTATTAAGGGTCAGCGTGGTGGAGGTGTTGTTGCCTACCCTCACCACCTGGGGGTGGCCTGTCAGTAAGTCCCGGATCCAGTTGCAGAGGGAGGTGTTCAGTCCCAGGGTCCTGATCTTAGTGATGAGCTTGGAGGGCACTATGGCGGTGAACGCTGAACTATAGTCAATGAACAGCATTTTCACGTAGACATTCTCTTTGTCCAGGTGGGAGAGGGCAGTGTGGAGTGCAATAGAGATTGTGTAATATGTGGATCTGTTGGGGTGGTATGTGAATTGGAGTGGGTCCAGGGTGTCTGGGACGATGGTGTTGACATGAGCCAAGTCCAGCCTTTTAAAGCATTTCATGGCTATATATGTGAGTGCTATGGGAAGATAGTCCTAGTAATCCGTCTGGCCCCTCTGCCATTTGAATGTTAACCTGTTTAAAGGTCTTACTCACATCGACTATGGAGAGCGAGATCACACATCAGGAACAGCTGGTGGTCTCATGCATAGTTCAGTGCTGCTTGCCTTGAAGCGAGTGTAGAAGGAATTTAGCTCTTCTGGTAGGCTTGCATCACTGGGAAGCTCGCGGCTTTGTTTCCCTTTGTAATCGTTGATAGTTTGCAAGACTTCCCACATCCGACGAGCTTCAGAGCTGGCGTAGTAGGATTCCATCTTCGTCCTGTATTGATGTTTTGACTGTTTGATGGCTTGTCGGAGGTTGTAGCGGGATTTGTCTGTCAAGTGTCTTCACGGACATTTTTAAACTCTGCCTGACCCAGTCTGTAATATCTACCTGTTTTAAGCAGACCCCATTTTCTTGTTTGCTTATGGACCTATACAACTCATTGAGTGCAGTCTTAGTGCCAGCATTGGTTTGTGGTGGTAAATACATAGCTACGAAAAATGTAGATGTAAACAGTAACAAATAGTATGGTCAACAGCTTATCATGAGGTACTCTAACTCAGGCGAGCAAAACATAGAGACTTCCTTAACATTAGAGATCGCGCACCAGCTGTTGTTAACAAAAAGACACACACCTCCCCCTTAATCCTACTCGAAGCAGAAAAACATTTAGAAAAATCATCTAGATTTTTTTTATTTTACCAGGAAGGTCAGTTAAGAACAAATTCTTATTTTCAATGACGGCCTGGGAACAGTGGGTTAACTGCCTGTTCAGGGGCAGCATGACAGATTTGTACCTTGTCAGTTCAGGGGTTTGAACTTGTAACCTTCTGGTTACTAGTCCAACGCTCTAACCACTAGGCCTTTTGAACGTAAACATGTTTATTTAAATGAAAATGCGATTTTGGCAGAAATGCGATCTCGAACATGTGAACTTTCATGTGCCTTAATATCAAACTTGTACGTCATCTGTAAATTCGATACATTATGAAAAATAAATAAATTACGAGCCTAATTGGTTTAGCCACAGAGAAAGTCATCAACCTTCCCACTAGCCATGATTGGCTGAGATAAGGAGTGGGCTGGACATGCCGAGAGATGAGTTTGGATTGGTCTGCGGTGTGGCATCTTGTATCTATAAAATGAGCAGCTCATAATGCCTAGATAATCCTTTCTACTGCTTTAAAAAAAATGTAACATTAGCCATGGAGAACTTCAAATATGTTGCTACTGCTCTTAATAACATTTCTCCCCTGAATTTATCAGGCACTATCGACAAAGGTCAGTGGTAAAAAGTTGGACTACTTTTTGGACGATGAATGCTGACTCACTCTCACTCGGAAAATAACACGTTTTGAAATCAGTGGAACACAACAGGCCAAACAAGCTGTGCAAACTAAACGGAAACACAGGATGTCTTATAAAAGGTTTGCAGTCTGCCGTGAAGTTTCCTTCCATGTATACAGGTAAGAATTTAGCTACAGATTCAGATATTAAATACGTTTATAATTTTGTCAAAAAGTTGTTTTCATTGCAAGCTAAAGCTTGCTGTTAGCTAGCCAGCTAGAGTTCGATGGCTGGCTTGCTAACTAACATTAAACTTAACGTTATTTAGTTAACTTTAGCTTGCAATCGGTTTGTATTGCTAGTAACATTACACTATGGATTGGGATTATAGTTCATTTTTTAGCTAGCTAACGTTAACGTTACATGTCTAAACAAAATATCCCAAGTTAAAGCTTGCTGTTAGCTAGCTAATGTTATCTGAGGTTAGGTGGCTGGCTTGCAAACTAACATTAACTTATGTGTATGAGGTGTGTGTAATCACCATTAGTGTTGTTTTTTAGAATGCCATTTTGCATGACTAGTTATAGCCTAATGTTAGCTTGCTAACATTGAAACTATTGGTTAACTTTAGCTAGCTATGACAATTGGTTTTGTATTGCTAGTTAAAGCTTTCTGTTAGTTAGCCAGCTGACATTAGGTGGCTGGCTAGCTACAGTAGCTAACATTACCTGTATGAACTGTGTGTAGTGATACCTCAGAATGCCATTTCACATCTAATTTATTATAATGCTAAAATATTTGTATCTGGAATTTATCTTTCAGCATCAATTAGTAGAACATGCCTGACTCTAATCCACCAGTCATACAGTCATCAAAAAGAGAGCTAGCGCAAGCAAAGGCAGCAGCGCAGTCATCAACTACATGCGCCATTTCTTCACCTACTACAGAGTTGGGATAACACGTATGAACCTGAATTTGTCACGACTTCCGCCGAGATTGGCTTTCCTGCCCGTTCAGGCGGTGCTCGGCGTTCGTCGTCACCGTCCTACTAGCCACTACCGATCCCTTTTCGTGTATCTGTTGGTTTTGTCTGATTGGTTTCACTTGTGTTGTTTAGTTAATTAGTGTCTGTATATAATGTAGGTTGTCCCGCCCTTGTGTTGTGCGGGATTGTTTATGTGTCATCTATGTCTGTCGGTGTATCTTGTGTTCTTATTCTCCGGTTCGTCTTTTATCCTGTGTTGGATTATTCACCCTGTGTGTATTGGGTTGACCGTGTTTCTTGTTCACTGGAGAATAAAACTTTCATATCGCTATCTGTTCCCAGCGCCTGATTCCACCCACCTTGATTAGACATGACAGAATTGTGATAACTGCAGTGGTCAAAACAAGAACAATTTTGTGCTCTGGTATTGTGCCTGGTGGACCATGTACAGGCTCCACCACAATCTGGACCTTCACTTCCTGATCATTGTTAGGGTTGCGTCAATTCGAATCTGGTATCAGGATAAATATGATATTGAGTCACCGATTGTGTACTATGTATTTTTTATTAGCTAAGTAATAAGTAAATTCAATTTTCGTATATACGGGCTCTCTGTCACACCTCGTAGGGCAAACAGAGAACTGACTTGTTCCTGACAAATATATTATAATATACTCTGACAGAAGTAGTTCCTGCTTCCGGTCAGGCCTGTCAGAGTAAAGACTGGGCGTGGTTTAGACTCACCAGCCTATCGTAGATTGTTGGCGCAGAGCTGGTCCCATCCCGCAGGCGCTCCAGCGGTCAGCCGTTGTAGTTGTGTAGAATATACAGTTATCGGTCACCTGGCTCCTGTTATCTAACAAAATACCATTTGTTCTCGCAACACTATGTTCTGAATGTGCCCCCCAAACTCATTGCACAGTTCCTGTCTTCATGTTATTCTGCATTTTTCCATCATGAGAAAGGCCCATGGCCATGAAACTGTTAACAATGTCTCAAGTCAGCTATGTTGCATAACACATATATACACACAAGCCAACAGCAAATAATATTCCATCACATATGGTATGGTAAGGGCTATAGTGTATAACACAGAATCTCATAATCCATCTTTGGCGCCCAATGAATTGTGATAACTGCAGTGGCCAAAACAAGAACAATGTTGTGCTCTGGTATTGTGCCTGGTGGACCATGCACAGGCTCCACCACAATCTGGACCTTCACTTCCTGATCATAGACCACCTCCAGTTTGCACCCAACTGGTGCTTCGGCCTCATCAAGCAGCGCTTCAGAAAGACCAGAGTGGACTCTTTGTCTGAGATTGTTGGTATTGTGAAGGACAGCACTGTGACAGCAGTCAACATCCCACAGCTGGTTGGACTGGAGGATGGTACAGTGCTGGTGGAAAGCTATGGCTGGCAACAACACCTGACTATGTACTTCAGGCTGCTGCCACAGATCAAGCTGTACCAGCACTTCAGGTAAACAATAATGTTCATCGTGTGAGGTTATTCTTATCTGAACTTGGGAGGTGAGTTGATGTGATAATGTCTTAGCTTTTTTTTTTACTTGTCAGGACCAGGTTTCAGCTGCTGTGCAATGCTGACATCCTTCCTCCCATAGATAGTCTGCCTGCAAAAGCACCACCTGGACTGGACACAGCTAGACAAACAGACTTTTTGGGAAGATCGGGGAGTTTTGCGACGAAGAGGCTATGGACATCACATGCCCTGCACCAAAGTCAAAGGCAGGACAAAACAGGCTCTCCGAATATAGATTCCCTTGTTCATGCATGGTTTGGACGGACTAGTCATCAGCGCTATCTGCAGTGCCTCTATTCACATGACTCTCCTAACACACACTCCATATGTTGCTGCTACTATTGTTTATCCCGCTGCTCAGCCACTTCACCCCTGTTGTATGCCTATAATTACCTCGTCTATCACTGATATTGTTATTGATATTGTTCTTGTACATATTGTATATTTTATTTATACTGACACTATCTAATTTTGATATTGCTACAATGCAAGTAACCATTCGGCTGTACAGTTTACACCTTCTGTAGAAACCATCCACTTAGCAAGACTTGGCAAAATATTGATATATGAAATGAATATTGATGTCTGGTTCTAACATGATTTTGTGACATAACCACAACAATATCATGTGACTGTATCAAGTGTCCACCAAATAAATATATGGCACATGCTGCTGTTTATGTACAGTACTGTTTATGTACAGTAAGGTTTATGTACAGCAAAAAAAACTCACTCAGGTTGCATGGACTTAACTTATGTATAGAATACTATATGATAAGTGCATGTGTAACAGTATATGAAATATGCTAATGTACTGGTGTGAAGGCATTTGGGCAGTGGTGTAAAATAATTATGTAGTACTTTAAAGTATTTTTTACTTAAGTCATTGTTTATGGTATATGTACATTACTTTATAATTAATTGTTTTGGCAATTTATACTTCACTACATTCATAAAGAAAATAACGTACTTTTTACTCCATACATTTTTCTTGACACCATAAAGTACTCGTTACATTTTGACAGGAACATTTTCCAACTCACACATCCCTGTACATCCCTACTGCCTCTGATCTGGCAGACTCACTAAACACAAATGCTTAATTTGTAAATTATGTCTGAGTGTTGGTGTGCGCCTGGCTCTCCGTCAATAAAAATAATAAACTAGTGCAGTCTGGTTTGCTTAATATACGGAATTTGAAATGCTTAATATTTTTACTTTAACTTTTGATACTTAAGTTCATTGTGCCCCTGGCTATCCGTCAATAAATAAATAATTAAAGCAAAATACAATTGTGCCGTCTGGTTTGTTAAATATAAGGAATTTGAATTGATTTATAATTTTACTCAAGTATGACAATTTAGTACTTTTTCCACCACTGGATGTGGCTGGGGGTTATAGCATTTATATCACATGACCCATACATTTAGATAAGTGTGTCTGGGTAAAAGGCATCTAATATTTATAAAATATTTTTTATCTGGAAACTCTATTTACCTTGAATTGTTCCTTATTGTAGGTTACTACCACTTTCAGTCTTAACCTTTACTACACTACTCACTGTTTAGCACATGTGAATCCTTAAAGAGTTGGGTGGGGCTGGCGTACGAGGGTTTTGCTACATATGACCTAAACGAGGTGGTGAGTTACATCTGTGCAATATTTCCTACCCTGCCCATTTCTCTCCATGCCCTGACTCCCATCCCACTTTCCCACCCATCTCTACCTCTCCCCTCCCTCTTTCGCTCCCATCTCTACCTCCCTCTTTCCCTCCCATTTCTCCCTCTCCTCCTGAACCCTCTCTTCCATTACACATGTAGAAGAGACAGACAGAGGAGTTAATAAAGCATGAAGCCATGCTGTTATGTCTGGTATCTGTGCAGGCATATTGTAGACAAAGTCAAGTTTCACCACACAAATGTTTTATTAACGCTTCAGGAAAATAATTGTATATTTTTTTCTCCAAAGTTGCTTTTGCGGCTCCACAAACAAGATATGTTGACATTAATTAATGGAATTATGTTTTGATTTCCTGTTGACATTCATGCTGCTATTTCCATATGAAAATGTGAGTATTTTCCCCTTCCAACTTTCTAAACCATTTTTATCTATACCAACATAAATCAAATAAAATGTTATTTGTCACAAGCTTCACAAACAGTGAAATGCTTAATTACGGGTCCTTCCGAACAATGCAGAGAGAAAGAAAGAAGAGAAATAATAGAAAAGTAATAACACATTATAATAAAAGCAATAACAAATAAACAATGAGTAACAATAACTTGCTATATACACAGAGTAGACCTACCGGTACCGTGTCAATGTACAGGGGTACGAGGTAATCGAGGTTGAAATGTACATATGCATTGCATTCAGAAACTATTCAGACCCCTTCACTTTTTCCATATTTCGTTATGTTATAGCCTTATTTTAAAATGGATTGAAGAAAACATTTTCCTCATCAATCTACACACATACAAGTACTGAGTAAAGGGTCTAAATACTTATTTCAATGTCTATAAACCTGTTCTTGCTTTGTCATTATGGGTTATTGATGAGGGAAAAAAATAATTTAATCCGTTTTAAAATAAGGCTGTAATGCCACAACATACTTTCAGAATGCACTGTAACCAGGAATAAAGTGACTTTATTGTTATTAGTATCTTACAAATGTCCGTTTTTTGTTGCTTGAAGTCAGGCCTAGCGAGTCAGAATTACTTTTTCCTTCCGAGTGCTCTAAGGCACTGCATCTCAGTGAGACCCTGGTTAGATTCCAGGCTGTATCACAACCAGCCGTGATTAGGAGTCCCATAGGGCGGTGCACACTTTTCCCAGCGTCGTCCAGGTTTGGCCGGGGTAGGCCATCATTGTAAATAAACATTTGTACTTAACTGCCTTGCCTAGTTAAATAAAGGTAAAAAGTGCTTTATTACAGACAGGAATACTCCTCAGTTTCATCAGCTGTCCGGGTGCCTGGTCTCAGACGATACCGCAGGTAAAGAAGCAGGATGTGGAGATCCTGGGCTGGTGTGGTGGTCTGTGGTTGTTTAAGTCAGTTGGACGTACTGCCAAATTCATTAACACGACTTGGGAGGCGGATAATTGTAGAGAAATGAACATTCAATTCTCTGGCAACAGCTCTGGTAGATATTACTGCAGTTAGCATGCCAATTGCGTACTCTCTCTAAACTTGAGACATCTGTGGCTTTCTGCTGCCTTTTATTGTCTCCAGCACCTGTGTAAGGTGCACCTGTGTAATGATCAGGATGTTTAATCAGATTCTTGATATGCCACACCTGTCCAGTAGATGGATTATCTTGGCAAAAAATGCTCAGTAACAGTAATATTAACAAATTTGTGAACAAAATTGTAGATAAATAAGCTTTTTGTGTGGTTGTAACATTTCTGGTATATTTTATTTCAGCTCATGAAACATGGGACCAACACTTTACATGTTGCATTTATATTTTTGTTTAGTGATTATAAATACATCACAAATATTCAACGTTGGTTCAATGTAATTTCATTGAAATAACTTTGATTCAACTGGTATGTGCCCAGTGGGATGTTTTACTCCGAGAGCCACATATTTTAGTAATTAAAAGCAAAGAATGATTGACCTTCAATCAAAAGTAATTCAATGAATCTGTTGAAATATAGAAACATCTTAATTAATGACATATGTGAAATGTTACATGCACACACACACACACACACACACACACACACACACACACACACACACACACACACACACACACACACACACACACACACACACACACACACACACACACACACACACACACACACACACACACACACACACAGCCCCTAGCGGCCCAAGGTAATGAGTGGGTATGACAACTGACTGATTATGATTGTGATCTCACCAACTTTGACAGTTCTCTTACCTATGTAAACGAATGCTAGAGCTACTGTAATGTTACTAAGCTAAGCAGCAAGTATTGATAGCCACAAGTTAGCAGTTTCTATTTAAATTATACTGTTGGAAAACCAGTAGGCTCTGGATCTTCTTAAGGCTAGGGGGTTCCGCTAGCGGAAAAAAATAAATATATTTTTAAAATATTTAACTTTTATACATTCACAAGTGCAATACACCAAATTAAAGCTTAACCTTTTGTTAATCTACCCACCGTGTCCGATTTCAAAAAGGCTTTACAGCGAAAGCACACCATCTGGTTATGTTAGGTCATTTTCCAGCCAAAGAGAGGAGTCTCAAAAAGCAGAAATAGTGATAAAATGAATCACTAACCTTTGATCTTCATCAGATGGCACTCATAGGACTTCATGTTACACAATAAATGTATGTTTTGTTCGATAAAGTTTATATTTATATCCAAAAATCTCAGTTTACATTGGCGTGTTATGTTCAGTAATGTTGTGCCTCGAAAACATCCTGCGAATTTGCAGAGAGCCACATCAATGTACAGAAATACTCATCATAAACTTTGATAAAAGATACAAGTGTTATGCACAGAATTAAAGATGTACTTCTCCTTAATGCAACCACTGTGTCAGATTTCAAAAAAGCTTTACGGAAAAAGCACACCATGCAATAATCTGAGTACAGCGCTCAGACACAAAAACAAGCCATACAGATACCCTCCATGTTGTGGAGTCAGTAAAAGTCAGAAATAGCGTTATAAATATTCACTTACCTTTGATGATCTTCATCAGAATGCACTCCCAGGAATCCCAGTTCCACAATAAATGTTTGTTTTATTTGATGAAGTCCATCATTTATGTCCAAATACCTCCTTTTTGTTTGCGCTTTTAGTTCACAAATCCAAATTCAAGAGGCGCGGGCAAGTCCAGGCGAAAGTTCAGATGAAAAGTCCAAAATGTTATATTACAGCTCTTAGAAACATGTCAAACGATGTATAGAATCAATCTTTAGGATGTTTTTATCATAAATCTTCAATAATGTTCCAACCGGACAATTCCTTTGTCTTTAGAAATGAAAAGGAACAGAGCTTGCTCTCACGGCCGTGCTCATGATTTAGCTCATGGCCTTCCAACTCAAACAGCTCTTATTCTATCCCCCTTCACAGTAGAAGCCTGAAACAAGGTTCTAAAGACTGTTAACTTCTATTGGAAGCCTTAGGAAGTGCAATATGACCCCATTTACACTGTATCTTGGAAAGGCAATGAGTTGAAAAGCTACAAACCTCAGATTTCTCACTTCCTGGTTGGATTTTTCCCAGGTTTTCGCCAGTTTTGATATACTCACAGACATCATTCAAATATTTTTAGAAACTTCGGAGTGTTTTCTATCCAATACTAATAATAATATGCATATATTAGCTTCGGGGCCTGAGTAGCAGGCAGTTTACTCTGGACACGCTTTTCATCCGAACGTGAAAATGCTGCCCCCTATCCCAAACAGGTTTTAATATCACCATTGCAGTATCATTCTTTATTTATGTTTTATCTTATCTTGTGGTATGAAAAGCTGATAGTCCAGGAGAAAGTTAGATAAGGTTGGCTAGCTAGCTAGCTGCAGTTCTGTCTCGATCATGCACTGTCTGGATCAACGTCGCTCTTTTTTTCGCAATTGGTTGACTGAGTCAACCAATTGTGTCACACCTCTCCATATTTCGTTTTCATTGACTATTGTTGCTGTGACATTGCTACTGTAGTGAATGACCAGTCCCTTTAATTGTGCAGTCTTAGTCTTAACCCATCGCCTGAGACCAACATCCAGCTCAAATCAACCAACACCTGCACATGCATTGTTCTGTCTATCAAACTCTCATTATTCTTCTTATTGACAGAACACTTCCTAAATAGGTCCTCAGCTCCGTCCTGCTAACTGATACATGGTCATCTCTCTGGCAATGAGCGGTTGTCAGGAACGGACATGTGTACGGGCCATATTATTTCACGAATATTTGGGAAGCACTCACCCTGGCATCTGTTTAAATATGAGCGCATTTTTTGTGGGCATTTTTGTACCCCTGGGAGAATGGACTCCAATGTTGTTAAAAAGGGGTTAGCTGTGAGTCAGGGGAACTACTTATGAGATGTACAGTGTGTGTGTGTCCAAACACCAAGGCCTCTCTCTCTCTGCAAAGTTCATATGAAAATGTCTGTTGCAAAATCATGTAATACTTATAGAACTCAAACATTTACAAAATCATGCATATCCCTCCCTCCTCCATCCTTGCTCCTCCCTTCTCTCTCGTCCAGCAGCCTTGATGAATCCCCCGCTGCCTCTTCTCCTCCTAGAGAAGAAGACGTGCTGTCAATATTCCCCAGACCGAAGCTCCATGAAAAGAGGAGGGGGAGGAAGAGGACAGTGATCAATGTCAGATATGGACAGAGGCACAGGGTTTACTAACAAAAGAGATTTCACGCGCTGTAAAGGGTATCGAGTGGACCAGTGTATCAGCCCACACTGCACATTAACCCTTCAACTCAAACGACAAATGCCCACTTAACAAACCACTACAGGCCATACAGGCCCACTTAACTACCGATAGCGTCAACATCAGCTCTCAGTAATGGAGCCTATACACAAGTGATAAACGATATAGTTTGGAGGACACACATGTTAAATGCGGGGGAACCCAAACACATGTAAGCAACACATGTTTTGAGTCTTTCTGTCAGTAGTAGCATATGGCATCGAATAGTTGAAGAGGCGTAAGGGGACAGATGACTGGAATCCGACAGAGATGTGAGAGGTCAATTGATTCCCCTGACGTATTGACAACTGTATTATAATCATATCCCTTATGTCTACAGCTATGTTTGGAAATGTTTTGGAAAATGCTGGCCATTCCTCTCCCTTTTGGCTAGTGCATCTTCCCACACTGACAAACCTCTGACAACGTGGTCGGAAAAACGGTCCAGGCCAAAATCCATCGAGCAGGAGATATAGATCGGCCCAATTAGGTTTTGCCGACTCGGAATGAGGAGGTAATTATCCAAAACAGTGCCCCCACTTTAAATACATCCGTCACCAGGTGCTCCTCTGCCTGTAGACGAGGAGAGGAATACAGAGGGTGAAGAAGAGAGGATTATTTACATGATTAATTACACTGCAGTAGAATAACTACTCTCTTTCCAACAGTCAAGGGAAAATAAAATCAAAGTGTATTGGTCATGTACACAGGTAACACAACTGAGACTTCAGCAGTGATAGCAAAGCAAGTTATAGCTAGTACACTGGTATTGGTTAGTGAAGAATTTAAAATGTGTCTGTTGAGAAGAAAGTATCTCCTCTTGTGCTTTCAGGGCACATCATAAACCATCAGTGCTCTGCTGCAATCAAGACTGACTGTGTAATTTGTTTGCCGGATCTGACATTTCAGGGGAAACCGAGCAGAGATTATGGCAGGAAATAGGAAAGCTTAAAGGAATTACTGAAAAATACATGTCCTTTTTTCTTATTTCTCCCTTTCCTCTTTTTGTTGTCTGCCTCTCCCACTGAACAAAATGTATTGTAGATTATATTGATTTGCTAATTCTGTTCTTTGATGTAGATGTAAATCTTCTATCATTGTCACACCTCTTCCTGTCTGAGTGACAGAGAAAGAGACAAATCAAATCAAAGTGTATGGGTTGTCAAAAGCTATCATCAAGGCAAAGGTTGGCTACTTTGAAGAATCTAACTACTCAAATATATTTAGATTTGTTTAAACCGGGAGCCACTACCTTGATTTGTTCAACAACATATGCCAATCTTAGTTACTACAGATGGGGATGCAAATGGTTACTTCTACGATGCTGACCAATGGAAGTATGCTCAGTATCAACATGATGATTTTGTTTCGTACTGATGAAAAATGTACTCTGATTTAGACTGCTGATAATTTCTTAATTATTAAACAACATTTTAATGTTTATATCATTCCCAATGAAGGATATTTTATGTTAACCTCTCTTGGGTAGAGGGCAGTATTTTCACATCCGGATGAAAAGCGTGCCCAAAGTAAACTGCCTGTTACTCACGCCCAGAAGCTAGGATATGTATATAATTGGTGGATTTTGATAGAAACACTCTAAAGTTTATAAAACTGTTAAAATTATGTCTGTGAGTATAACAGAACTGATATGGCCGGCAAAACCCCAATGACAAACCATCCCCCACAAAATATTGAGCCTACCACTATTATCAATGGCTGTCACTTTTATTATAAGGCAAAGTCCTCCCGATTGCAGTTCCTATGGCTTCCACTAGATGTCAACAGTCTTAAGAAAGAGTTTCATGCTGAGCCTTGGGAAAATGAGCCAGAAATTTCTAGGTGGCTCCCATTTTGGCTGTAGTGTTTCCAAGCGTGTGAATGAGAGCGCGTTCTTTGGTATTTTTCTCCGGTAAAGACAATAACGATTCTCCATCTTAAATTGTATCATTTATTTACGTATTAGGGTACCTAAGGTTTGATTATAAACATTGTTTGGAAAAGTTTATTAGTAACGTTTGGATTAATTTTGTATGCATTTTGATGGAGGGAAACTGGGTGGATTATTGACTGAAGCGTGCCAGCTAAACTGAGTTTTTATGGATAGAAAGAAGGACATTATCGAACAAAAGGACCATTTCTGATG
This sequence comes from Oncorhynchus masou masou, assembly GCF_036934945.1. NCBI lineage: Eukaryota > Metazoa > Chordata > Actinopteri > Salmoniformes > Salmonidae > Oncorhynchus > Oncorhynchus masou. The sequence goes on from NC_088244.1 coordinate 21,404,967, forward strand.
TAACTTGGACCTTTTGGAGTGCCAACAGGAGAAGATAATCAAAGGTAAGGCATTTATTATATTGCTATTTCTGACTTTCATGTCGCACCTGCTTGGTTGAAATATATTTTTCATGGTTTTATATGTGGGGCACTGTCCTCAGATAATCGCATGGTGTGCTTTCGCCGTAAAGTCTTTTTGAAATCTGACACAGCGGCTGGATTAACAAGAAGTTCAGCTTTATTTTGATGTATTACACTAGTGATTTTATGAAAGTTAAATATTTATAATTCTGTAGTTTGAATTTCGCGGCTCTTCAACGCTACCGTCCCACCTGCCCATATTAAGGTAAATACTCAGTGAACTAAGAGAATGTCATTTACAATGGTAATATACTACTGCAAGGACGTTTTTTATTCTTAAGTAAAAATTTGTTTGATGCCTCATTTGTTTTTTTCATCTGTGTAATGTCTTTTTAAAGCTTGTAATTTTCTTTTAAATAGAGAGAAATCTCAAAATGGGGGATTATGGTAGATCAGTAACAAGATTATATTTAATACTGTTTATGCATTGAATTGCTATGATAAGTACTCTCTCATCTGTGTCTGTGGGGTTGAGTTGGACCTCTGGAGTTTGAGCTGACAATTGAGTTACAGCCTGACATTCCATAGACAAGATGTGGTGGGTGTAACCAAGATAGAGATAGCCTGGAGGTATCATGACACACGTGATGACAAAGTGAAAATATGATTTTAGAAATATTAACAAATTTACTGAAAATGAAACACAGAAATATGTGATTTACATACTGTAAGTATTCACACACTTGAGTCAACACCTTAGAATCACATTTGGCAGCAATTACAACACAGGAGGTTGGTGTCACCTTAATTGGGGAGGATGCAATCATGGTAATGGCTAGAGTGGAACACATGGTTTGATGCCATTCCATTAGCTCCATTCCATCCATTATTATGAGCCTTTCTCCCCTCAGCAGTGAGTATTTCTGGTAAGTCTCTTAGAGCTTTGCACACCTGGATTGTACAATATTTGCACGTAATGCTGCTTAAAATTCTTCAAGCTCTGTCATGTTGGTTGTTGATCATTGCCAGACAGCCATTTTCAAGTCTTGTCATAGATTTTCAAGTTTTAAGTCAAAACTATAACTAGGCCACTCAGGATCATTCAATGTCGTCACGGTAAGCAACTCCGGTGTATATTTGGCCTTGTGTTTTTGTTATTGTCCTGCTGGTAGGTGAATTTGTCTCCCAGTGTCTGTTAGAAAGCAGACTGAAACAGGTTTTCCTCTAGGATTTTTCCAGTGATTAGCTCTATTCTTTCTATGCTAAACAAAATACCCAGTCCTTGCCGATGACAAGCATACCATTAATAAGATGCAACCACCACCATGCTTGAAAATATGAAGCGTGGTACTCAGTGACGTTTTGTGTTGGATTTGCCCCAAACATACTGCTTTGTTTTCAGGACGTGAAGTACATTTTTTGCAGTTTTACTTTAGAGCCTTGTTGCAGTCAGGATACATATTTTGGAATATGTTCATTCGGTACAAGCTTCCTTCTTTTGACTATGTTATTTAGGTTAGTATTGTGAAGTAACTACAATGTTGTTGATCCATCCTCTGTTTTCTCCTATCACAGCTAATAAACCCTGTAACTATTTTAAAGTCACCATTGGCCCCATGTTGAAATCCCTGAGTAGTTTCCTTCCTCTCTGGCAAATGAGTTAGGAAGGACACCTGTATTTTTGTAGTGACTGGGTGTATTGATACACCATCCAAAGTGTAATTAATAACTTCACCGTGATCAAAGGGATATTCAATGTCTATTTTTTTTACCCATCTACCAATCGGTGCCCTTTACGAAGCATTGGAAAACCACCATGGTCTTTGTTGTTGAATCTGTGTTTGGAATTCACTGCTCGACTGAGGGACCTTACAAATAATTGTATGTGTAGGATACATGTAATGGTTTGAAAAAATAGACACGCCTTTATTTATTTTTACCAAAGTTTATTTGTCTTAGCAATCTAAGTCTTATTTTCTACATGATTTAGCAGTAGTTAGTCCATCAGTCCAATAGATGGCACTCTTCCAATCTGGCAGTGGGGAAGCAACAAATTCTGGCCAGATGCGCGCACTATTCATCAGAATAAAGAAATGCCAGAACTGTCAAGACGATAACTTTTGTGTCCATTTCTCTTTAACACTATGTTTATGTAACAGCACGTTTAAATGGTGAGCATACATCTTTTGACGTGGAATCAGGTGTGGATTGTCTGGCGATGAACACGCTGCAGTTGGACTGTAAAATGGCAATTTAAAAAAAGGAGGAACGTGGAACATATGAGTAAATATGAAGCTTTTTGGAAGATCTGATGATGGACAAGAAAAAAAGGAGAAAAGTTCAATTTGTTTTGAGTGAATATGAAATGGAGGATCACACAGAACATTTAAAATCAAATCAAATTTTATTGGTCACATACACATGGTTAGCAGATGTTATTGCGATTTTAGTGAAATACTTATGCTTCTAGATACGACAGTGCAGCAGTATCTATGTAACGTTCTGACTTTAGTTCCATTCTTATGTCTTTGTGTTAGTTTGGTCAGGGCGTGAGTTGGGGTGGGTAGTCTATATTAATTTTTTTATGTTGTATTTCTGTGTTTGGCCTGGTATGGTTCTCAATCAGAGGCAGCTGTCGATCATTGTCTCTGATTGAGAATCATACTTGGGTAGCCTGTTTTACCCATTTTGGTTGTGGGTGATTGTTTTCTGTGTCTGTGTTTTCCACACTGAACTGTTTCGGTTTCAGTTTGTGTAGTGTTCAGTTTTTATTAAAAATATGACGAACGCTTACCACGCTGCGTATTACCACACTTACCACGCTCCGATCCTTCCTACTCCTCCTCAGAAGAGGAAGGTGAAAACCGTTACAATCTAACAGGGAATATCTAACAATTCTACAACAAAACCTAATATCTGACAAATTCCACAACAAAGCCTAATATACACAATCTAGTAACGGAATGGGATAAGAATATATCATTTATAAAATATATGGATGAGCAGTGACAGAGAAGCTAAGATGCAATAGATAGTAAACAATAGATAGTGAAGGATACAGTATGCAGTATATACGTACATATGAGATGAGTAATGCGAGACATGTAAACATTCTTAAAGTGTCATTATTAAATTGACTAGTGTTCCATTTATTAAAGTGGCTAGTGATATCAAGTCTGTAGGTAGGCAGCCGCCTCTCTGTGCTAGTGATGGCTGTTTAACAGTCTGATGGCCTTGACATAGAAGCTGTTTTTCAAGTCCCTCTGTCCCAGCTTTGATGCACCTGTACTGACCTCGCCTTCTGGATGGAAGCAGGGTGAACAGTCAGTGGCTCGGGTGGTTATTGTCCTTGATTATCTTTTTTGCCTTCCTGTGACATCAGGTGTTGTAGGTGTCCTGGAGGGCAGGTAGTTTGCCCCCGGTGATGCGTTTTACAGTTGCCATATCAGGCGGTGATAGGATGCTCTCAATTGTGTACCTGTAAAAGTTAGTGAGCGTCTTCGGTGACCATCCACATTTTTTCAGCCTCCTGAGGTGTGGTGAAGAAGGCTGTTTTGCCTTCTTCACCACACTGTCTGTGTGGCTGGACCATTTCAGTTTGTCGGTGATATGTACACAGAGGAACATAAAACTGTCCACCTTCTCCACTGCTGTCCTGTCGATGTGGATAGGGGGGTGCTCCCTTTGCTTTTTCCTGAATTCCACGATCATCTATTTGCAGGGGCTGTTGAGTGGTGGTGTTCTGTCCTCTCATACTATTGGCCTGAAGTAGGATTAGATAGGGTTCAATAGTGAAATGGGGTGGTGTTTTTTAGTTTTTTTATGAGGGCTAATAGTTGGCAGGGTTATTTTCCTTTTTCCCAACTTTGTATTACCGGAAGTTAATGAAGGTAGGCTGTGACTGCCTCACTCTCTAGTACAGTAGGTGGCAGTGTATACACCTAAAATTAGCATGTGAGCCACCAACCCAATCCCAAAGAAGAAGAAGCATGTTTAAACGTTCTAATATCGAATGAACGCAGTAACATGCTAGGTAACAAACCAGTCAAGGGATTATCACATTTTGGGAAAAGTTTTATGTGCTATTTTTGTGTCAGACTGAGTGATGGAAGAATGTGATTGTTAGTGAATGAGTGTATATTAGCTTTATTCACATAGAGACTTTGAGTTTTTCTGAGTAAATGTTCACCATTTCCTGTAAGTAATTTAATATATAATCCATTTACTTGAAGCTTCTGAGTTTGTTTGACATGTTCTTGGTTTTGTATAAAATTATGCTCACAAGCTGGTAAAATGGTGGTGCGCCATTGCAAACTGAATGTAATGTTTATCTGTTTTCTACATGTGTAGAAATATTCAGACACATCAGTTGTTTATGTTAATCTAAGTGTTTATATTGTGTGACTGAGGAAATCTGCTATAGGTAAAGTGCACTTATGAACTTCTTAGTGATAGGGGGCAGTATTCAAAAGTTCGGATGATTGACATGCCCAAAGTAAACTGCCTGTTACTCAGGCCCAGAAGCTAGGATATGCATATGTATACAGTGCCTTGCGAAAGTATTCGGCCCCCTTGAACTTTGCGACCTTTTGCCACATTTCAGGCTTCAAACATAAAGATATAAAACTGTATTTTTTTTGTGAAGAATCAACAACAAGTGGGACACAATCGTGAAGTGGAATGACATTTGTTGGATATTTCAAACTTTTTTAACATATCAAAAACTGAAAAATTGGGCGTGCAAAATTATTCAGCCCCCTTAAGTTAATACTTTGTAGCGCCACCTTTTGCTGCGATTACAGCTGTAAGTCGCTTGGGGTATGTCTCTATCAGTTTTGCACATCGAGAGACTGAGATTTTTTCACATTCCTTCTTGCAAAACCATTCAAGCTCAGTGAGGTTGGATGGAGAGCATTTGTGAACAGCAGTTTTCAGTTCTTTCCACAGATAACAAAATCAGCCAGGGAGGAAGCAGATAGATAGAAACAGCTAGGTCACAGTGCTAGAGACAGAACAGTAAATGTCAGCTCAAAACAGCTACATGGGGAAACTGAACAATGTGACCAGTATCCCCCCATTCAGGTTGATGGTGAAGTGAAAGCCAACTGCACATCCACCCAGGAGCTGACCACAACTGTGTCTGCACTGTCTCAAAACCTGGAGAAAATTATGAAAACTGCTGCAGGTGAGGCCCAGGGATACACACATCCTCCACCATCCATCCAGAGGACAAACAACAGACAGGGCCCACACCAAACGTAAATGTCTAGAATGTGCGCAGCAGGGAATCGAAAGCTGCCCTCACTGCTTCCGCTGTGGTCAAGAAGGCCACAGAGCCATCAGCTGCCTGAAGAGACAGACATCTGGAAATGGGTCTAGGTCACTGGCAAGGGACAGACAGTGACCTCTGCAAACAAAACTTCCCCACTCCATGTCAACCGTGTGAAGACAGAGAAACCAGCGACACCACCACACACAGCAACACCAATGGCACCGACAGAGAGGGCCGCCTCGCTTCTAGTCCTTAGGAAACTTTGCACTATTTAGTTTTTTTATGTATTATTTCTTACATTGTTAGCCCAGAAAATCTTACGTGTTATTGCATACAGCCAGGAATAACTATTGGATATCAGAGCGACATCAACTTACCAGCATTACGACCAGGAAAACAACTTTCCTGAAGTGGATCCTTTGTCCAAACCACCCAGGGCATCTGAACTGATTCCAGAGGCTGACCCAAAACAACGTCGCCGCAGAAGAGATAGATGGAGCAGCCTTCTGGTCAGTCTTCGGAGGCGCGCACACCACCCACCGCTTCAGAGTATATTACTCGCTAATGTCCATTCTCTAGATAACAAGGTAGACGAAATTAGGGCATGGGTTGCTTTCCAGAGAAACATCAGGGATTGTAACATACTCTGTTTCACGGAAACATGGCTCGCTCGGGGTATGCTGTTGTAGTCGGTACAGCCACCGGGATTCTTTGTGCGTTGCGCAGACAGAAATAAACATCTCTCCAGGAAGAAGAAGGGCAGGGGTGTATGTCTCATGATTAAAGACTCATGGTGTAATTGTAATAACATACAGGAACTCAAGTCCTTTTGTTTACTTGACCTAGAATTCCTCACAATCAAATGCCCACCGTATTATCTCCCAAGAGAATTCTCGTTGGTTATTGTCACAGCCGTGTATATCCCCCCTCAAGCCAATACCACGACCAGGAACTTCACTGGACTTTATGCAAACTGGAAACCATATATCCTGAGGCTGCATTTATTGTAGCTGGGGATTTTAACAAAGCACATTTGAGAACAAGGCTACCTAAATTCTATCAGCATATTGATTGTAACATCTGCTAACAATGTGTATGTGAACAATAACATTTGATTTGATTTAAGACACCAAGGGAAAATGCATCTCACAGCTCATTGGAAATAGATATACGTCTCCTGTCTATTCCATGGTCAAAGCAGAGATGTTGTTAGACATGGGGGCACAGGTTACCATTGTAGGGAGGCCCTGGGTAGAGAATGCTTTGCCAAGTGTTAAGATCTAACCTCTTGAGACTTTGTTAACTGACGGACAACTCCACGTGACTGCAGCCAGCAGCACTGCTTTCCCCTTTGATGGATGGATAGAACTGTTCCTGAAGCTTTTGAGTACTAACATGGAAGAATGGCCAAACATGTGCCTGTGCTAGTCAGTCAGGATGTGTAGAATGTCCTCTACTAGGCTTTAATGTCATAGAGGAACTGATCAGAGAACAGCGAACAACCTGATGGTGTCAATCTCAGTGCTCTGCAAAGTGAGTTGATGAATGTCAGAGAGGGAGCTGTTGAAGCCTTGGTCTCTGCCATTCAAGTTATGACACATGAAGAAATGGACCATTCATACAGGTCAAAATAGCAGAGGTGAAATGCAAATTCAGAGCCTGGCCAGAGGGAGTAAAAATGATGCTCAGGCCATCCATGGAGAGCCACTGCCCAGGCAGATTGGAGCCATTTCCACAACTTGTAGATGTGCCCTATGGAGCATCTAATGTGGTAAAGATACCAAGACATTATATCACGTTCAGCACCCCCTGGAGGCTATATGAGAGGGTCCCCTTCCTGCTGACTAATGCCCCAGCCACTTTCCAGAGGTGTATGGAAGGAGTTCTAGAAGGCATGAGCGACGTTGTTCCCCGTATTTGGATGATGATCTCTGCTATTCCAAGACGTTAAGTGAACATGTGGAGGACCTGAGACGATTACTGTGTTGGATGAGGAAGCACGGTAGTCTTCTGACAGCAAGTGAGGTACATCGGTCGGATGGTATCTGGCGAGGGAGTCCAAATCGAGGCAGTATTGGTGCTAAAGGAGAAGGATCCACAAACACTGCTGGGAATCCTTGGTTACTACAGGTCATTCATCCAGGATTTCTCCCAGTTGGCCAAACCCCTGTTTGAGCTTCTACAAAGTTCAGAAGAAGCAAGACGTAAAACTGCCAAGCCCAAACCAACCAGATTGCAAAACCTAGGCAAAAAAGAGAGCAATGGACAACCTCAACCTCCCAAGACTGCTGTCCAGTGGACATTTGTACACAGAGCCATCATAGCCAAGCTTGTAGACATGCTAATCCATCCACCCATACTTGCATACCCAGACTGACTTACACTGACGCTTCCAATGAGAGTCTAGGCTGTGCTTTACCAACATCAGAACAGGCAACTATGTGTAATAGGGTACGGCTACAGAATGCTAACTTCAGCAGAGAAAAAGTACCACCTCCATGAGCAAACTTGAGTTTTTAGCATGTAAGTGGACAATCTGTGACAAGTTTAGAAACAATCTATTCTGTGCACCGCCCTTTACCGTATACACAGACAACAACCGGTTGACCTACGTTCTAGGCACAGCAAGACTCAACGCAGTATGTCACCGCTGGGTCGGGGAGTTGTCTGACTTCCACCTGAAGTACAGATCTGTTAAGATGAATGCAGACACTGCCATGATGTCACATTGACAGAACAATCTTTTTTTTAAATTTACCTTTATTTAACTAGGCAAGTCAGTTAAGAACAAATTCTTATTTTCAATGACAGCTTAGGAACTGTGGGTTAACTGCCTGTTCAGGGGCAGAATAACATATTTGTACCTTGTCAGCTCAGGGGTTTGAACCTGCAACCTTCCTGTTACTAGTCCAGTTACCAGTCCAACGCTCTTACCACTAGGCTACCCTGCCGCCCCAAGCCATTTGGGTGAATACACAGAATATATTCCGCCAGAAGTTGTCTCAGCTGTATGGCAAGGAAGCAAAGCAGCAAGAAACATGGATGTGTGGGTGTGTGAATTGCAACTCAACTCTACAGATGGTGGCGTGTCACCTGAAGGTGTGACTGCCATCACACCAGAGAACAACAAAGCGGCACAGCACGAGAAAGCTGCAACCAGAGAAGTTATCTCGCTGAAAAACAAAGAATGGAATCGAAATGAGAAAGAGGAAAAGCTTATGGGACCTGAAACAAGGAGACTTGCTTAAGTGGAACAAGCTGGTGGTAGACAAAGGAATCCTGTACTGACAGGCTAGACGACGAAAGCAACTGGTGCTACCCAGCAAGATGAAACCAGTGGTGCTGAAGAACTTACATGACAACATGGGTCATGTCAGAGCAGACAAAGTGATCCATCTAGTCAGGGAAAGACTCTACTGGCCATTCATGCAGCGTGAAGTTGAGGAGTATGTGATCCGACAGTGTGCATGTATCAAGCAGAAACATCCTGGTGTTCCTGAGGAAGTACCTATGGGTTCTATTACCAGCAGTGCACCCTTTGAGCTGCTCTCTATCGATTACATGCCTTGAGCCAAGTAAACATCCTACATCCTTCTACTGGTCGATCACTTCACATGCTTTGCACAGGTCTACCCAATGAAGAATACGTCAGGAAAAACTGCAGCTGAGAAGATATCCCAAGACTTCATTCCTCGATTTGGCTATCCTACTCAGCTTCACCATGACCAAGGGCGAACGTTAGAGAATAACCTGTTCCAGAGACTCCGACAGCGTGCAGGGATCAATCTAACTCTTATTTTCTACATGCTTTAGCAGTAGTTAGTCAATCAGTCCAATAGATGGTGCTGTTGTACTGTGGTAGTAGGGGAAGCAACAAGTTCTGGCTAAGTGTGCACCCTTCCTCAGATTAAAGAAAGTGCCAAAACTGTCAATATGATATAGTTTGTATCCGCTTCTCTTTATCACTACAGGTATGTAACAGCACGTTCAAAAACAGTGTCTCTCGGCCACATCTTGTTAATGTTTGACATGTCCTTTCACTGCGTCTTAATTCTAAGAAGGTACCTAAAGGGAACTTTAAGTCATATTCTCTAAATTGAGCCCTACAAAAAGGCTCTCTACCTGGAAATTCAGAGACACTTTAAAACACAAAAAACGAATTGCCCGCGCTACAGTAAGCTATATATTTATTTATTACGAATTTTCAGGGGGTGCTATAGTACCCTCTGTACCCCTGCTTCCCGCGGCTATGACCCCTGTAGTTCTAGCTCAAATATAACCATGCAGGTCTAATAGGCACACAGTTGGGAGAGACAAATGTCCCTTGACCAATAGAAAGCCGCATACGTGACCCGATTTAGGAAACTAGGCATATGTAGCAAGTCACGACTTCACAGGGAGCTGTTTGAACATAAAAATATTTATATAAAGTGGTTTCATTTTAAGTGTACTGTTAGCTAGCTGGGTCGCTAGCTAACGTTATGTGTATGATCTTATTCTTCGTATCTCAGACACATTTGCTTGACTAGTTATAGCCATAGAACTGGGTTGGTTAGCTATCTGCAGATTCATGCAGGGTAGTAACGTCATGAGTTGTGATTATGGTCCATTTTTTAGCTAGCTAGCTACATGTATAAACAAAACACTCCACTCTAGTTTTGAAAAAGTATTTTCATTTCAAGTTAAAGTGTACTGTTAGCTGGCTCGCTAACTAACGTTAGGTCATGCATTGGAATTAATTGTTTACCTAGCTATCTAGCTACGTTTCTTAGCAAATGATTCTCGTCTTAGTGTGCCAGACCACAGAATAACTGATGCATTTTTGAACGCTCAACACCTGTGTCACGCCCTGGCCATAGTTTATTTTGTATGTTTCTATGTTTTGGTTGGTCAGGGTGTGATCTGAATGGGCATTCTATGTTGGATGTCTTGTTTGTCTATTTCTGTGTTTGGCCTGATATGGTTCTCAATCAGGGGCGGGTGTTAGTCATTGTCTCTGATTGGGAACCATATTTAGGTAGCCTGGGTTTCACTGTGTGTTTGTGGGTGATTGTTCCTGTCTCTGTGTTTTGCACCAGATAGGGCTGTTTTCGGTTTTCGTACATTTGTTATTTTGTTAGTTTATCGTGTATAGTTTCCTTATTAAATAAAATGAATCACAACTACGCTGCATTTTGGTCCGCTCCTCCTTCCCACAACGAAAGCCGTGACAACCTGTTAAACGTTGGCAACAAAGGTCATTCAATTGATGCCAGCAGCACAGTTACAGTCAACTCTCTCTGGATAACATGAAAAAAGCCTAACCAGCTCTGCTAGGGTGAGTAAAATGGTCAGAGTGGGCTGTTCTCTCATTATGTGTCTGGAAGTAGCTAGCCAATGTTAGCTTGGGTGCTTGACTGTAGTTGTGAGGTCAGAGCTTTCGGAACAATCCTACTTATTGGCTAGGGTGCGCTCTGAACGCGAAGCCACAGATTGCCCTATCGTTCTATGTTCAGTGAGCTGTTATCTCTCTCTTAGATGTCTGGAAGTAGCTGGCAAGTTTGTACAGAACGGTTGGATCAACCCTTAAAGAGATGGGTGGGGCTAAGGCTTAAGAGGGTGTGAACAATGCTGAATGGGTGTCGACAAAGAAGGGCTCTCCAATAGTAGTACCAAAACATTGAAAGACGGTTTTCTCAAGAGTGAGTTTACAAGTTGATCAACATTCAAAGGAGAATTACTTTCCCATTGTTTCCTCAAATGCAGCGTATGATATACCATTTTGTAGCTCTGAGTCTCTACTTGTATCTAATGGAAAACACAGAAATTCTAATGTTGCTACATAAGACCAAATCCAGGTGGTGAGTCACATCCTCCACCTGTCAATCGGGATATGACGCAAACAGCCCTGTAAAGAATTTGACCCTCGCTTTCTGACAAGGAAGAAACTCTTCGGTCATTAAATGTAAAATCTGACTCCATAACCCATCTGCATATTAATTTCTTACACTTGTGCGCTAACCACCTCAGCAAGCTAACACTGATTAATTCTCACAATGTCATAGTGAATTAATTAGCCAAATTTAAATATGAGTGAACATTTCTCAAACAGAGATATTTACATATCATTAGCCATATATCTTAAATTACATGACAGTCATGGTTTTCATATGGACATAGCTCTGCTGCAGTTTCCTTTGGATCTATTTGATACATATACTGCTACACTTTAACCTTGATTATAGCAATGTGCTGTATAAGGGAAATAAACAACTGTTATCACCATGGTAACCACGTCAGATAATATAGATCTATTACACCAATGAACTGCAGTACATAACCTCCCATTATAAGTTGCTCTCAGCATTGTATTGTTGCTGTGTCAGGTTCATTCAAGTCATTAACAGTAAGAGTAGTGCGAGTAGTGCTTTTCTCTTTACCTACATTTGTGAGAATATACTTAACAGTGTTCCTAGGATACACATTCTAAGCCACAGATTACAGACACGTTTGATCTGTGCGTGAACACAGATTTGTGAGAAATGCTTGTTTCCTTCAGACTCCAACATGATGAGCAAAAATACAGTGATTAGCAAAACCCCGAAATCTCATTATGCCAAAGTGACAGCGTCTGTTGTGTTGTGAGTCTCAGCGGCTTTGGTGCATTGTACCACATCAGTGCACACACACGAACACATGTACGCGCGCACACACACACAAACACACATTGTCCCGCATCATTGCACACGCGCACGCACACACACACACACACACACAACCCCTCCCCAGGTCTGGTTGCTTGAATGATTATTATATTGCTTGGTATTCTGTCTTTATTTACTGCTATTGATCTGCCGGTGACAACGATCCAGATGAATGTTTGGGGGATGAATTGAAAGCAATTGAGTCATACGGGACATGGCTGCGAATTCCTGCCGCATGTTAAACAGCCACTCAATTCCCTCAACCCATAAACCACCTGGGCACTGACTGGAAAACATTCTGCACTACTGCATCCTGGATCAAAACAAAACAAACTACAAATCATTAAAGAATACGAAGACTAATGACTCTGAGGAAGATCCATTGTCCCCATCCATTCTATACTTCTCTGGTCCTACTTCTCTGGTCCATGTTTAGTCTTCTTTATGTTATGTTATATGTTTTTTTGCATCAACCCTCATTTCTAATATTCTCCATCAACGGCTATTGATTTTTTTTCTCGAGGGAAAAGATAGATGACACAAGTCTAACATTTGTTTTGTTCTCTGTTGCTTTGAGTAATGGCTATTAGGACAGACATTCACATAACGTCTGACAGTTACAAAAAAAATCTAAATCAAATGTATTCTTCCCATACATAGTTTACAGCAGGTAAGAAAGGTGTAGTGAAATGCTTATGTGCTAGCTCCCTCAGCAATGCAGTAAGTACATTCATCAATAATCAATAGTAACAATGAAAAGAGTTAAGTCAAAACTTCCCAATAGTAGAAAAGGTAGTATGCAAAGTAATAATGGACTGTAGTTACACTTTATTTACAAATATTCAAGTGGGTAAGGGAATCAATAGTACATATTAGAACAGCAGTGTTTCTTCAGGCGCCTGAGGTTGGTGCAAGCAAGATAGAGAGAAGGATGTTCATATCGAAAACATATTATTCTGAATATTTTTTGCGGGGGTGGATGTGGTAGATCAGTGTTAATATCGCAGATTTTGTTCTATCAAACTAATTGTTTGCATCAATTCTAATCCCCTTTATTTCAAAATAAATAAAAAATTCTACCCGTCCCCTGATTGGAGTAAACTACCGAATACGTCTTCTACTACTTACAGCTATTTTTTGCTCACATATCAGAGTTGTGCTCAATTAAGAATTGAATTGAGAATGCCTCATAGATTAAATTATTGAATTTGAATTGAATTTGAATTTAAGTAGTAAACAGGATACAAATTTTTTATTTGAATTAAGTTAAATAGAATTTAATTCAATGATATTCAAATGGCTTTTTTATTCTATATTAGGTGTGGTCTATACAAATATACATCTTGTTTGTAAAACATCAAACATTGTCACGCCCTGGTCGAGGTATTTTGTGTTTATCTTCATTTATTTGGTCAGGCCAGGGTGTGGCATGGGGTTTTTGTATGTGGTGTGTTGGTATTGGGTTTGTAGCTTAGTGGGGTGTTCTAGTTAAGTCTATGGCTGTCTGAAGTGGTTCTCAATCAGAGGCAGGTGTTTATCATTGTCTCTGATTGGGAACCATATTTAGGCAGCCATATTCTTTGTGTGTTTTGTGGGTGATTGTCCTTAGTGTCCTTGTTCCTGTATCTGTGTTACCTATACACTAGTATAGGTTTCGGTTTTCGTTACGTTCTTTGTTTTGTAGTGTTTGTATTTAGATTCGTGTTACGTTTTGTTCATTAAACATGGATCGCAATCTACATGCTGCATTTTGGTCCGACTCTCTTTCACCGCATGAAAACCGTTACAAACATGTCGTTATATACATGCATATATAATATTGTTGAAACTATTTATTTTCAGGACAAACTCTTAAAATGAATGATCAAGGAAAACTAAACCTGTATGGGATAATTCACTTAAATATTGTTCAATATGGGGGAAAATGCTGTTTCCCAGAACTCATTAGTTTAACCCTAAAGCCTTCAAAAACAAGCCTGTCACGCCCTGACCTTAGTTATCTTTGTTTTCTTTATAATTTGTTTAGGTCAGGGTGTGACGAGGGTGGTATGTGTGTTTTTGACTTGTCTAGGGTTTTTGTACATCTATGGGGCTTTGGTATGTCTATGTAAATGTAGGTCTATGGTGGCCTGAATTGGTTCCCAATCAGATGCGGCTGTTTATCATTGTCTCTGATTGGGGATCCTATTTCGGTTGCCATTTTCCGTTTTGGTTTTGTGGGTTATTATCTATGTGTATCTGCATGTCATCACTCGTGTTACAGCGGCACTTTTGTTAGTTTAGTGTTCTTTGTTTAATAAAGAAGAATGTATTCATATCACGCAGCACCTTGGTCTCATCAATACGATGAACGTGACAAAGCCAAACAAATGAAATGGTTGGTGGAAATATAATTGGCTATTCTAAGCACTAAGGTTAAAAGAGTACATGAACATTGAGAAAAGGGATATACTGTATTATTTTATCTGGAAGTGTGAACTTTCAGATTCAACGAAACTCATGTTCTATGACTGAATGGAACTTCTTTGAATTGCACTGAATTACATTCTACTTCCGGTCACTCAAACTCAAATTGAACTTCAACTCATGAGTGGAATGGTAGTCGATTCCAAAATTCTGAATTGAGCACAACCCTATGGCACCTTAATTGGGGAGGTCGGTCTCGTGGTAATGCCTGGAGCAGAGTTGGTGGAATGGTATGAAATACATCAAACACATAGATTCCATGTGTTTGATGCCGTTCCATTCACTCCATTCCAGCCATTATTATGAGCCGTCCTTCCCTCAGCAGCCTCAACTGCCTGTCACATATACAGTATATTCTCTAATCTTAATTCCAACCCTCAGATGTACACAGACAACTGCTCCCCGGGCACCGGTGATGTGGAAGTCGATTAAGGCAGCCCCCCGGCACCTCTCTGATTCGCAGGGGTTGGGTTAAATGTGGAAGACACATTTTGGTTGAATGCATTCAATTGTGCAACTGACTAGGTATCCCCTTTATAAACCTGATCCACGGTATTGAGAAATATAAAATATTTTCACAACTATCTGCAGTGTGTGTCTGTCTGTGTGTCAACATTTGATTTTAGACCACTTGGTTATCCATCTCTCAGTGGGGGAGGTGTCCTCAGCTCTGCTTCAGCTCCTGCATCTCTCAAGGTTGTGGTAAGTAATTGAGTGAGTCTTATTCTGCAGGCCTACTACAGTACCTGCTTTCCCTGTCCCCCATACGGATGTCAGAGGACAGAAGATCCCACTGACATGCTTAGAATCACCTGGAGTGAAGGTGTAAAAACGCTGGCCCCAATAACTGCTGTGTTGTTCATTATGAGTACAGACCTATGCCATGAAAAGGTATTCACTTGAACTGTGCTAAATGTCGCAATAATTCTTAGCAGGCTGTGAAAGTTGCACTGATGCGGTGTATTGGTCCTATGACAGAGAGGAATCTGTTACACACATATTTTTAAAAAACTAATCAATACTTAAATCACGTGTTGTCACCATTTGTTAGACAATATAATTGACCACCTTGCCAAAAACAGACTGCTGTAATACTCTTATTTTAAAAACATTTAGAGATTATACGATTTATATGAATCTCACAGTGGACATTCAGTGATGATCCAGCTCAACTCAGCACTACCTACCCCTTCCTCTGTCTCTCAATTCAATTCAAGAGGCTTTATTGGCATGGGAAACGTATGTTAACATTGCCAAAGCAAGTGAGGTAGATAATATACAAAAGTGAAATAAACAATAAAAATGAAGAGTAAACATTACACTCAAAGTTCTAAAAGAATAAAGGCATTACACATGTCTATATACAGTGTTGTACAAATGGTCACAGTACAAAAGGGACAATAAATAAGCATAAATATGGGTTGTATTTACAATGGTGTTTGTTCTTCACTGGTTGACTTTTTCTTGTGGCAACAGGTCACAAATGATGCCACACTGTGGTATTTCACCTGGTAGATATGAGAGTTTATCAAAATCAGGTTTGTCTTTGAATACTTTGTATAATCTGAGTGAAATATGTGTCGCTAATATGGTCGTACATTGGGAAGGAGGTTAGGAAGTGCAGCTCAGTTTCCACCTCATTTTCTCTTGAGAGCCAGGTCTGCCCACGGCAGCCTTTCTCAATAGCAAGGCTATGCTCACTGAGTCTGTACATAGAGAACTTTGACTATCTTTCTCCTCCCCCCTGACCGTTCCTGGCTGGATGGAAAGAGACAGTGGACAGCAGGCACCAGTTTCCCTCTGAAGGTGGCAAACTGGGGAAACTGTGTCAGTGTCAGGGGATGTACAGATGCATGCTGAGAGTCTCTGTAGGCCTAACCTCTGTGGCGTGCTAAGTGCTCTGCCCCTGTTCCTGTGGATGGGGTCCCTTAAAGGCATGTCCCACTGTTTGCCCTTGCTTCCCACAGATCGATGTAAGACCTCTGGGGTTTGTCTTTGACAAGGTAGGTGAGGGGTGGTGAGAAATGGGTCTCTCTCTCCTCATGTCTTGTTCTATCACCTTCCTCCTTCCAACTCTCCCCAACTTCTCTACTTCTGCTTCCTTCTTTGTGATGTTAGCGCGCGCACACACACACACACACACTTGAGCCATATCCCCTTCCCTGTCAGAATGAGAGAGTGGGAGCACTTTCAGTGAAAGCAGTGAGATTGCATTGGGGCTCAGCCTAAAGACTCTCGGTCACAGGACTCTCATTTAGCAACGGGTGGAGAGCTACTGCTTATTCATGACTCTGCAGATTTTTTAATAGACTGCAAGCAAACGCAGCCCTCAGCTGCATCAAATCACATGCCCAAAACACTAACCACCAAACCAAACAAACCACACAGTGAGTCCTTTTCCCTACTGTACCGTACATGGCAGGCTGGAGGTATTGTTTCCCCTCACAGATATTCCCAGAGTTCCTGTCATTTTTAAAGTGTGGCAGTGTAGCATGCGCCCTTCACTTTGCCCTCTGAGTCTTTCCTGAAGAACTGCTGTCCAATCAACCAGGAACTGGGAGTATTCTCGCTGCGACAGTAGAGCACTCTGTCAGTGGACCCAAACTTCGTCTGTCACCTTGTCATCCTCCCCAACTTAACCCCCCTCTCCGTCTGTTCCTGTTGTTCTCTGGCCTATGGAGGGCAGGGCACGGTGTTGCACGGGGAGGATCGGGGCAATCACAGTTCATCACCTTCTCCGCACCTCACTGCCCTGCCAAGAGCAGCACTCTCAAACCCTGAAACTTGGCACTTCGTCATTTGGAGTTCCCCAAACTGTTAGCATTGCAACAATAAAGAAAACAAAACTCTCAGCTCAAATGTCACCAAACCCCCAAACTGTTTGTATACAAAACCTTGGTCCCTTTAGACTCTCATCCCATTGACACCAAAGCTTCAGACTGTTCACATGACATCAGCCAGGCTACTAAGTCACAAAGTATCTACTCTAAGGCCCAAAACTATTATCATGCCGATAATGAGGACCCAGACTCTCGGCATATTGGCCCCAAATTGTCAGCATGTCAAGAGCTGGGCCCCGAGCCCACTCAACACAATGAGATTGATCATCAGACTGACAGCATATCAATAGTCCAATAGATACTGTTAGCGTCGCAGCATTCTGGTTCACATCCCCTAACTGTTAGCATATTGACATTGCTTTTCCAGACAATTCTCGCCTGTTTCCTTTTGTCTGTCTACCTCTTCAATGTCTTACTTAGAAAATAGACGTCCCTATAGGCACTGCTTGAAGGATGACTCAGAACCCAGCAAAGACATACTTTTTATTTGATAAAGCATGCAAAGAGAAAGTTTCAGAGATATATCACGCTAAAAATCACACTACCCTGGGGATGTTGTCAGAGCATTGTACAAACGGAGAGAGAACATTTGGTCAACCAAGCAACTTTCAGCTCAAAAAAGGTCTAGCTCCATAAACTTATCTGCTTTTATGCAAACATGCCTGTGATAATGTTTGTTCCCAGAATGTTTTGCCGCCACTACTGAAACATCAAGGGAACAATCTGAGACACAAAAGTTTTTATGGGAACGAGCTGTGGAAAACATCTCCTGTTGGTGCAGTGTGTATGCCACAGTCACGAGATTTAGCCATGTAAATCAAAGCAGAAGACGTTATGTCTCAAGCAGAATTAGTGGATTTGGCTATTTCAGCCACACCTGTTGCTGACAGGTGTATAAAATCAAGCACACAGCCATGCAATCTCCTTACACAAACATTTCCAGTAGAATGGCCTTACAGAAGAGCTCAGTGACTTTCAACTTGGCACCATCATAGGATGCAACCTTTCCAACAACTCAGTTCATTCTGCCCTGCTAGAGATGCACCGGTCAACTGTAAGTGCTGTTGTTGTGAAGTGGAAACGTCTAGGAGCAACAACGGCTCAGATGCTAAGTGGTAGGCCACACAAGCTCACAGAACGGGAATGCTGAAGCGCGTATTGTGTAAAAATTCTGTCTTTGGTTGCAACACTCTTCCTCTGGAAGCAACGTCAGCACAAGTACTTCGGGAGCTTCATGAAATTAGTTTCAATGGCCAACCAGCCGCACATAAGCCTAAGATTACCATGCACAATGCCAAGCGTCGGCTGGAGTGGTGTCAAGCTCGCTGCCATTGGACGCTGGAGCAATGGAAACGCATTTTCTGGAGCGATGAATCACTAACTGGCAGTCCAACGGACAAATCTGTGTTTTGATGTTGCCAGGAGAACGCTACCTGCCCCAATGCATAGTGCCAACTGTAAAGTTTGGTGGAGGAATAATGGTCTGGGACTGTTTTTCATGGTTGGAGTTAGGCCCCTTAGTTCCAGTAAAGGGAAATCAACGCTACAGCATACAATGACATGCTAGACAATCCTGTGCTTCCGACTTTGTGGCAACAGTTTGGGAAAGGCCCTTTCCTGTTTCAGCATGGCAATGCCTCCATGCACAAAGCGAGGTCCATGCTGAACTGATCAGTGTGGAAGAACTCCACATTCATTGGATTGGGATGTTCGAAGAGCTGGTGCCCACATACATTTGGTCATGTAGTGTATCTCGTTGAGGAGGCTCAGATACCAAACTGACCTTACGGCTCTTCTAATGAGATGCTAGCACTTCAGCATTTAGCTCAGAGATCGGTCCCTGTAGATGTAGCTAAGCCCCAAGTGCAGCTGTCTCCTCATCCATGTCCTCATCTGGATCTAACACTCTAACCATTCGTCTCCCTACTGGGACATGGGATTTAGAATGAGGAAGTAAAGGGTGGATGAGAGAATGGAGGGGTGGAAACGAGGGATACTTGAGCACGTTGCACACATCACTTACAATCTTCCCCATATCAGTAATGAATTATGATGTGCAAGCGGCATGATTTGATCAGCCGTGACAAAACCTCTTTCTGGGAATTAGCAAGGTTTTATCAGCCTCCATTAATGTGTCGTCAGGAGCTTCTAATGGGCTGCACTTGGATAAGCAAGTCAAATCAAATGTTTTTTGTCACATGCTTCGTAAACAGAGAAATGGTTAGTTCCGGGCCCTTTTCCAACAATGTAGAGTTAAAAATAAAAATGTTTAAAATAGAGGTAAAAATAGCAGTAAGGGGCTGCTTCTGTGATCTCTGGCTGTGGCCTGCTGGATCTGATCTGATCATCACACCAGATAGCTGTCATGGTCCAAACACAGAGGAAGGAAGAGACCCAAAACGTCTCTCTCGGCATATCAAGCAAATGGCAGGACTTTTTCAGATTTCTTCAGACACCAAATTATTTTAAAAAAAATCATATTGGAACAGGTGACTGAAATAAAGAAAAAAAGTATTTTTTTAAGCTAAAAAGTCTGAACTTTGAATGTGCATAATTAAATGTAAACTAAAACGAGATATTAAGGTAGATGACATCACACTGGGCACAAACATCAATTCAACATCTATTCCTCGTTTGTTCAATGTAATTTAAATGAAATTACTTGGAAACAATGTTGATTCAACCAGTGTGAGCCCAGAGGGATTCTATGTAAAGCTATGGTTTTTGCACTGTGTCAATTAAGTAATTTGTATCAATTTGAAAACACTGACTTTGCAAACAAGATCATGGTTATTCATATGTCTCCCTAATACTCATTGGTTTGTTGTGTTTGGTACTCTGAGATTTCTGTTTACAAATAAATTGTTGGAGTTCCGAAATTGATTAAACTCATAAAAGAGTGAGTAAGATAAGCTATGGGGATATGTAGGTTTCATCAATATTTATCACTGTTGGATAATTAGCATTGCAAAGTAAAGCAAATTAGTGCAATGCAAAAACACATTTTCAGGTCCATGAAGCCCAGATACTAAATTACTTTCCACTTGTTCCAGAGCTGGAAACCTTCGTAACTTTGTTGAGGATTGATTATCTCAGTGCAAGGGGCAAGAGGAGGGACAGTGTGGGTAGAATGAGGTAGGATTGAGAAATGGAATACGAATGACACGTTTGGTATACCTACTCCTTGAATTTCATTAATTTGATGGGAAACAAATTGGAAACCAAGAGAGCTTACTGCCAATTGATTTTCTGACAACTTAAACACTATCTACAGCAAAATCCTGTGTAGTGAAATAGACTATATGCTATGGATTCCCCAACCCCTTCTGTCTGTCACATACACACAGCAGGTAGCCTAGTGGTTCAGAGCGTTGGGCCATTAACCGAAAAATCTGCTGTTCTGCCCTTGAGCAAGGCAGTTAATCCCGAACAATAACTGCTCAGACAACTACGGGATCGGTGTCCCTAAACCGGGACGGTTGTTGCGCAATATCCGATAATGTGACAAGAAAACGTTGTCTATTTCCTGGAAAGTTGGCTGTTGTATACATCTTCTATGGGCAGAAAGCTTACATTCTTGTGAGTGTAACTGCAGTGTCCAATTTGCAGTAGCTATTACAGAAAAAAGTACCATGCTATTGTTTGAGGATAGTGCACAACATCAAATACTTTTATCACAGCAACTGGTTTGATACATTCACCTCTGAAGGTAAATAATGCACTTACACTACCGTTCAAAAGATTGGGGTCACTTAGAAATTTCCTTGTTTATGAACGAAAATCAAAAAGAATTCTCCATTAAAATAACTTCAAATTGATCAGAAATACAGCATAGACATTGTTAATGTTGTAAAGGACTGTTGTAGCTGGAAACGGCAGATTCTTTATGGAATATTTACATAGGTGTACAGAGGCCCATTATCAGCAACCATCACTCCTGTGTTCCAAAACACCAGTCTCAACATCAACAGTGAATACGCGACTCTGGGAAGCTGGCCTTCTAGGCAGAGTTCCTCTGTCCAGTGTCTGTGTTCTTTTGCCCATCTTAATCTTTTATTAATCTTAGAATCTTAGAAGGCCTAGAAGGCCAGCATCCCGGAGTCGCCTCTTCAATGTTGACATTGACACTGGTGTTTTGCGGGTACTATTTAATGAAGCTGCCAGTTGAGGACTATTGGGGTGTCTGTTTCTCAAACTAGATCCTCTAATGTACTTGTCCTCTTGCTCAGTTGTGCACCGGGGCCTCCAACTCCTCTTTCTATTCTGGTTAGAGCCAGGTTGCGCTGTTCTGTGAAGGTAGTACACAGCATTGTACGAGATCTTCAGTTTCTTGGCAATTTCTCAAATGGAATAGCCTTCATTTCTCAGAACAAGAATAGACTGACGAGTTTCAGAAGAAAGTTCTTTGTTTCTGGCCACAAATACTGATGCTCCAGATACTCAACTAGTCTAAAGAAGGCCAGTTTTATTGCTTCTTTAATCAGGACAACCGTTTTCAGCTATGCTAACATAATTCAAAAGGGTTTTCTAATGTTCAATTAGCCTTTTAAAACGTTTAACTTGGGTTAGCTAACATAACGTGCCATTGAAACACAGGAGTGATGGTTGCAGATATTGGGCCTCAGTATGCCTATGTAGACATTCCATTAAAAATCTGCTGTTTCCAGCTACAATAGTAATTTACAACATTAAAACCTGTAGTGACGCCCAGCCCGTGAACGGGACCGTTATCATCATCTGACACTAATTAGCATAACGCAACGGACATCAATCTTCCTAGAAAATCTTCCTATTCATGAAAATCACAAGTGAAATATATTGGAACACAGCTTAGCCTTTTGTTAATCACCCTGTCATCTCAGATTTTAAAAATATGCTTTACAGCCAACGCTAGACAAGCATTTGTGTAAGTTTATCATAGCATAGCATAGCATTATGCCTTGCTAGCAGCAGGCAAACTTGTCACGGAAATCAGAAAAGCAATCAAATTAAATTGTTTACCTTTGAACTTCAGATGTTTTCACTCACGAGACTCCCAGGTAGACAGCCAAAGTTCATTTTTTCCCAAAATATTATTTTTGTAGGCAAAATAGCTCCGTTTGTTCTTCACGTTTGGCTGAGAAATCGCCTGGAAATTGAGGCCGAAAAATATTCCAAATTAGCTCCATAATATCGACAGAAACATGGCAAACGTTGTTTAGAATCCATCCTCAATGTGTTTTTCTAATATCTATTTGATAATCTATCCGTCGGGACAATACCTTTTTCTCTAGGACCGATCGGAGTAATGGCTACCTCTACACTTTACGCGATAATCTCTCTCAGAGCCACCATGTGACCACTTACGCAATGTGCCCCCAAACGGCTATTGTTCAACAAAAATGCGTAAAACTACGTCACAATGCTGTAGACACCTTGGGGAATACATAGAAAGTGTAAGCTCGTTGATGGTACATTCACAGCCATATAGGGAGTCATTGGAAAGCAGCGCTTTCAAAACCTGGGGCACTTCCGGATTGATAAAATCCACTTTTATAGTCAAATGTAGGAACTGGGTTCTACAGTTTGACCCTACTGTTTGTTTTGGTACTATAGCCCCCCCCCCCCCCCAAATCAGATATTGTGTACAATGGCAATAAGTACTGTACAGTTGAGAGGAATGCAGAACAGTGAGAAGATAAGGTCAAAGCAGGTCAGACAGTGAGAGAATGAAAAGATGATAGAAATACCGGAAGAAATGGATGGTGAGAGAATTACTTGGTTATATGGGAGATGAAGATGGAGAACTGTGCTTTTTCTTATTTTCTACTGTCTGCTGTTGATTTGTTTATCTGTTTGAGTACATCTTTCTGAGGGCTTAACAGACTTCAACCTCTTCCGATCTGCTTGTCGGAGAATGATATGTTTACAAAGCAGATATTGCACCCTTGGATGGGTCATATCTCCATAGGGAGATATGGCTGAAAATAAGTAAATACAAATCAAACTCCAAAGTGCAGAGTTCTCTTCAAAGTGAATCCTTTAGCTCAGATCAAGATTGGATGCATCTGCCATGTTTGCGTGGTGACTACCTTTGAGGTTTCTGTTGATAATAGTCATCCATTTTCCTCAGTGCCTGTCCATCGGAGTGGAGAAATATCGCTCATACTGATATCTGGTAATCACTCAGGCAGTTACACAGGAAACAAAGACAATTTGGTGGGGGAAATGAAAAATATTCTGCCTGGGTTCATTTTTCTGCTTTCATTCCTCGTTACTTTGTTTGCTACTGACGGTCAGGCATCTGTAACAAAAGTGTTTGTAAATGTGCAAGTCACTCTGTCTCTCGTGTTGATTCCACGGCAGGACGACTTTCATCAAAAAGTCAGTGTCAAGACTATGTTCTCAGTCAAGCTAAACACTGAGCTTCTCACTTTGAGTTGGAATTAAATGTACTATGAATCAGGGTACAGGGTAGCCTAGTGATTAGAGCGTTGGACTAGTAACAGGAAGGTTGCAAGTTCAAACCCCCGAGCTGACAAGGTACAAATCTGTCGTTCTGCCCCTGAACAGGTAGTTAACCCACTGTTCCCAGGCCGTCATTGAAAATAAGAATGTGTTCTTAACTGACTTGCCTGGTTAAATAAAGGTAAAAAAATAAAAAAATAATGCAGCTTTAGGCCAGCTCTACTTTACTTTTAAGCCTAAAATGACTCAGAAAACACCTTCTTCCAGTGAATAAACAGCACTATTATCCAAACCATGCAGGGGTTTAATGTCTCATTACTGCGGTCATTGTGTAACAGCACACAGTGTGTTGACTGCATCCGGTTGATGCATTGAGGTATTAAGAGATTAGGTGCGGCAGCTCGACCTGTGGAAGTTTCCACTCAATGCTGTGCCACCGCATGCTCCCCAGTTAATTGCCTCTAGTGGCGGTGAGTACCCCCATCGGTACTGATCCACGTCCAGGTCATAGGTCGGCCCTGTCTTGCCACGTCCTGTCGTCTGCCCCATCAATCAAAAGGTTGGATGCTGAGCATGGTGAGGAAAGACTAGAAGGCCGCAGACACCAACCTGAGTGGACAGGTGAGCCATGGGGTGATCTGGGGGAAGGGAAGAGGGGGAAGAAGTGACAGAGTTTAAGCTGAAGATGGCCAATTCAATCGTGCCCCCATTCCATTGTCCAACGTCATCAACTGGCAGATCACTGTGAGCTACCTTGGATCCACCTCTGGGGTGACAGGTGTTTTCCAGGCTGGTTGAACATGGGCAGTTATCAGTTGGCTTATGCTGATTCAAAGCAGTGGGATGAAGGTAGGGCCACAGCCAGAGGGCACGTAGGGTTGGAGCTGGGGCCTGGGGTGGAACAGGTGAAGGTGAATGATAGGAAATGACAGTGAGGGAGATGGGAAGATTTCATGGCTGTTTAAGCAAGTGAAGACTTGGGAAAAAGAGTAGGGGAGGCTACTTAGAGGGCACCCCAAAAGGGCTCCACTTTATAAAATGTGGGGCAGATTAAAAATGTGCATCTATTAAAGGAAAATGAAAAGTAATTAAGTTTCCTTCCCAGTCATCAGCCAAATACAGAGAATTTAGCAAACAATTCCTTCTGCAGATTTTATTTTAGAAAGTG